>NC_069693.1:46135535-46435535 GCF_023699985.2 Odocoileus virginianus | reverse complement strand
GGCTGGAATTGGATCTGGCTGTGCCTGAGTTCTGCACCCTGTGGTGCACAGCTCCCTGTGTGGACGTGGCCGAGAGCTCCCTGGGACCTGTTGCCCTCAGGGTCTTTCCTGCCCGCCTCCCTTCCCAGGTCAGCTTTTGCCTCATCCCTGTCTCTGAAGTTCTGCTTACATCCAGCTCCTGAGTGCTCCCTGGACCCAGAAACGCTGGCTTCCAGGTGCTCCACCCACCCATTCAGCCACCAAGCAGCCCTGCACCCAGCCTGACTGGCTCTAGGTGCTGCACGGCCAGGTAAGGGCATTGGTTTGGGAGTCCAGACTTGCTGAGTGCTGGCTGGGTGCTGGGGTTGCTCTGAGACACTCAGACATGGTGCACAGGCCTGGAGCCCCCTAATATGTTCTGGATAAGGCAGGACTCACAGGAGAGAACTGGGGGCTTGAGGGAGGGCAGGTCGACCTCAGGAATTTGTCTCTTGCTTGTCTTGGTTTCCTTGTCCCTGACTCTATAAAAGCAGCTTCCCATGCTTGTAGGGGCCCCAGCGAGACGACGCGAGAGGAAATGCTTGGTTGCTTGTAAAACACTGTCTCTGGCTGTTATCTGCTTTGGCTGCTGGGCCTCCCCTGCAACCCAGCAAAGGCCCACAGCCGTGTG
Source organism: Odocoileus virginianus (assembly GCF_023699985.2). NCBI lineage: Eukaryota > Metazoa > Chordata > Mammalia > Artiodactyla > Cervidae > Odocoileus > Odocoileus virginianus. The sequence continues at coordinate 46,434,886 of NC_069693.1, read as the reverse complement.
AATAACTTCTCCTGACAGGCTTGTAGGACCAGGGTCCAGGCCTTCGAGAAAGAGCCAGATGTGGCGGTCTTAGAGGGAATGGCTGCCTTTTCTGCACGCTCCCTCCAGACTGCAGCCTGCACCCAGGTCACAGCCACCGTCCAGCCCCCTGCATGCCAGCATGTGCCCTCTAGGTCACCCAGAGCCCAGGTCATCATTTCCTGTGGTGACCACAACCTGGGGAGGAGGCTTAAAACAGCAGAAGCCTCTCCTCTCCTGACTCTGGGAGCAAGTCTGAGATCCAGGGAGACAGGGTCAGGGACCCAAGGGTGGGTCCGTCCTGCCTTCCCAGCTCCTGACGGCTGCAGACGATGCCCAGAACATAGAGGTATCCCTCTGTCTCCTCCCAGGGTCCTGGCCTCTCTGTGTCCCTCCCACCGCTGTTCTTCTAAGGACATTGAGTCAGGGCCCCCTCACCTGGGTTGGGCTCATCTCAATAGCCTTGAGTTAACCACACCTGCAAAGGCCCTTTTCTCAAATAAGGTCACATTTACAGCTTCTGGGATGTAAGCATTTCTTTGAAGGGAGGGGGGTCACCACTCAGCCCACCACATCATGCTTTCAGACTTCTTTGCCCAAGTTCACAGGCAGGCCTACATTTTCTTCAACTTGATCCTAACATGCACTACAACACACTGAGCTGATGCGCAGCTTCACACAAGACTGTTTCGTGTGATGTAATGGTTTCTATCCGGCTTCTGCTCCTTTTCCTTCCATCTGGTTGCAGACTCGCTGAGTGATTCCTGACATACAGATGGCCTATGGCCTGAGCCCAAGTCTCTGCCTATGGCACCGGCATCTTGGCTCCACATGGACCATCTTGTCTGCTGGCATGTATGCCTGCTCAGTCACTCAGTTGTGTCCAACTCTTTGTGACCCCATGGGCTGTAGCCCACCGGGTTCTTCTGTCCATGGGATTTCCCAGGCAAAAATACTCAGCGGGTTGCCATTTCCTCCTCCAGGGGATCTTCCCGACCCAGGGATGGAACCCGCGTCTCCTGTGTTTCCTGCATTGGGAGGCTGGTTCTTTACCGCTGAGCCTCTGGGAAGCTCGTGTCAATTGGAGAAGGGGGTAAACCAGTTACACGAACCTCACTGAGGTGCCAGGCAGTGGTGTTTATAACAGAGATGGACCAGAGGCTGAGTGAACTGTGAGCTCTGCCCCAAAGGCCATGGTGAGAAGTGGGTTAGTAACGTGGAGAAGAGTCTCCACAATGCTGAGTGAACTTAGGGGAGGACGTCTGCTTGGGCCCAGGCCACAGCCTCAGCGCCCTGTTGCTGATGGCTGAGGGGACAGCTCAGGGGGAAACGGAGGGGACACCAAGCCTCACCCACTCACCCGTCCAGCACTCCAACCTCGAATTCCTGTGAACTGGTCCGCCTCTGCCATTCACTCCCTGCCCCTCTCGCTGCCCCCCCAACACGGATGGCCTGAGGGTGCAAGTCTGGTCCGTCCTCGTGTGCCACATCCTGGAGTGTCACCACCAGGAGCCCCGCACAAGCCCAGACAGGGGCACGGGGAGTGTTTGTGGACGAGTGAGTAATGGATGCATGAGGGTTTGGGCGTCTTTATTGTTTTCCCTACTTACTTGGTCATTTATAATGTGGATAATTTTCTTTCAAATGGAAAGAGTGAGGCGTATTTTTCCATGTTTGAAACTAAACATAATAAAGCTGAAGTATCTGCCACAGCCCCTCAGACTTCATCCTAGCAAAGTGGAGGCCACGGGAGGAGGGAGGCAGGAGGACCGTGCTCTCTGGACACATGTAGACATCTTGACACCCAGCAGTCGTCCTTTCTGACCCCAAAGGGGTGGCGTCCGGCCTGGTGCCAACCAGCCCTGTGGATGAGGCCAGGGCACAGGACCCGGTAACCCCGTTGCCCCTTCTGCTTTGATGTCACTGCAGCTCAGATGCTGCGGGAATTGGGCCTTACAGTCAGGATGCCACTATGGAGGTGGCTTTCTTTCCAGTTCATGCCACAAACACCCGAGCCCTGGCCCAGGGACCTGGTCATGTAGACAAGGCCCTGCTTGTGTTCAAGGCCTGGGAGAAAGTGCAGCTCTGTTTCAGGGGTGAGGGGAACAGCTCAGGGAGTGTGAGGGGTGGGTGCCACCACATGGGAGCAGGCAGCCATGCCAAGTCTATCATGGTGTGGCCAGAGAGGGCGCGCTGCCCACCACCCACAAGTGCCTCCCCAATCAGACACAGGGGGTGCGCGTCCCCTTGTGACATGCATATTTATTCACTCACTCATTCACTTGTTCAGACGGCAGTGATTTATAAGCTGACTTTGGGGTCCAGGCACCATGGGGCTCAGAGACATGGAGGGTGGAGTAGGAGGACTTGACAGACCAGAGCGTGGGCCAGGCTCCCCATGGGCTGCGGAGCAAAAGAGCATGTGAGACAGAAAAAGAATGCCTGGGCCACGGGCCTGCTTGAGGGGCAGGAGAAGGTGGGGGAGGGTGGGGGAGAGTGGGAAGGGGACACAGGAGGTAGAGGGACTGACTGCCCCTGCCCCCGCTCAGCCCGCCAGTAGCACCCAGAAAGCACTGGCTCAGCCGTTCACCCAGGGGGGACAGAGTGATGGCCTGTGTCCCAGCCAAGCCTCGCCAGAAACCAGAGGATGTTCTGGGGACTCTGAGAGTCCCCCGTTATCTTCACAGGGAGGACATGGCGCACCCTGTCCTTAACGCACAACACCGGCGCCTGTGCAGAGCGAGCAAGGGGCTGGGGCAGGTGTGGGGCGAGGAGCCCACCAGGGGACCAGGACATCCTGCTGCTCCAAAGGCATCTGGTTACTTGGTCAGCAACTGTGCTGTGGAATGGAGAAAGGGCGCTTCAGAAAAATGTACAGCATTCTCAGGAGAGTCGTTAGTGATGGGATGGCCAGGGTGAGGGCGTGCTAGAGAAGGGGGTGTATGTGTGTGTGAGTGAAAACATGTGTATGTGACTGTGTGTGGGTGTTACTCTGTGCATGGGTGTGCATGTGTGTGTATGAGTGTGTGCTTGTGTCTGTGTGTGCATGCATGTGTGTCTGTGTATACATGTCTGTGCATATGTCTGCACCTGTGTGCTTGTGTCTGTGTGTGCGCATGTCTGCACCTGTGTACTTGTGTGCCTGTGTGTGCACATGTCTGCATGTGTGTAGGTGTGTATGTGGTCCTCAGGTGCATTCTGCTGCTCACCCTCTGACCCGAGTCTCTTCCAGACGAAGGGCCAAGACCACGTGACTCCAGGAGAGGAGACAAGACTGAGACCCAGGCCCCGTGGTCTGTTCCCCCTGCCCGCTCTGCGCTCCCCTCTCATGGTCTGGGGTGCCGGCACAGGGGCCCCGACTCCTGTTTATGTCATCCGCACTCCCCAGCCTCCGTCCCTTCTCCCTGCTGGTTTCCCCTTGTCCAGTTCTTGAGTTTCTTCACATATTTTAGAACTCACCTTCGATGGTGAGGCTCTGCTCCTGATTTCCCAGTGGCTGGACTCTGCTGGCTGTAGCAGTGCCTGGACTCAGATTTCCCCCAGGCCCGAACTGGAGACACATTCTTTGCTCTTATCCTGGAATCTTGTACCACGCAGGCATTTCAAGGAGGTTCAGATAAAGGGGCCCCTTTCTATTGGAAAGAGAATCACAGGCAGGCGGGGGAAGGACAAGCTGGAGCAGTGAGATTCCCCAGGACGAGCCAGCATCTGCTCCGGCCTTTGAGGGGATGAGTGCAGCAAGTGTCAGGGTGAAGATGATCAGCTGTGCTCCCCCTGGGGGTCTGCGGGGCTCCCAGCGCACAGAGCAGGGTGCTTCCCAGCACCTGGTGATGGGCTGCCCAGGGCTGCCACATGTCTGCTAGAGAATCCTGCTTCTAGGGTTGGCACCCCGTGAAACCATGCCCAGAGGTTCTCCCAGGTATGCGTGTGTGTGTACATGCAGGGTTCTAAGCATCTTCCACCCTGTCAAAGTCTGGACTCTCTCCGGACAGTGGCTGTGCACTGAGCTATGTGCCCAGAGCACTTGTGCAGCCCTAACACCCCCACTTGTGCTTGTGACCCTGCTTGGAAGCAATGTCTTGCAGATGTTCACTTTCAGATGAGGTCACTAGGCTGGGTCCTTTAAGGAAAGAAGATTCACACAGAGTGAGGCAGTGTGACGACGTGGCATAGGTTGGGGTGCTTGGTCTGCCAGCCCAGGATCTCCGGGATCACTGGGGAGCACCAAGGGTCCCCGGAGCCACCAGCGGATGGAGCTGGAGTTGCAAGGTCTCCCTCAGAGCCTCCAGGTGGGCCCAACCCTGCCAACCCTGGGTTTGGACTTCTGGCCTCCAGAGCAAGGAGAGAGTGCACGTCTGTTGTTGAAACCCCCAGTCTGTGGTCACTTGTGATGGCTGCCTCAGGACAGTCCTTTCAGAAAATCAGGAGCTGGGTTGGCAGCAATGTTCATCATGTACTCAGGGCCCAGGTGGACATGTGCAGCCAGCATGTAGGGGTCTGCCTGCTGCCACTGAGAGCTCTCTTCTTGTTTGCTTCCCTTTCTTTTGCCCTTTGGTTATTTCACATCCCCGCTTCCAGTCCCTACTCACTGCTCCTTGGAGGTCACAAGTGTGCTTTTGAAACCAAAGGGCACTTGGGAAACAATTCCATGTCAGGTCCTGGGAACCTGGAAAGGCTCCTCTCCGCGGCTTCTCCCTCGCCTCTGGAGCCCTCGCTTCTCAGTGGCTGCTCAGGTGATGGGGCAGGTCTTGTTGTGGGCGTGTCTCAAACCTCGAGCCAAAGGCAGGAGCCAGGGCCTGGGTCCTGGGTCCCCGAGGGCCTGGGACGATGCCTGACCCACAGCTGGAGTTGTGTACACACCCTGGAAGGTGGAGAGTGAGGAGGGGAACAGGGCCGTGTGCTCAGCGCTGTCCTGGCTTGGGGCTGGCTCAGTCTATGCTGCCTTCCTGCACCTGGCCCATGTGGTTGACACAGGGCCCAGTATCCCACGTAGGTTCCGTACTGACTCCATCGTGGTGTCTCTAAGGGACCTCAGCCCTTCTTTCACTAGGTGCCCATGGAGATGGGGCCACCAAAACAAAGAACCATAAACTGAGGGGCTTAAAGCAACAGAAACATGTTCTCTCCTCCTGTTCTGGAAGCAGAAATCCAACATCAAGGTGCTGGTGGGGGACTGTTCCCTTGGGGTCTCCAAAGGAGGACTCTCCCTGACTTGCCAACTGTGTGGCCCAGTGGTCCTGGGCTCTGAAGCCTGGCACAAGGCATGCTTGGGAGCTGTCCGGGACCCTGTCTGTGTGTCTTTGGGCTGCATCTGCCTTGTCTGAAGATGGGAATCCCATGCTGGCATGGTTGTCACATGATTCCTGGGAGGGCCGCGGGTGCTCGGGGACCACTGGACTCTTACTCTCCTGTAGTTGGTTCAAGCGGAGAAGTCTCTCTGGGAAAAGATTTTTGTAGTGCGTTTTAGAAACTGACCCTGAACTTTCTATACCTGCAACTTCTGTTTTTTTGGTAATGCTTTTTTATTAAGAAATTTGGAGAACACCAAAAAGTAGATAAATGAGCAAAAAAGACACCCAAAGACAATGATTATTCGTGTTTTGGTGTATTTATTTTCAACACTTTTTGTTTTCCTACAAATTGCTTTAATAGTTGAGATTGACCCAGAGAAGAATTTTTATAGAGCCCACGAGAGGCTTATCTGGGTCAGATGTTGTAAATGGGCCTTATTTTCAGGACAGGACATAAGAGTTTGGCAGGGGGCCCTGGTGCACTGTGGGACAGGGGTTCAAATCTGCATGTGAGGATGGTTAGCACATGGACTGGCGGGGAGGGCTGTGGGCCATCTGTCAGGTAGGAGCCAAACCACCTGTGGTCCACATTCAATAGGCGGTACCGAACCCATCGTGCCTCCAAGGGATTGCAGTCTCTTCTGAGTCTTCGAACGTAAACTGGCTTATTTTGCATCTCACTAAAATGAATCAACCAGAAGGAAAATAAAAAGTCAAAGCCAGGATGATGAGAAAAGATCTGTTTAAATATTTTCACCAGTTTCCCCATATTTTCCTTAAGAGGAAAGACCTGAGAGGCTCTGCTGAGGGCCTTAACTGAATAGTGTGTTTGTCCGAGTCCCTAACCTCTCCAGAAGACCACTGAACTGTGGACAAATCATTTCTGAAGCAAGTGGGCCCTTGGATGGCAATGGCCAGCTTCTGCAGACTCACAGCGGGGGATGTGATGGGCACTGATTTGGAAGAAAAGGAAGCAGGAGATGGTTTGCTTTCCATTCCTGCCACAGTTGGGGAGGGGAAGCTGTGTATCCAGCAGGGTTGGCCATGGAGGGCGACAATGCCAACACAGCTTGCAGATGGACAGAGGGGTCGGTGGCACAAGTCCCATCAGCACGTGCCTGTGGCTGTTTGGTGCAGCTCCCAGTGCTGGCTCTGAGTTCTTAGTTGTCTTTGAGTGAAAGGAGTTCTTCCGGCAGGGCAACTGCTGCAGTGGGGTGGGGCCGGAGCCAGGCCTGGCTGACAGGGGCTCTCCCAAGTGGACAGCAGGGCACCATGTGATGCAGAGTCTGTGCCCGAGAGAGGGTGAGCATGTGTGTGCTTGTGCGTCTGTGTGTGATGTGTGCACATGTGGTGGGTGTTGTGATGCAGGACTTCTGTCTCCAGTGTCCAGCCTCATCAACACACTGCTTCCTGCAACAATGGTATCTGTGTCTAGTTCTTCCCGTTGTTCTGCGCGGCCCAAGAGGTCTGCGACCAGCCAGTTGCGCAAACCCCACTTTGCTGTCCCTAGTGGGTCCCTCCTAGGAATGGTGGGGTGGTTGGCCCTGCCCCTGTGGGCGCATTCCCCTCTGGAGAGCTCTGGGATCCAAGCCCACACTTGTCCTTTCTGTGGGGGTCCTTTCTATGCCTGTCCTGCTCTGCCCTCCAGTTCCAGGCACCTTGCTGACACAAGAATGGTGATTCTGGTTTTAGTCCCACTGATTGTTTTTCTCCAAGATCTCGGGAGCAGGGGGGAGAGGACAGCAGACCCGTCTTCACACTTTGCGCTGAAACCTGGCACAGAGGTCAGAAAGGTGTGATTTGCAGGGAAGAGATGGCTCAGGAGGTGGCTCCCCAGGGGGTCCTGGACAAGGATTGGGGTGAGTTTTATCTGGGAAGGCAGCTGTGGGAGGAGGAGGAGCCACCTGCCGTGGAGAGAAGCAGGACACAGTGGTGGGCAGCTGGGGACCCCGAGGAAGTGTGCAGTGTTTGCCCTCAACTCCCGTGATGACTGGGACTGCATCCCCAGCGCCTCCTCACAGCGTGATGGCCTGTCCTGTGGACAGAGAGCGTGCCAGGTGGTGGCCCATGTCTGGGTGGCCTCCGTTCTTTCCCAGTACTATCGTAACGTGAGGGTGCAATTAGAGCTTTGCACACATGCCTGTTTTGGTTATGTCAGTTGTTACTGGGATATTTAAAGCACTGGGATGTTTTGAGTCCCCAAGACATTGTTGGTCCTTTACCAGCTTCCAGTTCCCAGGACATCAAGACATCCAGGCCTCTGTGGCCACCGTGTTTGGAAGGAGTGCTGCCCTCAGTGTTGAGTGGATCTTGCGTTTGCTGTAGCAAGAGGTGACCCAGGTATAGCCACATCCACCTAGGAGGCTGTCCTGTGCTCTCCCCAGTGGGGAGGGGCCTGGCCTGTAGCCTTTTAAGCCCCTCCGGGCATCAAGAGGGCCGCTGGAGAATGGACAGACCGCGGTGGTTTGGGTTGACCCTAGGAACGTGCTCCTTGGCAGCCGATGGGGCATGTTGGCCTAGTTACACAGAGAGCATGACCTTGAGCCAGGTCTACCTGGTTTTTTCTGCGAAGCCTTTGATGGTGTGGGGTTCAGAGCCACTCCTCTGGGCTCTGAGCACCTCACTTACTTGTGTCCTAGCCCTTCTTAGATCAGGGACAGACAGGAGCTGGGGCACATGAGGCTCGGGTCTGGCAGCAGAGCAGCCCTATGTGGCTCCTCCCAGCCCAGTGCAGGCTGCCTGGGGCCTGACAACCCCCCCCACCGCCCCCCACCGCCGGCTGGGAGCCAGCTCAGCTTCCAGAAGCCCCGCCCCTTCCAGCCATCCAAGGGGAGGGTCTGGCCCTGCCGGGGAGACTGGACAGACCACCCACGCTGCCGGGTGACCGGTGTGGAGGTGCTCAGGCTGCAGCCTGGGCGAGCATCTCCCTCTGCTTGCGTGGTCTACACAGTGGCTCCTTCCTGTCCTCCCTGCTTGGAGCCCAGGTCTGCTGCTGTTGTCACTGTGTGGCTTGGGAGAAGACTCTGGACCTTCTCGCTGGGACAACCCCACTGAGGTCAAGGGTCTGTTAACCCCTCTCCCACCATGCCTGAGCCCCCGGGAATGAAGCTGGACGGGTCCGGGTCCACGGGGAGCCTGACCTTGAGCTCTCTTCCCCACCTGGCTCTTGGAATCTCCTTAGGATGCCTTTTGGAAAATTAGTAACAAGCACTTTGGAAGGACTTCACAGTGGGGGAGGTTCCCACGGGAGGGAAGGGCCATGCCCATAGGTGTCCAGACGCCCAGTGGTTAGTCTCCCAGCAACAAGTGACTCAAAAGTTTGGTTTTGATGACAGAGTTTGATAAAGCTTTAAGAAAATTCCACCTGGCCAGGCATGAGATAGGAGCCTTCCATGGACCCTCCTCCTCCCCAAGGGATGCAGGCCTGGCTAGGCTGTGGCCTGGATGTGCCGGGACACTCAGGAGACAAACAGCTTTGGGGGGAAGTGCTCTGCAGCGGCAGTGCTGGGGCCACCCCTACCACCCAGTGAGGAGGTGGGACGCAGGGGCCGATGAGGGCCAGGCACAGGGTGGCCTCCACTGCTGTTCGCTGCCTTTGGTGGACTCTCTGCCTTCACACCCTTCTCTGCTCCCACCCCCCCAGCACCATGCACACCCTCTGCAATTTTGAACCTCGGTTTGGGGATTTGGCCTGTTTGTCAGTGGGTTTCCATGTGTGGTTTCTGCAGGAACTTTGCTGTTTAAGTGCTTTTCTGAAATATGAAATTATCTTTTTCCTATCTGAATGAGATCACTGGCTTTGGGGAGGGGGCTGGTTCATCTGGGAGCCGTGTACCTCTGAACGCAGAGGATGACATTTGGACACACCGTGGAACCAAGGGCTGCTGGGTGTCTGGGTGCCTGTGGGGGTGGTCAGTGACTGAGGGGCCTCTGATCTCTGCATCCTATGGATTTCTAAGCGGCTGGTGGGTCCTCATGACTCTGACCCCTGAGTGAGCTGAAGGAGATAAGAACCCTCCACTTTAAATGTCATACATGGGCTGGGATTCACCTCCCATGGGACCAGCCTTCCCAAGAGCCAGGAACACTGCAACTTGGGGACAGGCTCCTTCTGTTCAAAAGGGCTCAGAGGAACCAAGCTGGGGGAGGGGTACAGCTCAGGGCATCCACCAGACGTGCCTGCGGGCCAGGCAGGATGTGAGGCTGGAGGAAGCCTTTGTTGGATTAGTTGACTTCAGAGCAAGCCTTGTATCCCAGTTCCCTCCTTTTCCACAGACGCTCCCATGTGAGTTGCCACAACCCACCCCCCCAATCACAGGCTGGCCCTTCACCACTTCCGCCCACCCCGGACACCTCCCCACCCAGTCAGTCCTTGAAGTAGAGTCTTTGCATCTCCTGGTTCTTCCAAGAGTCAGATCTGCTTACCCCAGCCAGACAGCAAAGCTGACTTTGAAACCAGCCCTATCATGTCCAATACTATTTTCCCTTCAACTGTATCATGGGGTTTCCGATAGTGAAGAGAAAGGTCCCCCAAAAGACACCCATCTCTATCTTTAATTCTTACTCCCACGTTAGTGTCCTGGAGGTCAACATACCAGACAACTCAGTATCTGAGGAGAGAGAGTTTACTGTTAGGACTTAGAGAGTGAGTGGACTGTGGTGAAAACCACCAACCCTCCTATTTTTCCTAATTAACAGAGCGGTTTCTTGTTTAGAGCAGTTTTAGTCTTCTGGGAAATTGAACAGAAAGGACAGAAAGTTACCGTGTAAATGCACTCCGTCTCTCCTATTATTATCATCTTGTGTCAGTGTTGTGTTTGTTATATTAATAATTATGAGCTGATATTGATAGATTATTATTAATTACCATCCACAATATATGTTAGGGTCCCTCTTGGAGTTGTTCATCCTGTGGGTTTGGACAAGTGGATAAAGATCTGTATCCACATAACAGTCTCAACCAGAGCAGTTTCACTGCCCTAAAGATCCTACCTGTTCACCCTTCCCCCCCGACCCCCCGGCCACCACTGACTCTTTCACTGTCTCACGGTTCTGCCTTGTCCAGAATGTCTTAGAGGTGGGATCAAAGGGTCCTCAGCCTTTTCACAGTCTGTCCCTTAGTATTGTGTCTTTACTCTTCTCCTGTGTCTTTTCACAGCTGGACAGCTCATTTCTCTCTAGTGCTGAGTCTTGTGCACACAGCTTACTCACCTGTTCACCTGGGAGGGCGTCTTGGTTGCTTCTAGTTTGGGCAATGAAACCACCCCCCCGGGTTCCATCTGTGTCCCTCCCTGGGGTCCATACCAGACTGTGAGTTCCCAGGGGAGGGGGTCTCTGCCCACTTGTATCTGTGCGCGCTGCCCACCCCTCCAATAACCATGGAGCTGGGTGCATGGGAAGTGAAGAGGAGTGGAATCTGGTGTGAGGAGAGAGAGCAGAGTCAGCCTTGAGTCCCTGCATGGGGAGTGAGAGCCACACGAGTGATGTCAAGAGTGGCAGGAGGGCGGACAGAGGCCCAGGCCTGGCTCTGGCAGCAGCTGAGGCCCCTGGCAGCTCAAAACCGCCTACTGATCTCCTGGGGTTGGAGCCTGGGACTGGCAAATCTCCACTCAATTCAGACTCTTTAAAATGCATGTATCAGGGCAATCAGGACCCAAGGGTGGCAAAGTAAAGCTGACATTTTCCTCTCAGTCCACTTAATGCCGCTTAGATCCCTATCTTCTCAAGGGCAGGACCAGGGACCGGGCCTGGACGGCACAGGGGGAAGCCTCTGCTGTTTCTGCCCCACCAGAGCCTCCAAAAGCTTGTTGTCCTTCATTGAGAAAAGCCAGATGCTCTGTTTTGTAGCAGAATCACTGAGTGAAAACCATGCAGCAGAGGGTTCTTATGGTTAGTCTTCCCATACCAGGGTGTCGCTCCCCTCCATGGCCCTTGCCCTCAGCTGGGCTTCGGGAGACAGGTCCAGCCCCTTCTGGTGGGTCACCTCCCCTTTCTGACCTTGGTTGATTCCGGGTCAAATGATGGACAAGTGACCGGTTTCATCTCACAAGTCGGCTGGGATCGATTGGTAATGGCTGCCAGAGTGCAGTGCCCATGCTCGGTGGTGGATTAGACAGGTCTGCCCTGGTGCAGCAGTGGGTTTCAAGGCTCTGCCTTTTGGCCCTCCACGTGCTCGGGAATCTTCTACATGTCCTCGTGGTTTCTGTTTACTTTACAGTCCAGAATGGCGAGTTGGTTGAGAGAGCCAGGAAAAAATTGAGAAGTGGTTAAGTTGATTTCATTTTTTCCTCTTATGTGGTTAAGAAGAAGAAGATTCTTTAGTTTTTAACACTGACGTGTGACATAGGTATGGGGAACCACTGGATTCTTTTGTCTACTGCTTTGCCTTTGGGTAAAGCTTAGAATGTGCCAGTGTGATGTCTGCACATGAGTTTCTACATGCCCTTCATAATTTCAGGCTCAACACGGCCCGGTGGTCAGTCTTAGGACGCCCTGGTATAGATAGGGTGGGCCCTCTGTCCCAGAGCCCCTGGTCTCTGCTCCCTCCCCCCACGCCGTCTGTTCCCCATGCAGAGTAGAGCTGAAAGCCTGTGCCCACTGCCCACGCTGGGCCAGCGGCCCGGTTGTCCACTCTGCTGTGAGTGGCAGGCCAGGTCTGCCCAGCCTGTTCCGGTCAGCTGGCGTGGTGTCACAAGTACTCTGCTCCCAGTCAGTACCACCCTGACAATTAGACAGGACCTCTTGAGGAACACTGGGACAGCGTTATGCTGCTCCTCTGATACTTGTGTGATGAGGAGGCAGAGCCGGCGGCCAGAGCAGTGCTGGGTCTCCTGTGTGCAGGTCAGCCGTCAAGGGTGTACTGACCACTCAGCCTTAACACCTGTTATACACCCGCTATGGGCCAGGAACAAGGGGAATATGGTAATAAATGCTGCTTGAAACTCGGGCTGTACAGGATACAGAGGCATCGACCAAGAGCATAATGAAGTGTCTTCAGAGCTGGGATGGAGCAGCACAGGCAACGTGGGGTGGCACAGGGGGGGTCTCTGCCAATGCCAGTGCCTGCAGGGGAGGTGTGAACCCTTCCTTGTTTGGGATACAGGTGCGCCATCTGGCTCTTGGCAGCCGTCATGCTCTCTCTAGTGGCTCGGGGGCTGTTGGAAAGAGAAGGACACTAGTGTGAAAAGCCCCTGAGCTCCCTGGCCTGTGGCCTCTCCCCAGTTTGCACCAGGGCCCTCAGCCTTCCCCAGTTTACAGCAGGGCCTCTCTTCCTGCAGACCCAGACTGCCAGCATCCTCGTGGCCCTGGAACAGCTGTGCACGTGCACGTCTGCACACATCTCCCACCAGTACATCCTATGCACATGCCATGTATATACTCACAGGCACATGTGCTCAACATGTCTCTCACATACTCATCTGCTCACATCCATGTCTGCACACCACATGTCAGCTCACACGCTCAGATGGTGGACGTACATCTGCAAGGCAGCGGCGGGGGTTAAAAGCGCTTCCGTGGCTCCATGAGAAGTTTATTTATTGGGGCCTGGGAGGCTCAAAAGAGTGGGCCCCAGACATTGTATGTCCTCAGCCTGTGGCTGACTGTGCGGCTAATGGGCGTGAACTGGGTCTTCTCATGAGAGCCCAGAGGAGGGCCAAGGACACAGCCCCAAAGAGGACATCCCTGCAATTCCTGAGTGACACACCAGGCACTGAGTCAGGGCAGGCAGGTGTGCACAGAGCCATCTCAGCTCTTGCTCTACTGAGAGGACACTCACAGACACACTCACACGCACAGTCAGAGGGGTACCCTGAAACCACACACAGAGCCCCCACACCAGTGTTCCAGAGGTTTAGTAGAGCTGTTGACAAGGATTAGGTGAGTGTGGAGTGAGCATGAGGTACATATGCCTGGCAGAGCCTCTGAGGATTCTGAGGAGGTGCCAGTTCGTATGGGTTTTGCAAGTTGAGTAGGAGTTTGCTGGGTCAAGAGTGAACTGACTCCTGGGGTGGGTCCTAGGAGTCAGCTGGGCAGTGATGACACAGGTGGTCCCTGAAGCAGCTGTGAGACAAACCAGCCAGGCTGCGAGGGGTAAGATGGGAGAGGAGCAGAGAAGCGGCTGGAAGGCAATGGGGGTAGGTGCCCAGTGCCCTTAGGTCTATGAACAACCCCACTGTGGGCCTCATGAGAGGTGGGGCGTTGCCCAGCAGGAATGACTCACCTGGACGAGGAGGCTGCACCCCCCCCCCCATGGCAGGTGTGCCTGAGGCTTGGCCAAGAGCAGGACGTGCGTCCTCAGGGGACACCGTCTGGGCACAAGTGTCCCCAGGCCCGCTGTGCCATCATTCTGGGACAGAGAACACAGGGCAGAGGCAGGCAGGTTGGGATGAAGGTTGGGGTCCCCAGATCCAGCTGGGTGGGCCTTAGAGGAGGCAGGCTGGCCCAGGCGTGAGTGTGGCCCCATTCTGTTGGGCAGCTTCCTTCTCTGCTGGGGGCGTCAGCCAGGGGCAGCTCTGCCCCTGTGGACACTTGGCAACATCTGGATGCATTTGTGTTGTCACAACCTGAGAAGAGGCCGGTGCTGGCGTCTGGTGGGTGGGGGCAAGGGATGTTCTTGGCACCCTCTGCGGGGGAAGGACCCAGTGGGGGGATGGCCCCATAGAGAATTGTACCCTTTATGAGTTTCCTGCAGCTGCCACACCAAAGGACCACACACAGGGGCTTTAAACAATAGAATTGATCCTCTTGGTCTGGAAGCCAGAGTGGAGGTCACAGTGTGGGCAGGGGCCCTGAGGGAGAGTCCTTGCCACCTCTCCCGGGAGGATCTGGGGCTCAGCACATTTTGGGGGTCATGATTCATTTCAGGCCCCAGATGTCAGTAGTGCTGAGGTTGAGCAGCCCTGCGCCCCGTAGAGAAGCCTGTCCCCGCTGCCACCCGCAGCGGCTGCCCAGCCCACACAGATGCCCTTCTGGGGGCCCCAGACCCAGTTGGCTGGCTCTACTGGCCACCACCGCTCAGACCTGCTGCAGGGGTCCCCTGCCTCATCAAGCTGTGACTTTTGTGGGAAGGACAAGGGGAGGACAGTTCTGCAGTCTGTGTGTCCTTCACGGCCAGCGCGGCCCTGGGTGGTTTCCTGGTGGAGGGGAAGGTGGGCAGGGACCGGGGGATGACAGGGAGAGCTGCAGGGTTGGGGGGTCTTCCAGAGCTTGGTCACTCCGTCCAGCCGTGGGCGCAGGCTGACACAGTGTCCTCCTTACCCACTGTCTCCGAGTGGGATTCCCTGGGCTTCCCCACCCGCTGGGCCCCCTTCTCCCTCATGTCCCCGCCCCAGAGCCGAGAGGGGGTGGATATGCCCCAGAGCGGAAGGGGTGTGGGAAGGGATGGGGCCTGTCTACCACACCCAGCCTGAGGGTTACTGCCCATTTGTGGGGGTGGCGAGAGGGTGGAGGCTTGTGTCCCTGGGGAAACACCACAGACGGGCAGCTTAGACACCAGGAGCTTATCCTCAGATGGTTCTGGAGGATGGAAGCCCAAGATCAATGTGCCGACAGGTTTGTTCCCTCTGAGGCCTCTCTCCTTGCAGGTAGATGGAGGTTATCCCCTTGTCTCGTGAGGACCCCCGTCGTGTTGGAGTACAGCTGCATCCCAATGACCTAATTTTACCCAAACTCCCTCTTTAAAAGCCTTATCCCCAATCACAGTCACATTCTGAGATCGGGGAGGCTAGAACTTCAACATATGCAGTGGGGGGAGTAGGGGGCAGGGTATGATCCAGCCCACCCCAGGCCACGGTCCTTGATGGCTGGGTAAGAGTAACCTGCCAAAAGGGTCAGCCCAGTTCCTCCGGCGAGGATGCCAGCCATTGCCCGAAAGCATGTGGAGTCTCTAACACACGAGGTTTGGCAACCCGTCTGTAAAACCTCAGGGTGTTTACACATTCCTGTAAGGAAGGAAAAAACCCAAGAAGCAAAAAGCCAGAGCAATTATTCACTCTTGCTTTCTTAAGCTGCAGAAGGAGCCAGCTGGGAAATCATGAGTCAAGTAAAATCCTTTATGGAATGAGCAAAAACAAAAGGAACAAAAGCCGTTTGACTTGCTCACCGAACCCCCGTGGGGAGACACTCGCTGGGGCTGGGAATGTTTACCCTCCGCACCCCCATCCTCGTCCCTGCCCCGGCCAGGCCGTCTGCAGTCCCCTGTATCCGCTCCCCAGATGCTTAAGTCACTGCTTATAATGGCACAAGATGCAGGAGGTGGCTCTCGGAGGCTGGAAAAACAGTCCCGTGTCCTCGGCTGGCAGCTGACTCACTGGCTCCACACGGAAGCTCCATCCCTGGGCACCCACCTGAGGCGGGCCTTGCTGGTACCATGGACACAGCCTGTGAATGTTTGAGCTGTCCCGCGTCCATGTGGACAGCATCCAGGCCCCGTCTGCAAGTGGCTTTGAACCTCAGTTGGGACGCAAGACATAAAACTCCTTCTGGAAGTTTCCCTTGGTCCCCCACCCCCCGGAAGCATGGGTGCCTCTCCATTGCGGTCACACTTGGTGCTTGTCCTCTGCTCTTTAGCTGTGTGCTGACGGACCCATAGACTATACTTCTCGAGGAGAGACATGTCCCTTCCAACCTGGGTTCCAGGGGAGCACAGGGGAATAGCATTTCAATCAGCTTGGTGCTCCCAGGGCAGGTGTAGGGAGTGGCTCAGAGTAGCCGATTAATTTGCATTTCTTGGATGGATGGGTAGATGGGTAGGTGGGTGGATGGGTGGCTGAATGGATGATTGGATGGGTAGATGGATGGACAGTAAATGGGTGGATAGGTGGATAGAAGAATCAGTGGATGGATGGGGGATGGGAGGATGGATTGGTGAATGGATGCTGATTGGATGGATGGGAGGATGGATGGGCAGATGGGTGTATGGATGGAGGGATGAGGATAAAGCAGCACCTCATTGTGACAACCAGGCCATGTTTGGGCCCAAGAGTGTGGCTCAGAAAGCCCATGATCTGGGAAAGCACAGAAACCAACCTGCCCCAGGAGACCTGAAACTACTGCCGGAAAAGAGGAGACCCTCTCCCTGCACACCAGTGCTGAAAGGACAACAGTGAACCAACCTCAGTTCCCAGAAGACTACATATGCCCCCTGGCCCAGGTCCAGGCGCTTGGCCTTTTTCTTTTGCTATTGGAGTCTCACTGCCATGAGGACAGGAGCGTGTTCTGAGGAGACCCCCACCTTTCCCATGAGGACGTCCCCCCAGGATCCGCAGAGGTGCTGTCGTGGGCCAGGCCCTGCAGCACAAGGAGCTCAGGGCAGACACTAGTCAGGATCTGGGGGATGAGGCAGCGAGGCAGAAGGACTGGTCTCGGCAGGTCCTCAGGAGCAGGGGTTGGGGGAGGGACGCCTCAGCCTCAGGCCTTTCCCACCTTGGACCCAGTCCTCCCACGCCCCCTGCACCATCTCCTCTGTGAGTCCTGGAGCTGTGTCCAAGGCCAGGAGGCCAGCTGCCTGGGAAAAATCAAAGGCTGACAGGCAGTAGTCACTGCTGAGTTCCCAGATGAGTCACCGCATGACAGCCACCTTCCTCATCCCCGACAGGCGTGAATCAGTCAGCCCCGAAGAGGGGGTTCTCATCCCCAAGCATCCCGCCCCCCATGAATCAAGCCTCCAGCCTATTTTTAGGCCATTTCTCTGGTTGGTCGAAGCTTGTTTACCCTGGATCGGGGCTGCTCTGAGACTCTCCACCCAACCACCAGCCCCAAGAGCAAGGAAGAGAACAGTGGCCGCCTGGTCAGACCACGTGGGCCAGGCTGAACAGCTAGTGACAACTGGACGTTCTCCAGCTGGGACCACAGCCAGGCTGGGGCTCTGGCGCCCCCCACTGAAGTGGTTAAGGTGGCCCCCAGAGCCCATACTGTTCTCTGCCTCCCAAGATGGACTGAGAACTCCAACTCACTCATGTTCACAGACCCAGCTCCACCCCAGAAAAGACCCATTCAAGTCTGTATTTTTTTACTCCTTCATTCTACATTCCTCCCCCCGGGAGAGGAGTAGAGGGAGCAGCATCAGGGATAGTAATGAGGGAAGTGGGAGGGTCTGCGGCAGGTATTGACTACCTGGAGGAGGGGAGTACTGAAGATGAGTAGGTGTCAGCTGGGCAGAGGGGGATGCGAAGAGATGTTCTGGCACAGTGGTCCCCACTTGAGAATGCATCTGAATCTGCAGAGCACCTGTTAAAACCCAGATGGCTGGGCCCCACACCTGAGCTTCTGATCCACTGGTCAGGACGAAGCCCATGACTTAGATTTCTAACAAGTTTCCCATGATGCTGATGCTGGGGCCCAGGGACCTTACCTTGAAGACCACTTTTCAAGGGAGAGGGAATGGCACATACAAAGGATGGAGGTGACAGGGTGGATGAGTGAGTGAGTGTGCTTGGAGTTGCTTTTCCCCTGGCAGAGTTGGGTCAGTGTGGATCTGTCTCTCTTGTACCCAGTGGAGCCTGAGGATGACCACCACATTAATCCTGCAGTTGCAAGGTCAACTTCACCTGGGTCCACTGGGACTTGCCTGGTGATTCAGTGGTAAAGATCCTCTGCCTGCCAAACAGGAGACGTGAGTTCAATCCCTGTGTTGGGGATCGTTCAATCCCCCCACTCTAATATTCTTGCCTGGAAAATCCCATGGACAGGAACCTGGCGGGCCACAGTCCATGGGGCCAGAAAGAGTATGACACAACTTATTGAATAAATGACTGGGTCGCCTAACACCAGGGCTAAGGCCAGGCAGCTCCCTAGGATGAGTAAAGGATGAGTGAACACATTTGTGACCCCCAGAGAGGACAGCTGTGTGGGCGACCCCACAAACATGCTGCCTCCCCGGGCCTCCTTCCTCCTGACTCTATCCCCAGTTCATCAACCCCACCCTCCCTGTACTCCCTGCTTTCTGAACCCCCAGCTTCAGAATGTTGTTACTTGTCACCTGCACCCTGCAGAGTTGGTGTGCTGTAGGTGATACATGGGTACGGGGCTCAGTGGAGAGGCAGCGTGGGCCTGGGGTTGGCAGGAGTACCGGGGCATTTACTCTGGCTACTTTTCATTACAAAATCAAGGATGCTGTGGATTTTGCAATATCCCCACTATGGCTCCAATTTCTCTCTCCAGGAGTTGCAGTATTCTTTAAAAATTCCTCCAGTTAATTTCACCTTATGTAGAATTTACGAAGCTGAGTGTATGCTAGAATAGTGCTGGAGAGGGGGAGGTGGTAGACTAACTGTGTTTCTATAACACATTGATGAACTCAGTTTAACAGAACTGTGAAGCTGTCTTTGCAATCATTTCTGTCAATTCCTGCATGTTAATGAGGAAGTTCAGGTGCCCAGAGAGAAAGCTACCTTTGCAAGCATAACAGCTGAGCTGTCAGAGCTGAGCTGGAACCATGGGTTCCTGGAGGAGGTGGTGCTTTTCTGTGTTATGAGTCTTGAGTGAGTTTCTTTTCGCTGCCCCCACAATCTTGCCAGGGGTGCACCCATATCCAGTCTGATTTCCCTCTGTGTGTGTATATTAGACTGAATTCTTTTTTCTGGTTTTATTAAACTATTTGCCTTTCCACACTCCAACACAAATACTCTGTTGATGGCTATAGATATATAGTGAAACTTAGTGTCAGATAGTGTAACTCCTCTTTGTGATTCTTTTTAAAGACCATTTGGCTGTTCTAGATCTTTTGCCTTTTCATATAACTTTTAGGGACAACTTATTAATCTATACCTAAAAAAGGAAGTCTTCTATGATTTTCATTGCTCTGAATCTATAGATAAATTTGAGGGAAGATTGATATCATGAGGGCATTGAGTGTTTGAATCCATGAACATGGTATATCTCCCCATTTATCTGGGTCTTCTTTAATTTCTTCCAATAATGTTTTGTAGTTTCAATGTAGAATCTTCACCAGCTCCTTAAGACATAGACATATAAAACATGCATTCTGTTCTCAGTTTGTTAATGTCTGGTACTGGAAACAAGCCCCAAACCTGGACATTGGCCCCAACCAATTTAAGACAAGCTGTCGTTCACAACCAAGTCGCCAGTCCCTCTTGGCTGGTGTGTAGATGCAGGCTGTACCTGTGGTCTCCTTCATTCCTCAAGTGTTTATCAAGCATCCAGACAGTGAGAATGTGGTGCTAAATTGGGTGCTAAACCAGGGGAGGAAACTCAATAATGATCATTCAACAGCGTCGATGTTCTTTATGTGCCAGCAGCTTCTACATGCAGCCCTGTGCTCCCTGATTTCACCTCCACAACCATAAAGCAGCTGCTTGTTTTATGCCCATTGTGCAGATGTGGTTCTGGGAGGTTGAAACTTTTGACCAAGTCCCCCAAACCCTGTTCCTACCGTGGGGCTAAACTTTGTGGAAGGTGTGTGTGAGATAGCAGGGAAGGCTCTAGCATCACTTTTCTTGTTGAACACTTTCCTTTCCTCGGTTCCAGAATGAAATAGACCGAAATGATGGTCCAGAAGTTTCTTTTCCTTCTGCATTTTCTGCTACCGCATGGGCTCTCGTGCCCTCTGTGTAATGTAAGGAAACATCCACAGAATAAGTAAATGTGTGATTGTGTCGCAAGCCGAGGTTATTTCAGTAGAATCTAGCACAGAACACTGGGAAAAGGCTTTGACAGATGAAAAGTTGCAGGAGACCAACAGAGACCAAGGCAATTTGTGTGTGTGGATGAGTCACTCTGTGCCACCCTCACCTTTGAGGGAGCATCATCAGGACCTCTGGATTACTGGGTCCCAGAGGAAGGGGAGGTTTCAGGACCACTTGGATGATGTTTGGATTTGTTCAAGGAAGAGTTCCTGGAAGGAAAGAGATGGCTCAGCACAACTCAGTAGCTCAGAAGGCCTCACCTTGAGGCCCAGGAGCTCTGTCCACTGCCGCTGATCAGCTTTCCCCGCCGCGGCAGGGGGCCCTGGCGCCATGGGCTGGAGGAGGTCCAGCCCAGAAGGAGTGCGAGTTCACTCAAGGTTCTGGGCTTGAAATTTCCGGCAGAGACGTGGGAGGGAAGAAGTCCTCAGGGTCGAGCTGCTGGAGGGATGCTGAGCGTTGTAGCACTTGGCCTGAACCCTCTGTTTCTTTTAGAAGCTATAGGGTCTTGAGGCGTTTGGATTAATAATAATAACGGTGGCGGTGGTTGCGATGGTGACAAAGCAGCTGACATTCTGGGGGCTTTAGCAATGAATGGAGATGACCTGCCCCAGCCCATGGAGCTACCTCTTAGCAGAGGAAACACGTCGGGAGCAGCCTCCTCACGTTCACCCCAGGATGCAGGAGTCACTCTCACACCTGCTCTACACTCGAGGAGCTGGGCCTCGGAGATATTCAGACCTTCCCACTCAATTCTGGGTATTTTTCTTCTCTGTAATGTGCAGTGGCCCCCTATTTACTATGACATTGATCTAAATGCCACCATTTTCTTCCTCTGTTATCAAATCTGAACCCACCTATAATGACCCCAAAAGATAATAGAGCCTCCTCCCTGGACCTGGCAATGTGACCTAGTAAAACGGACTTTGCAGGTGTGACTGAGTTAGGGATCTTGAGATGTAAGATTAGTCTGAATCATCCAGGGGGAGGGGAGGGCCCTTATAAGGAGGAGACAGAGATCTGAGACAAACTGGAGCAATGAGGCCACAAGTCAAGGACTGCCTGCAGCCTCTAGAAGCTGGATAAGATGAGCTGTGTTGGGATTCAGCTGAAAGTAGGGGTCTTGGGCCAGCATATGGAGGGCCTCCTTCCTGCAGGGGATTCCCCACTGTAACCTGGGAGGGGTCTGGAGAGGTTGGAGGACGCTGTGACTCTGATGTGGGGAGTTTTCATGCGTCTCATGGCCTCCTGGGGCCCACAGTAAGGGGGTAGGGTGCAGGGGGCCACACTCTAGGCAGTCCAGAAAGGTCAGCCAGGCTCATTTCCTTTGGGGAAAAGCCCACCTTGACCTTTTGGAATTATGAGCCCCCATCCAGGATGGAGGCCCTGTGCTGCACGCAATACTGGCCCCAAAACCGGCTTGAAGGAGGTTGCAAACACAAAGGATAAATGGACCAGCACGTCTGTGTCCATGGCGGCACCCCCAGCCCTCATGCATCCCACCTGCTGAGGACCCCACCCCAGGTGCTGTGTGCCCACCAGGAAGCAGCCTGTTTGAGGGGGCTGCCAACAGGTTGCTGCCATTCCTATGGGCCGAGGAGGGAGGCCTGGAGGATGAGGGGCCAGGGCCCATGGGATCCTGGGGCTCCCCAGCCACCAGAAGGAGGCTTCTGTGGGTGCCCCTGGGGCCGTTGGTGCATAAGGACTCAGGGTTGCCTGCTCTCAGAATCTCAGGGAACTGGCTCCCAAAGCCGCCAGGCTGGTGGCCGAGGACACACGCCCCTTGTGGCCATGTACCGCCACCCACACTCTTGCTGGGTTCTGCTCCCCAACCGCACTGCTCTGTGCTTAGGTGTCGGGTACTTAGAGGTCGGAATCGGGCTCGCGGGGCTCAGACGGAAGAGGCCGCTCCATGCCGGTGGTAATCTATGGGAATCTGTGCTGGAAACACAGCAACCTGAAATAACAAAAGAGCTGGGCAGGCTCCAGAGGCTTCTGGCAGGAGCATTCAACACATCACGAGAGGGGGCGGGCCGCCCAGAAGAGGTAGAGGGCGGGGCCCCGCAAGGCTGGGGAGGGTGGCTGGCAGGTGGCTGGCTCTCATGGGGGCAGGAACGCCAGGCATGGTTGCAAGCTTGCTCTTAACAGGAGGAGGAGTGGGCCCTCCCCAGGGACTTCTGTTCTAGGAAAGCAGCCTGAGCCTGTGGAGCAGAGGGGGGCCCCCCACCCCCCACCCCCATCCCACTCCCACCCGGGCCACCCCACCCCCACCCAGGCAAAGGCTCCGAACTGGGGGCTTCTCTCCTGGGACCCTGGATCTCAGAGATCAAGGACAGCTTCCAGCCCACTGAGCTCCCTAAGAGGTGGTGGTGAGCAGGAAGAGGATGCTTCAGTGAGTTCTAAACACTCTTAGGGGATCTAAGATCCTCATAAACAAAGGCCTAAGTGCTTACAAGGAAACTCTCAAGGGTTTATCTTGGGAAATTATTCAAAGGGCAATAAAACAGAGCTTCTGGCAAATGAGGGACTCTGAGCCCAAGATGGGCTGGGGCCACTGGTCATGGATCCACACCATCAGAGACAGTGGAGCAGATATCCAGCGAATATCCTGTGAAAATCCAGTCTTCCAAGTGGAGAAAAGAATCAGGACCATGTGGGTCGAGAGTCTCTTCCGGAACATGTTAGACCCCAGAGTGGGGGTCTGTCTACCTCGTGTTCCCCAGGTGTGCAGAGAGTTTGGGGCCCCTGTGTGGAGCAGGACCCTCCCAGGAGGGGCCCACGAGGAGAGGCCAGGCCGGGACTCGCTGACCATATACCTTCTCTTTCGAGGCTCGGCTGGACAGCTGTGGCGATGAGCATGGTCCTGTGTAGGATCAGCAGTGACATCACGTGTCTTCCCCAAGGGTGGCCCTTGGCCTGAGTCCTGCTCTCCAGGAGTTGCCGGAGTGGAGGGAGGTGGCAGGGTGTTGGGGAGGAGCTGGGCTGGAGCAGGGTGGGGGTGCAGGAAGCACAGGAAGTCGGTCCTTTAAGGAGCTTGGGTGTCAGGACGTCTCTGCTGAGAGTCACTAAGGCCAGCTAGGGGATAGAAGTGGGCAGCTTAGAGATCACCCTGCGGGAGCGGGCCTGGGATCCATCTTAGCTCCCCCAACCGGTCCCCTGCCCAGCAGGGGCAGCAGATGGACAGGCATGCCCACCCCTAGGAGCCCACCAGTGGAGTGGGGCTGGTTCACGGGCTGTGGCCGCAGGGCTGGTGAGCACCGACCCCAGGCTTTTCCTCGTGCCGCCCTGCACACAGGCTCCCAGGGGCAAGGGTGTGTCCTGGGCTTCAGACAGAGTCTCACATGCTCCCCTGACACGGGGGATTTGCTGTGGGACCCGGCTGCCCGGGCAGTGTCCTTCCCGCAGACCGCTCTCCCGCTGTCCTTGTGCATCCAGGCCTCTCGGCATGAGCCCCGTCCAGGTGGTCTTTCCTGACCGAGGCCTTGGCCCCTTAGAGGCCCATAAGATAGTGACCAAGGCCGCCCTCCAGCCTGTGGGGAACTGACCGTCATGACTTCTGAGTGGTGTCGGAGGTCAGTGCGGCCACTCAGAGGACTGTCTGGCACCCGTATGGCGTCCCCAGAGCTATGTGGCAGGAGGGCCTGGCTCCCACAGCCAAGCTCCCCGTCCAGGCACCCCATGCTGGGTGTCTGCACCAGGAGGACTGGCAGTGGCCGGATGCTCAGGGGGCCCAGTCTCAGAGAGGACGCCTGCCGCCTTTGGCCCCGTGGCAGGCGTGCTCCCCTGCCTTCTGCTGCAGGGCCCACAGAGTCACTGGTCCCTCCTCGAGCCAGCCCCAATTAGTCAGTAGGGACTAGCCCCTGGGCCACGTCGTGCCGCGGGGCGGCCACACCAGCTTCGGGGGCCCTCAGACCCTCCGGGCTAATAGAGAAAGGGCAGCAAGTGGTGGTGTCAACTAATTGTCTTGCTAGTTTTTTTTTAAACCAAATTGACCACTGGGATTCTGGCCACTCGGCTAAGGGGAGCAAGGAG
Organism: Odocoileus virginianus; assembly: GCF_023699985.2. Lineage (NCBI taxonomy): Eukaryota > Metazoa > Chordata > Mammalia > Artiodactyla > Cervidae > Odocoileus > Odocoileus virginianus. The sequence goes on along the minus strand of NC_069693.1, from coordinate 46,410,903 downwards.
GAGAGGAAGTGAGAGTGAGCACCTGGCAGTCCTGGCAGGTTCACCCCAGCCAGGAAGGGAGGCAACAGCAGCCCTGCCTTTGGGGGAGGGACGTGGGGGGACTGGGACCCACGGTGGGGGAGGCCTCACAAGGTCTTCATGGTCATGGGGTCGTGGGGGCTCCTAGGGAGTGGGGTCTTTGGGGGCCTTTGGGGGGAAGCATAACATTGCTCTGGGGATGGGTTCGGCCTCATCTGAGTCTCCTGTGTCTTGTGTGGAGGCCCGACCTCTGGGGCTCTGCCTGGACTCCAAGGAAAGGTCCCCTACTCAGCTCAGCTCGGTGGGTGTTCTCTGGCTGCGCCTTGATGGTACTTTCTCGCCTGTTTTCCTCTTGACTCTTTGTTGGCTAGTCTTTGCAGCTGTGGCATGTTTGCTCTGCTCCCTCAGGGAGGAGGTCACGGTGACTCACCCAGGCCCTGGGGGGTCCTCCCGGCCTGGCAAGATTTGGCAAGTGTCCCCAGGCACGAGTGTTTCAGAGTTTTATTAATCCCAGGCTCCAAGCCCTCCTGGGGCCCCGCCTCTGAGTCTGAGCCGTCTGCCCCATCCACTCAAGCCCTCGGGCGTCTGTGCTGGGGACTGAGCTGTGGGGACAGAGGAGCCAGTCTGCTCTCCTTCCCCCAGGTTCAAACTTCGGGGCTTTCTTTTTGTTCTTTTTCTTCCCAACCCTCACCCTATTTTTGTCTTTTCTCCACATCTTACTATGAAGTTTTGCAGACACACAGGCCACGAGAAAACTGTTCACTGGACGCCCGCAGCCCGGCTGCGTGCGCCTTATCACACGCGTGTCCCCTCTCTGCTCTGTCCCTCCTGCTTCGGGTGCACTCTTGTCATCTCCTCTATGTTTATCCTTTTGCATTGCACTGTCCCCCAGCCCTTGTTTATCTGCTTTCGGGATGGATTGCGGTCACCCGTGTAGCACCTGCGTCCACGGCCAAGCTTGCTCGCTGACCCGTCGGACTCGTCCTGTCCTTCTGGTGTGTGCCCAGCTCCCCATGAGGGTCTGCAGGGCTGCCCTCCATCATTTGGGGCGCCTCTCTGTGGCGGTGCCAGAGCCTCCCTCCTGACAGGTCCGGAGGCCTAGATGGAACATTCTAGGTGGTCCCTGGCATCCAGGCTGCTGTGGTGACCTCGGCGAGTCATTTACTCCGGGCCCCGGGGGCAAAAGCGATACTGCTTATGGGGGTGCCGTGGAGGTCACTGAGCTGACACCCTGCGTTGGGTAAGTAGCACATGCTCATGAGCCGCTGCTTCCCTCCCTGAGGCCGTATAGGGGCTGCAGAGGTGCGTCCGGTGTTCCGGTTCCCAAGGTGAAGCGTGGGGCCATGCTTCCCTGGCGATCAGACCCTCGGCGGGCAGAGCCCTCGGGGCCAGGCTTCCCCAGAGCCGCATCTCGCCAAGCTGGTCCCTCCATTCTTCAAATCCTGTGTCTCCTTGGTCCTCCCTCCTTCACCCGATGTGTTTCTCCACCCAGTCTACCCCTGAGGAGGTGTATGTCACAGCAAACCCGTGGTCAGTACTGGCTCACCCCAGGTATCACTGGGACAGGGCTGCTGGCCGGGCTCTCTCTGCCCCCCACCACCGGCCGCACGCCCGTGTCTTCCCCTGGCTGCTCCCCCCGCAGCCACTGGGGACCCTGGGCTCTGGGTCGGTGGCCTCTGGCTGCCTCGGGGGTGTGCTCCTGAGCATTGAGCTGAACTGAGCTGACAGGTGGTTCCAGGCACCTGTCTGCCCGGGGTGTGTGAATCAGGGTGGTGGGGGTGGCCGGGGGAAGCCACAGAGGAGGTGCCATGGGGCAGCTGGTGAGTCTCCGGCTGGGACTCCAGACCCAGGTGGTGACCCAGTGGGTGTGGGTGTGGCCGGTCAGTGGGCAGATCCCCTCTGACTGTCCAAAGGGGAAGGTGGGGGGCAGGCACATGCTCAGCGCCTCCTGCTCTTGCTCCCACTGGCTGGGAGGGAGCCCATGGGAGGAAAACCCTGTCCGTCCTCTAGAGCTCTCGAGGGAGCAGACTCCAACCCCAGCGGGGACGTTTCTCTCAAATCTTAGATCCCAGGTGACTGGGTGCTGGTGGAGATCTGACCAGCAGCAGGAGAGGGTGCTTGGGGGTGTCCGCCCGCCAACCCACCCCCGACCACAGCTTACACTCAGCACCTTCTGCAGGGCCCACAGTACTGACCTCCCGGTCGAAGGGGGCTCGCACCCCAGCCCCCAACCTCCCAACCCCGCCACCTTCCTGAGGACGGATGCATCCTTCATCAGGACAGACAGCTAGGGAGTCAGCTCATGCTCGACACTCAGGATCCGCCTGCAGCACTGAGCAGGCAGGGTCCCCAGAGACGTGCGCCGGTGGCTTGGTGACAGCCTCCAGGACAGCCTCTGCCAGAGCCTCAGCAGACGTGGGAACAGCCTGGGTCACGGGCCGGGCGTGCGGCAGCTTTCACCCAGCCTGTTTATCACCTCAGCCTCTCTGCAGCCTCACGCTCCAGGCTTCAGACAGCCTTTATCCCCTGTGCCGGCAGCAAATGAAATAAAACACTTATCATGACCCGATGTCTCTCCAACTGCGCCCAGATCCCAGTGTCCAAAGCAATCATGCTTGCTTTAGGGGAAAATTCCCAGGCTCTTTTTCTCTGCTTATTATCTTCCTCTTGGCTTTTACCTTCTTCTCGTTGCTTTACAGGAAGAACAGTCTGGTCCCAGGTGGCCCTGCTGATGGGAAGACCCCCATTTAGTGCTAACACTCTGTCCTCTGTCTCGGAGGTTGTGCTGTTTGCTGCAGGCTTCATCCCCTAGTTCATTCATTTATCCTGGTTTTCAGCTCAGTAACGTGGAGACCACTCAGGTGTGCCCCCGCTCCCCATACCAGGCCACAGCTACTCTGGAATAGTGGAGTCTGCTCAGTGTGTGGTTTGGGGAGAGTTGTTCTGCCCATCTGGGCCTCAGGGTCCTCACCTGTAGGGTGGGGTGACACTACAACCTGTTTCATGGGGTGGCTGGGAGGAGTCGTGGATGGCTCTAGTCCAGGGTTGGCTTCCAGCCAAGCTTGGCCACTGTCATCTCTGCCTTCATTAATAACAGACTCTGCAACAGATAGTGCGCATGAGAACCTGGGGACAGGCCTGGCTGCTCGTCACCAGGGTGGGATGGGCAAGGGGCTCTGACAGCTACACAGGCTGTGGACGGTGAGTTCACAGGGAAGCAGATCCAGCAGGACCGGTACAGGCAGAGGTGCAGGGCCTGGGAGCTCCCAGCACCTGGGAAGGGACACAGTCACAGCAGGGGTGAACGGCCACCTGGACCAGCCCGCAGATGCCTTGGTGCCCTGGGAGGGGGGCTTATACAGCGCAGGGAAGGAGTGCCCCTAGGGTGGCAGTCTGTTGGGTCTCAGGAGGAGTGAGGGGGGTGGTGTCAAAGTCTAGACAAGACAGGGATCTTGATCGTGGATGAAGGGATGAATGGACAGACAGAGGGATGGATAGATCGGCATGATGTGTGCAGCAGAAGGAACAACCTTTGGAGGAAGAGTCATAGCTTTTTTTTTTTTTTCTAACATCATTTCTTAGGCCACAGTCAATAAAGGGCTTTTATGCAGAATGTATTTCCACAAAACTCCTACCAACCAACAAAAAAAAAGACAACCCAACAGAAAAATGGGCAAGAGTTTTGAAAAGTCCCTCTCTCTCCACCCACTCCCCTCCCAGGAGTTGAAGGTGGATGATGCTCACATGTGCTCACAAAGGCTGTTCCCCAGTTACATTCTCAGAGCCCTGTTCATTGTAACCTGTGCCGGAAGCCACCTCCATGCAGACAGAATTTACACAAAAAATGTGGAAAGATCTTTCACATAAAAAGATGATTAACATCACTAATCATTGTTGCTGTTCAGTTGTGTCTGATTCTTTGCGACCTCATGAACTACAGCACACCAGGCTTCCCTGTCTTCCCCATCTTCCAAAGTTCGCTCAAACTCACGTCCATTGAGTTGGTGATGCCATCCAACCATCTCATCTTCTGTCACCCCCTTCTCCTCCTGCCCTCAATCTTCCCCAGCATCAAGGGTTTTTCTAGTGAGTCAGCTCTTTGCATCACTAATCATTAGGAAAATGCAAATCAGAATCACAAGATTCTGCTTGGGCTCATACCCATCAGGATGTAAGTGAAAGTCGCTCAGTCATGTCCAACAGTTTGCAACCCCTTGCACTATACAGTCCATGGAATTCTCTAAGGACTGAAGTGAGTAACCTATCCCTTCTCTAACAGATCTTCCCAACCCAGAAATTGAACCAGAGGGGGGGTTCTCCTGCATTGCAGGCAGATTCTTTACCAGCTGAGCTAGCAGGGGCTCCTATTAAAAAAAAAAAAAAAACAAACAGAGAATAATAAGTGTTGGTGAGGATGTGGAGAAACTGGAAGCCTGGTGCTCCAGTTCTATTTATGGCATGCATACCCCAAAAGAATTGAAAGCAGGATTTCAGAAATATTTGTACACCTGTGTTCACAACAGCATTGTCCACAACAGCCAAGAAGCATAGCAACACAAATATCCACTGACAGATGATGGATAAACAAAATGTGGTCCATCCATGCAATGGAGCATCAGCCTCCAAAAGGAAGGAAGTTCTGAGGCATGCTTCCACATGGATGAACCTTGAGGATATTGAGCTGAGTGAAATAAACCAGACACCAAAGGATAAATTCTGTATGGTTCCACCGATATGAGGTCCCTGGAGCAGAAAGACCCATGGAGGCAGAAAGTAGAGGTGGGGCCAGGGGCTGGGAATGGGGAGATGGGGCCATATCTAGTGGGGACAGTTTGAGGTTTTCAAGGTGAAAAGGGCTCTGGGGACAGATGAGGATGACGGAGGCACAGCGCTGAGCATGTACTTGGTACCACTGACCAGTGACCAGGACGGTCAGTCTTACCCCGTGTGTATTTCACCACAATTATAAATAAAAGGCTGATGCATCTCATAGTGCTAGATGAGCGGAGCTACACACTGACTCCACCAACAGAGTGACCCTACTGACCACCTGCTGTATCTGTGGCTGGACTGGCCCCCAGGGCCAGGGGCCTGGGGCCACACTGTGCTTCCTGTCGGGGCTCTGGTCCATGGCAGTGTGGGGCAGGGTGTGGCAGTGTGGGCTGCTGGATGCCTCTGTGTGTCTGCTATACTTGGGAAAGATTTAATAGAAAGAAGGGTTGCCTTAGACTAAAGGACTGCGGCTCCTGGAAGCCTCAGAATACTGTCTTTAGTCATCCCTTGTCTCTAAGGGTCTCGAGAACGCCCTCGTAGCCTCACGTGGTCCACAGATCTTCAGGGGTGCCACCAACCCTCTGGCAAAGAGCCGGTCTGTTTTACAAACATGTTCACGCACTCCAATTTAAAGATGAAAAAGGAACAAACAGCCTTGAAGAATGAGCATGAGAAGGGGTCTCTGAAGCCCAGCCTCCACTCGGCCTTGACATCTGTGGGCTGGAGAGACGAGGCCCAGATGTTCCCATGGCCATGGCAACCTGGAAACTATTAATTAGACCGCGAGTGAGATAGCAGCCTGCAGTGTATTCGGCCTCTGCAGGCAGTTATTTTTTATGTTTCGCTGACAGTCCAAACGATCCTAGATAAATCAGAGGAGAGTGACGTGAGCCGGCACGCACCTGGAGAGGATGAACCCATGGCTCCGCAAGCACGGCTATGCTAGGAGGGCCCTCGTGTGCTTCTCAAATGTGAAATCTCACCGGAGCGCAGGAAGGCAGGTTTTCGGGGCGGGGGGGGGGGGGGGGGCGCTCCAGATTCGTGAGTGCTCGTTTGGACACTGGGTGCAGGTGGAGGCGTGGAGAATCAGACTGGGCCCCTGGACACTCACGGGCGTGTGAGTCCTACGTGGGCTCCCAGCGAGGCTGGCAGCTGCTGGGCAGGGGGCAGTCACCTCCAGAGTCCCTCAGGTCTGGAGCCTCTTGAATCCTCATGACTTCTCTCCGTCTCTGCAACAGTCCTGAGGGAGGCACGAGTCTTCACCTTCATGTCCTAAAAGAGGCACCGAAAGACAGGGCACAGGGCTGGGTGTCCTCAGAGGCCAGCCCTGGGGCTGGGACGGAGCCCGTCTCTTGCCTGCGAATCCAGTGCAGTTTCTAAAGAGGTGTTTGTTACAGGCCATGAGTCCTTCCTTTCTCCTAACCTGCAGGGACTGTGGATGGAAACCGAGGACTAGTGCCTTAGAGGGGTCAGAGGAGCGATCGAGAGGCCGGGTGAGGGGAGACAATGAGGCAGAGGGGTCTCAGACCATGAGCTGCTGGCTGGAAGGTCGCAGGGAGACACCGAGGACCAGAGAGCTGGAGGAATCGGCCGCAGAGGCTGCAGGGGAGGGTCCAGTCCCGGGAGCCCTCCCCACCGCCATCACAGAGCATCGTGGGGCCTCAGCTGGCCCTGCACAAAGTAGTGTGGGGGCATCCGTGGGGAGGGGCAGGATGTCACTCTCCCCTTCCCAGGGACACTGCAGTGACCCACAAGAACATGCTAGAATCTGCTGCTACTTGGCCATCTCCGGGAGGCGCGGGGTAGAGAAATAAGGACAGTGGGATGGAAACCTGGCCGTAGAAACCTCGAGCCCGCCAATGACTGTCTGTGCCCACACTCGTGGGGGTGTGACTGTGGGGGAGTGTGCGCAACACATGTGGGCTGGGTGGCTGGTGGGGCCCGGGATAGGCACGTGAGGGAGTCCCCCGAGGATGGCATGTGGCATCTTCCTGGACCAGGAGTCGAACCCGTGTCTCCTGTGTCGGCAGGTGGATTCCTTACCACTGAGCCACCAGGAAGTCCTGGGGCCGCTTCCTGCGTGTCCCGTCTAAACCCTTGTGTGTTGTTCACAGGGTTGGCTGGCGGCCCAGAGAGAAGAGCCGTGTGGAGCCGAAGAGGCGGGTGGACCGCACGGCCCTGGAGCAGAGATACCAGCCTGTGACCAGGGATCGCAAGGTAGGGGACGGCTTCCTTTTCTCTTTGGAGTTGGATTTGCGCCACGTCCTGTCTTGTTTCCCTTGTTCTTTACTGGTTATGTTGTACATGGTTAACGCTGAGCTGCTGTCCATTGGTACGTCTGTTCTGTGTCCTTGTTGGCAGGTGGTTAGTGTTGAGCTGGTGTCCGAACTCCGGTCACGTCTGTGTCCGCATCGGCGGGTGGTTGTCTGTGTCCACGTGGCAGGTGCTTGGTGTTGAGTGGTGTGCGTTCTCGGGTCAGGTCTGTGTCTGCATTGGCAGGGGGTTAGAGCTGAGCCAGTGTCTGAGCGCCGGTCAGTGGGGCACAGATCGTGGTTCTCGGTTCGTGCTGAGCTGATGTCAGCACTCAGTTTGGGGTGGTTGTGGATGAAGAGACGCGATCCAGGCGTTTGGGTGGCTCTCACAGTGGACCGGGGATAGGACACTTGTCTCGTCTGAGGTGTTTGCTGGGAGGCGCTCAGAGGGCAGTGCTGGCTCTGTCCACAGGGAGGAAGGGGTGGCAGTGCTGGTGAGCCCTGGGTGAGCACCGCCCCTGCCTCTGCCCTTCACCCTGAGCTCCAGGAGGAAAAGCTGTGGTGATACCAAGAGCCAGGCTGGGCACTGGCGCTCACCAGGGGCTGTGCTGAGAAGCCCCGGGGCCATCCCTGGGCCTGGCAGGGGAGCCTCCATGACCGCCCGTGAGTCGTGCAGAGAGTGAGCAAGGTCCTGACACCAGATGTGTAAGGTCGCCCTGCCCACGGCAGTCATCCCTGTGCCAGGCAAGCCCGCCTTGCACTCCCGGTGGGATGGACGCCACTGTTCACTGTCTATAAACCTGCCCTTGGAAAGTGGCTTCCCAGCTTGTTTCTGATCAGATCTATGGGGCCAGGGGGTCCTCCCTGCAAGCCTCAAACAGAGCTGTTTCCTGAACAGCCAGGACCGCAGCATCGTGGCACATAACTCAGAGGGAAGGGCAGGGCCTGTGCGAGTCCTTCAAGAATGCAGCCGACTGGTTATGTCACGAAATCTGCCAGCCCGCTCTCCCGTTCCTGGTGATCCAGGTCCCGGCAGCACGCACGGGTCATTTCAGCTCTGATGTTCACTGAGGCACGCGCTGAGTGAGCGGCCGGGGGAGGGGGAGGGACACAGCCTCTGTCTTGACAGGGAAGGGCCACTCAGGGGGGGCACCTTCGTCACGCTCCTTGATGGGTATGCTTACAGTGTGTGTTTTGCACAGCGAGTAAATTTTCCCTAGAAAAACACAAGCAAACGTTGAAGTCTAGTTAGGGCAGTGCCGGCTGAAGCGCTTGGCGATCGTACATTAGGATGTCTGCCATTTTGCTCTGAAGTGAATCAAGAAGTAAGACGGACCCATGGGCCCCTGGAGGGGTGGGGCGTGACACACGGCAAGGAGGTAAACGACACGGTGCGCGGCTGTGACCTCAGGTGGCAGGTCCGTGGGTGCTCCCTGCCACGCCTTCAGCTTGTCCGTGCCTGGGGAGGCGGGAGCAAGACTCTGCGCGGGGCCATGGGGGCCTGGGGTGTCCTTTTCTAGGTCTTTCTATACTTGTGGACTGTCGTGTGAGCCACTGGGGTGCGTGGGGTCTGTGTGGTTTCCCCAGGTGCCTTTTCCGCTGCCTGTCCAGAGCCACAGTCTCAGGTGCACTGATGGGCAGGTGCTCCAGGGGCCTCAGGTGGGGTTGCTGACCCCCAGCCTGTGGTCCAGGCATGTGGACTCACAGCCCCGAGAGGCACTGTCCCTTCACCTCAGGATGGTGCTCTGGGCAGGCCCGCCCCGCCCCCATCCCCTCGTAGAGGAGTTTGCATTCCTTGCTGACCGACGAGGTCCTCATCGTCCCTCTAAGGACCGTCTGCAACAACAGGGCTTTCAACACCCTAGCAGCGTCAAGGGAAGGTCAAGGGTTACCTGCGCCGACTAAGATTCTGCAGCAGGACTGGGCTTGGTGTTGGGGCCCAGTCTTTGGGCAGCGTTACAGCCGCCTCTGGCTGGAGAAGTCACCCTCTCCTGGCCCTGAGGCCCAGGGAGCTGAATTCTGTGACCCGGGAGTCACCATGGCTGCCACCGGGGGCCAGAGGCCACCCTTACAGAAATAGTTCTTTTCCTGAACTTTTAAATTTTATTTTGTTGTCCTTTTCCACATTCAAAGAGGTTGTTTTGAGCAAACCCAGAGAACAATCTCATTCCCAAACTCTAAGCATTAGGAGGGCCACTGGTTACTCCCACGGGACCGTCCAGAGGCTGTGTGAGGCAGAACCGGGCCAGATCCCAACCTCCTGGCATCAAGGCCACATGGCTCAGCCAGATCAAGTTTGGTGACAAGTGACAGCCCACTTGAGGCAGCTCGGGCAGCAAGGGAGCTTATTGATCCAGATGATTGACCTATCCAGGTACAGGTACAGCTGGACTCTGAGGCCAAGTAACACCTTTGGGGTTTGGCTCTTCTTCGCCTGCCACAGCACTTTGCTTGGGCCAAACATCACCACAAGGGCCAGGGGAGGGCCAGGCGCCTGGTTGCACCACCCCGGTGGTCAGGGTGGAAGGGGGCTGCCTGGCTGAGTTCAGGCCAAGTGCCCACTCCTGCATCTGGGCGGGGTCTGCTTTACCCACCAGAGGGACTGAGTGTCTGGCAGGGCTGCAGCCACAGAAAGGGCCATGGCTGCCGGTGTCTGCAGCCCAGACTCCTAATCTGGCAGACACAGAGTTTGCTGGTGCCTTGCAGGGAGGTCCTGTGTCCTAGCATCACCCTCGGGGAACCCGTGGTCTGAAACACCAGCATTTCGTTGTCTATTTTTGTCTTATTTCTGACTGTCTACACCTAATACCTGGTGGTGTAGGTCAGTCAGCCAGATGGAATTCTTTTCCTACGAGGCCCGGATCCTGGGGAGGAGGGACTTGTCCACGTCACAGCCGCCCCAGCTGCTCCCTGGGCACCCATCCTTCCCCAGAGCCCTTCACAGGTGGACTCAGGATTCAGCCCCCACATTCCCACTCCTGACAGACCAACCTGCTCCTCAGGGTCCCAGCTGCTGACATAGTCGGGAACTCGGTCCGCGGGTGGTGGCTGGGGCTTTCCACACCTGCTTGCTTGCGATGAGCTCACTCAGCACATCCCCCTTCCCCATCCCCTGCCCATCACACCTATCTGTCCACAGAGCGGGTGCCCACATGCCATCCTCTGGATGCTGGGCACACAGGGGCTGATCTGGGCTGTGGACGACAGCTGCCCCTCCTGCACTCTCCTGGCCTGGGCCCCTGCCAGGGCCTTGTCTTCAGCAGATGTGGGGTGGGGGGCATGGGGGGTGGATGCAGTGCCAGTGAGAGGCCATCACTCAGCTGGGCTGGAACGAAGGCACCCAGGACACAGGTGAGCTGCTGAGCTGGGAGGGAATGAAGCATCCTTTCACACTGATCATGGCTCACAGGCTTCAGCTCAGGCCTCATAAGGCCACGTGAACTGGGCTCCTGCCCCCCCTCCCACCCTCCATTCCTGTGAGGGTGTATCTGATGCCATCGAGTGGACACATGCAAACTCTGGGCAGCGATGTGTAGAAGTACCCACAGCCCACCTAGGACCCAGGCGTCCCCGCCCCTTCTCACCTGTTGGGAACACCCGACCCTGGACTTTGCCCCAGAAGTAGGCACGTCCTCACACTTTTCTCAGTCTCTTGCTTTTCTTTGCGGCTTTAGTGTACGTATAGCGTAAACAAGCCTTGCTTGTTTTTGAATTTTATTAACGTGGGTGTTAGGTGGGGTGTATCTTGTTCCGTGGCTTGCTTTGTTCCCCTGAGTGTTCTGTTCCTGAGCTGCGTCTGGGGTGATGTCCAAGCTGGGGGCCTTCTGTTTCCTCTGCCGCTGACCCCCCTTTGTGTGCTGGGTCCACTCTTCATTCTGTTCTCCCGTCCATGGACGCAGGGGAGCTTCCAGGGTTTCACCACCAGCAAAGCCACCATGAACGCCCTGAGCCCCTGGAGTTCAAAGGCCTCTTGATGTAGCACGCACGTGGGTGCCACTTGTGGGTGGAGGTCGGACGTGCACAACCGCGCTGGCCAAGCTGCATGCTCCCGCAGGTGGCACCAACATCCGTGCCTCCAGAGGGCAGCCCGCCCCTGGCATCCCTGAACTGGCTGGTTCTCGTCAACCAAGTGGTGGCAGGACCGTCTCTCACTTTTCCTTCAGTTCATCCTGTTATCACTATTCTAAATGCACATACCTAGACCATGAAACAGGTCTGAGTCTTGTGCAGGAAAACCACGTCCCTCCCAGGGCGCCTCTCCACGGCCCCGCTGTCCTGTGTGATCAGGCTCAGTCCGTGGAGCTGACTCGAGGCCCCCACATCTCCCAGGACACTCGGGTGCTGCTGTTCTGGATGTCCCATTTTAGGCACAGGGGTGCCCCATCCACGCTAGGTCTTCTGCCCCATGGTGAGCCCTGCCCACGGTCAGCACTGACTTCACAGGGATCACGGGCCATGATTCATAGTTGAGTTTGTTGTCTATCATAATAGCCTTCCTGACTGCACATTTTTGTTGCAAGTGTTTTGGGGGTTTGTTGGCTGGCTTGCTGTTCCACAGACCAACCCCAGTGTAACCCCATGTTCTCTCCCCGCTGTCTGAGTCTCCTAACAGTACTGCGTGCACGCACACACTCACACACACACTCACACACACACACTCACACACACACACTCACACACACACACACGGTCATCTGCCCATCATCTCTGAGCCCTCTACTGCTCCAGTCGGGACTACATGTTCTCCGTGCCAGGTGCCTGAGGAAGGTTCCAGGAATCCCCCTCCTCCTGGGGGTGTGTCTCCACCTTCCTCCAGCATTGCATCCCTTTTTCCCCGAGATCCTTTCTTGGTTTACTTTCACTTTCTTGGTTTACTCCCTTGTCTCCCTGGAGCTCACCCTCCAGCACCTTCCTGAGAGAAGGTACCAGGGAGGTACGTGTCCATTTTGCTCCGTCGCTCAGGCTCCTTGGTGGCAGGACTTGCTTTTGATTCATCATGAGCACCTTTTGCCTGGAACATCAACTCCTTCCTTCCACCCATTCAAACAGCTCTTTAATAAGATATAGCACATATATACAATGGAATATTACTCAGCCATAAAAAGGAACTAAATTGGGTCATTGGTAAAGATACAGATGGACCAAATCTGTCAAATAGAGTAAAATAAGTCAGAAAGGAAAAAACAGATATCATATATTCACACATGTATGTGAAGCCTAGAAAAATGGTACAGATGAACCTAGTTCCAGGGAGGAATAGAGACACAGACGTAGAAAATGTACGTGTGGACATAGCGGGGAAGGGGCAGGTGGGAAGGACTGGGAGAGTAGCAGTGACATTTATACACAACCATGTGTAAGACAGACAGCTAGTGGGGGCTGCTGCATAGCCCAGGGAACCCGGCCCAGTGCTCTGAGATGACGAGAGGGGTGGGGCGGGAGGGAGGAGATATATGTATACATGTCGCTGATTCACATGGTTATACAGCAGAAACTAACACAACTTTGTAAAGCAATTATACTGCCCCCCCGCCCCCGCCAAAAAAAAATTTGCTCTTTGCGGCTGGACTCAACAGCCACCTCCTCCAGGGAGCCTTCCCCTCATCTCAGTCCTGAGTGATGGTCAGTCCTTTCCTGTAACTCTGTGATACTTATTCTCTGCATCACACCGTCAGCATTTATACTCATTGTGTCTACTCATTAACTCAGCACCTGTTCCTTGAGCACCTACCACAGGTATTGGAGGACATCACAATGAATCTAAAACAAGGACTTCATTGGTGACAGTCCTGGAAGATCCAACAAAAGGGACCTCTGGGACCACCCATGAAACCCCCTGTTGGGGAGCCAGGAACCTGAGACCCCAGGGTTATAGGACTTCTCATCCCGCAAGGACCCAGCCTGGTCCCCTGACCTCCAGGCCCCTGTTCTTCTGCAATGACAGCTGTCTACAGAGAGGGCAGATGCGTGTAAACACCCCGCCGCTGTGCCCTAGGGGCAAGCGTTACGTACTTGTTTTACAAATGAGGAACCTGAGGCAGACATGGGCATCTCGTGACCGGTGGAGCTGTGTCTTGCTCTGGTAGTTTGACCCCAAATGCAGGCACCTGCAGGCGAGCGTTTGCCGGCACTCAGTCCTGCTAGCAGATTCCAGACATGCATGACCAGTCGATGTTCCCTTCAGACACATGGACTCAATGTGGGGCCTTCCAAGGCGTGTGCGTGCCTCGGGTTTTGTGTGGCACGGGCTTCGTGCAGCTCTGCCTCAGCAGGAACACCTCCCCTGGGACGAGGAAACCCCCTCTGTCGTCTGGGCGAGGGACCGTCCCGCCTGTCCAGAGCCTGGGGCTGTGTCAGTTCAGGGAGCCGCTTGGGAAACCGACTGGTTCCCAGTCCCAGCCTCTCCCCCCGCCACCCTCAGCAGTGGACGCAGGGGCTGGGCTGTGAGAGGCGGCTCCTCACAGAGGACGAGGCGAGACCGCAGACGGGAGCCTCGCCCTGGGCTCATTCACACCAGCAGGAGCCCTTGTGTGCGTGAGCCACGGCCCAGGCATCCGCCCGGCTCTGGACTTCCTCTGCAGCTGACGGATTTTCAGATGAAAGCAGAAATTTCCTGTGCCCTTGATCTCGAGGTTGTCTCCTGGACGCGTCCCTCTTCCTCTTCAGCTGGGCCGTGGAGGGGACAGAGGTGCAGTCTTGGAGGACAGGGTGGGCAGGTGCCTGCCCCGGAGGGCGGGGAAGAGCCTCCGTCACAGGCCCGGCTCGGCGGGCAGCGTGCGCGGGCAGGGTCCCCATGAAGGCCAGCGTCACCCGGGCCTGTGCGTCACCCCTTCCTGGGAGGCTCCCAGGAGCTGCAGGCTCTGTCCTCTCACACACACATCCATAAATAACTGTGGGAATGTAAACAGCCTGGCCCTGAGGTCCTGCCTCAGGGGGAGACTGCTGACATCAGGCTCTGCAGCACCCCCGGCCCCACCCAACTCTGGAGTCACAGAAGCACCCCCACTTGGCACCATCTCGGGGCTCTGCACCCAGCGGTTCCCAGCACATGTCTGCTGGACAGATGGATGACTGAACGAGTAAGCCAAGTCATGTCTGTCTGGCGCTCGGCTGCTCATGACCTTGACCGGATGTGGCCTAGTGGACACCGGGTCAGCCCCATTTTCCTGACTCAGTGCTTCCTGGCCTGTCCATGCTGCTGTTCCTGGTGTAGGTGTGGATGCATGGCGGGGCACCCCTCACCTAGCAGCCCCTCTGGCAACCTGGCCACCCCCATCATCCATCACCCCATCATCTGTGCCCCCATCATCCGTCCAAGCCATCCTCTGTCTCCCCCCAACCAACCACCATCCATACCCCACTTCATCTGTTCCCCCCACCATCCATCCCCCAGATCATCCATCCCCGTAATCATCCACCCCATCCTCCATTCCCCCCTGGCCCCATTATCCGGCCCCCCATCATCCATCTCCCCTCACCCCCATCATCCATCCCCCCCATCATCCATTCCCCCCCGTCCCCATCACCCATCCTCCCCATCCTCTGACCCCCCATCATCTGCCTCCCCCATCATCCGTCCCCTGCCATGGATGTTGGGGGCATGAGGCCCACATGCCAGTGGGAGCCAAGGCTCTGGCCTCAGGTCCTGGAAGGAGTTTGGAGGCCGTGAACGGGGTCTAGGTGCAGGGTCACAGGCAAGGGTGAGGAGATGCAGTGAGTGTGACGAGAGGAGTGGGGTGTGGGGCTGGGGTTATGGGATGAGCTGGTGGGCGTCCCAGAGGCAGAGGCACAGCCAGAGAAGAGGGGGGCTGCTGACGGGCCCCTGGGTGAGCTTGCAGGACGTGGTACCACTGCTCACTCATTTCCAACCAGGGATGGGTGGTCCTGGGCACAGCAGGCGAAGGAGCCCTGGGGCTCAAGTGTGACCCTGGAACTGGTAACCGAGGCTCCCCCGGCCTCGGCTCACCTGTCCGTGAAAGGGCTGTCCCCCGCCAACACCAGGCTATGGTGGGAGACCAGTGAACTTGTGTGTGTGATGTGCTTTGCTGGAGAGCCCTGGGTGGGGTGAGGCGTTGTGAAGGCCACAGCCAGAAGCCATCACAGGAAGGCTTAGAAGAAGACAGAGCAAGCACCAAATTGGGCTGAATTTGGGGGGGGGGCGGGGAGACAAGACCCTGCCACACGCCCCCCTGCTGTGGACCGGCGCGCGTGTCTGCTGCTTTGGGAACGTCCAGTGTGTGCAGTCACCGCCTCAGCCACTGACTGTAGATTGACTGCTTCCAGCCTGTGTTATAAAATAAATTTCTTTTTAGCTGAACTTGATCCAACCTCCTCTGAACTTCAGTTCTCTAGTCCTGGATCCTCTATTTGAAACTGACCCATTGGACACAGTCTTTCTGAAAGTGGTCATGACAGTTCCAGCCCAAACATCCTTGAGGGCAGTCCCTGGAGTCTTCCTAATCCTTCACACAGAATGATGGGGGTCAACAACAGGGCCGGCCAGCAGCCAGAACACAAACCCAAGTCCTTTTCAACTCATGCATTGACTGAGGCCTGTGGGTGGACGGACAGATGGGCTGAAGGGTTGATCAATCGACTGGTAAATTCAGTGATGGATTGATGATGAACCAATGGGTGCATGAATGGCTAGATGGGTGGATAAATGGATGCATGGGTGGATGGATGTGATGGATGGACTTATTCACTGAAAACAGACAAGGAAATTATTATTCATCCCCCACCAAGCTTCTGGCCTCTCTTCAGGCACTTCTCTCACCTGAGGAGGTCTGCACTGGCCATTTCTTTCCCCAGATCTTCGTAAGGGTGTGCTGTTTTCCTCTCATCCTAAATGGTCGCCTCTTCTGGGTTCTTCCCCCACCCCTGAGGGAGACCAGCATTAAACAAACGACTGTGTGGGTCGAGATGCGGGCCTGGAGGACGAGATGAAGGCTACCCATGAGCCTGTGATCAGGGTGGTTGGGAGCCTCCTCTGGGCCCTAAAACTGGATTCACGCCAAGTGAAGGGCAGGGGGTGCAGGTGGAGGGGGCCGCATGCAGGACAACCACAAGGCCTTAATGTGAACCAAGGAGAAGGGATCTGAGTGCTCTTCCCCGCCCTCCCCCCTTCTGTTCCTTCTTCCTTCCTCCCTTCCTCCCTTCCTGACCTCTCTCCTTCCTCAGATACTCGCCGCGTGCTATCTCCCTGCTCCCCCTGTGCTTTAAGTGCATAAGCGATGTCTTCCGTGTCGTGTTGCAAACCCTCTCATTCAACGCCCATCGGATGCCTTTGCCTACTCTCTGGGTGGCACGCTCTATGAAGGACGAGGTCACCCATCCACAAAGCCTTTCCCACTAAAACTGACCCCTTTCCCAGATACTAAAGGCCCAGACACTAAAAACCAACATGCCCAGTTCCTCAATGGACTATAATACCTAAGCCTAGGGTTTCACGTCTTTGTAGACCAGTGTGAATAAATATCTGTTTGTTCAATGGACGAGCAAGGGGATTTGGATAAAGGAGTAAATTTATGCAAAAGAAGGTTGTTTATTCAGGTCTCAATACCAGGAGCATCACAGAGAAGACTGGGAATTGTTTCTGAAGGATAAACACTTAAGTTTTTATAAAAACCGAAGAGTGATTTTCCATCAAGTACAGCCTGTGCTCATGGGGTCATCACCATGACCAGTGACAGCTGCCCGACCCCGGGATGGGCGGGGTGAGGGTCCGAGGAGGGTGCCGGTGGGTTTAGCTGTCCCTGCTGTTTGTGAGTCAGGCGGTGATGGCTCAGTCGCCTCTGGGCTTTGATCAGAGCTGCCATCTCACAGCACTGATCTGCGGTGCACAGATCATATCGCCCTGCGCCCACCACCCAGTCAGTCCCAGAAACAAGGAGGCAGCGTGTGCGGGCAGCCCCAGCACCTCTCTGCTCAGGGAGGGGTTTGCTAAGCCTCGCCCTGCGCTCTGTGGAGGATACTGAAGGGAGGGGAGTGAGCCACCACGGCCCCGTGCAGGCTCTTTGCCAGCAGCAATTCCTTCTACCCACCCAGAGCCCCCCTCGCAGCCCCCGATGCGGGGCAGGAGCCCTGAGGACACAGAGTTGAGCAGACGGCCTCCATTAGAGGGCCCGGGGAGTGGTGGGCGAGCTGGAGATGCCTGGGGTGGGATGGGGCGCACGTGAGAGGCCCACGGGCAGGACAGTGCTGCTGTGGCTGGTCAATGCGGCTATCTCGAGGGGGCCATGGCTCCAGTTGGATCGGAGGCGCACGGAACACCAGGTGACGTGCTCAACCGGCACATCTGGCGAGCGTTTCTCTGGAGAAGGGGCAAGGACCACGGGGCCCCGATCCCAGAGCTCTGGATGCCGTGAGAGACGCGTGTCATGTCTGCAGTGAGCTGAGGGAGGCTGGTCTCAAGGCTGCAACCTCCTGGGGCCACAGGCCAGACCCAGCGGGAATTCCCCTGGTGGCTCAAAGAGTGGGCAACCCCACCAAGCAGAGAAACCTTGAGGCAAGAGCCCACTGGCGGGCGCCCTTCCCTCTGGATGTGCTGGGTTGGTCTCTGGGGTTCGTGGTGGGCTGTGCCCAAACTCCCCCCTCCCCTGGGTCCCACCAGCTCGTGTTCTGCTTCCCCTGGATGAGATGGAGGGACAGGCTGGAGGCTGGGGGCCTGCGTCCTCTGCGTCTTTCCCTCAGTGGGTCTCGTGCCAGCAAGGCGCGTGGCTGTGCAGGTTTGTCCGCCAGGACCCGAGGGCCCCGCCTGGAGCTTCCCGCTCCTGGTTCGTACGGCGGCACTGCCCAGGGCGGAGCTGAGTGTCTGGGGTGTTTACGTGGAGCCGTTCACATCGCCCTGCTGCCAGATTTCTCTCGTGTGCCTGAAGCTGGAGGTGACTTGGAAGAGCAGTCTGGGTTCCGGATGCACCAGAGCCCCGCTGCGAGTCTCGGCTTCAGGAGGTCTGCTTGCATCGTCTGACCTTGGTTGTTTGACCTGGAAAAAGAAATCTGAACTTCTCCACTATGAGAGGTCAGGTCGACTCCCCCGTGGCCCGAGGTCATGTGGATTTCAACAAGGCTGATTCTGCTTCACGAGTTGATTGATGGGTCCACTGGAAACGCTTACCCGGCCAGGCAGATGTGTCTTGCCTTCAAGGTGGGCTAAAAGCTGTCCATGACTGGATGCTGGGTTTAGAGCTTGGGAGACCCAGGTTCAGAGCCAGGCTGGCCACCTTGGCCAGCTCCCCCTCGCCCTCTTCAGCCCTGGCCCTTGGAGACAGTCTGTCTGTGTCTGTTTCATCGAGCTGGAGGCCATGCTGCACAGAGGTGAACTTGGGCAGCACTTGACTCTGGTGCCCTGGGCCCTGCCGCAGCATCCCCACCCCCTTGTGGTGTTACTGCCCCAGGGCTGAGATCCGGGCACACCGGGAGCGGTGGCGTTAGCCACCATCGGATCAAACGCTGGCAAGGAGGACTCAAGTCCTGTAGAATAGTTTCAGGTGACAGTTGCAGCCCCTTGGGGTCCTCCGTGATGACCCCTAAGGTGACTGACTCAGAACAAAGCTGGGCGCTTGCCTCGCACGTCTGAGACTGGGTGACAATTGGAGGGGGTCCCCGCTTTTCTAATGGTCATCTTTCAGACAGAAGCCTCCCCGAGTATGTAGAGGAACACTGCGGTGAGAGGGACGGCTCCTCTCAGGACCTTTTGGGCAGGGGTGGAGGGCAGGACACAGACATGGTCCACAGGTACGGGTGGATGATCGTTTGTAAACAGGGCCTGCTTGGGGCCTGTGGAGAGTTCTGCCACCAGAAGGAGCCTCTGGGGTGTGGGCTGTCAGTGGGGGACCCTGCAGGTGTCCCCAGGGTGAAGCAGGGCCAACCACCCTCTCATCTGTCTCTGCGTCTCTGCACGTGGTTTTGGTGGGTTACAGGGAGACAAGTCTTGCCCTCTGCCTCCGGCCCCTGGTCTTGTGCAAGGCTGGGCATCCCAGGACATGGGGGCAGGGGTCACTATCAGGGTGATGTCAGGTCCTGAGCGGTGGGGTCACTGTCAGGATGACATCCAACAGTTGTGCTGCTTCATCATTCCCCACTGATCTTCACAACAGCACCTGTGATGTGGGCATAATTGTGCCCACTTTAGAGACAAGGAAACTGAAGCTCAGAGAAGCCCCAAGTTCCACCTCAAGCAGGGCCGCACCCACTGAGAGCAGTGCCTCTGCAGACCCCAGTCAAGAGGGGCCAGGCTTTCCTGGGGGGTGGTCATCATTTCCAGGAAGTAGGGACACGGGGAGGAGGTAGAAAAGATGGGGATGAGGTCTGGTCACCTGTGGTCTGATGCTCTGTCCTTGCCATTGGCGGGGCCCCAAGCTCTTATGAAACAATTACAGAGGAGTCCAGATGGTATTAATGGTAAAAATATTTCATCTCTGAGTCTGGCTGATGGATAAAGATAAAGCTCATTCCTTTTTTAAGAGCAAATATGTTAAAGTGTGGTTCTTCTTGAAAACCTGTCTCAGCGGTCGCTCCCTTCAGCCCACCCATCCGGTTCCCGGCCCTCCCACCCCCGAGTCTGCTCTCACGGGTCTGGGGCTGTGGATGGCGCAACCCCGTCCTCCTGGGCCAGCACTGTGCTTATACGAGGCGGTCCTAGATGCTCTCTGGGGGAGTGATCAGCATAAGGACACAAGGAGGTGGGCCCACGGCTTCTCTTCCCAACTCAGACTAATACCTGCCGCTCCTCCGGCTCGCGGTCTGCCCGCTTTCCAGTCTGCCTCCCACCATGCTCTCACTGAAGGGGCTGGGGGTGGGCGGTACGGGGCTCCACAACAGGCCCCTCTGCCCCCAGCTGCAACCAGGCTGCCTCAAAGGGCAGGCTTAACAGTGACCCCAGAGCTGCGGAAAACACAAGCGGTGCAGAAACGGTCTGGAGCCGCGCACCGGCATGGAAGGCCGGCCTGGAATCCTTGTGCTTGTACTTGGACTCAGGCCTGAAGGTCCAGAAGCGAGTTTCCTTGCTCCCCTGGTCTCTCAGTGCAGGGAGAGCGGGGCAGTGAGTGTTTTTCCCAAACAGTGTTATTTAGATACAGCTCACATACCGTGAAACACCCTATTCAAGTATACGGCTCAGTGGGATTCAGTGTACTCAAGAGTTGTGCAACCATCACCAGCAGCACCACCTTCAAATTCCAGGACATTTCTTCACCCTCAAAGGCCTCTCAGGCCTTTTAGCCCCTGTCCCCCACAACCCCCTCCCCATCCCAGCACCCTCAAATTCAATTCCTGTTTCCAAGGCTTTCGACATTTCACATAAAACAGACGCCCCTTTGACCAGTTTTGTTCAGTTAGCACCATGCTTTCAAGTCTCCCAGGCCGTGGCCTGAGTCAGCGCTGCCTTTAGGCTGAGTGACGGTCACCTCACAGCTGTACCGGTATTTATCCATCCATCTGCAGAGAGATGTCTGGGTTTTTTCCACTTCTTTTTGATTGTTGTGAACAGTACCACCGTGAAAATTCATATACAAGTTTTTGTGTGGGCATAGGTCTTTGTTTCTCTTGGGCAGGTACCTCGGGCCATGTTATAATTGTATGTTTAACACTCAGAGGAACTGTGCGACTGTTTTCCAAAGGGGCTGCACCACTTCACGCTCCAGCTGGTCCACATTCTCCCAGCGCTTGTCTCCTGGCGTTGTGCATCCAGACATCCTAGTGCACGTGAGGCGGGATCTCACTGTGGCTTTGATTTGCCTTTCCCTGCTGACTGACGATGCTGAGCATTTTTCCCTGTACTTACTGGCCATGTGTTTATCTTCTTTGGAGAAAGGTCTGTTCAGATCCTTTGCCCATGTTTCAGTTGTATTTTTTGCCTTTTTATTATTGGGTTGCAAGCATTCTTTCCATATTCTAGATCCAACTCTCTTATCAGACGTAAGATTTGCAAAAACTTCCTCCCACTTTGGGAGTTGCCTTCTTGTTTTCTTGATGATGTCATTCACAGCACAGAAGTTTTAAATTTGATGAGTTCTTGTTTATCTAATTATTTTTTTCTTTTTCATTTGTGCCTTTGGTGTCATAGTAAGAAGTCATTGTCTAACTCAAGATCAGAGAGGTTTGTTCCTGTTTTGTCCTAAGAGTTTTGTGGTTTTAGTTCTTATATTTAGGTTGCCAACTCTTTCCAAGTTAAGTTTTATGTCTGGTGTGAGGTAGGGACCCATCTTCATTCTTTCGAATGGAGATGTCCAGTTATCCCAGCACCTTTTGTTGTAAAGTCTATCCTTTCCCCATTGAGTTGTCTTGAGAAGCTTGTCCAAGATCAGTTGACTGCAAACGTGAGGGTTTATTTCTAGACTCTCAGTTCTAGTCCATTCCATTAATCTGTATATTTGTTCTTATTCAACACCACACTGTCTTGATTACTGCAGCTTTGAAGTTGGTTTTGAAACTGGGATGTGTCAGTCTTCCGACTGTGTTCTCCTTTTCCAAGATCTTTTTTTGGCTGTTCTGGGTCCCTTGAATTTCCATGTGACTTTTAGGATCAACTTGGCAATTTTGGCAAAAAAGACAGCTGGGATTGTGAAAGGAATTACCTTGAATCAGAACAGGGCCTTTAAAACCATATGATCCTTTGAGTGGATTGGGGGAAACCTAGAGAACCTTTCTCCAATTATGAGTTCAAATTAAAAGATCAGTTTTTCCTTGTCCCAAAGCACACCCCTCAGTTAATCTTCACCACCTTGTGGAGCTGGCGCTGCTGTCACATCTCAGAGCAGAGAAAACCGAGGCCCTGGGGTGAAGTGAGGTGCCGGGGGGCCACTGTGCACAGTGAGGTGCCCATGGCCATGCACCCAGCAGGTGGTGGCCACTGCCATTCCCACCACCTCGGCCACACAGGGGCCTGGCCCCCGGCTGGGCCTGTAAGGTGGTGCCCGCCCCTTCTGACCTGGGGAGCTGGCAACTCCTTCGTTCTTTGCAGACCCGCTCACCCCTGCCAGCTCGCTTTGCCCCCCTGTGACCAGGAGGCTGGCTGAGGGACTTCACAGGTGAGGAAGCTGGGAGGCTCTGAGGCTTTCCCACGGCCTGCCCTGGTGCGAGGATGTTCCTGCAGCTGTGACCTCCACGCAGCAATGCCTGCTCAGGAGGAAAGGGAGCAGAAAGACCCTCACCTTGTGGCTCAACCCAAAAGACCCCTGGGTTCTGAAGGATGCCTTTCCTGCCTCTGCCCCCGAGAGTCAGATGCAGGCCGAGGGAAGAGGCCAGGTCCCCCAGGGTCCTTGTAGGAGGGGGGATGTGAAGCAGCTGCTGGCTGACCCTCCTTCTGACCCTCTGCCCCCTCCTGAGCCACCAAGAGGCCAGGCCAGCACCACTGGGGGCTAGGGAGCCTCCACACCTGCCTGCTGCTCTGCCCCAGACTGCCCACCCCTGATGCTCCAGAGGAAACCGCTGAGCCCACAAGGAGCCGGATGGAGCTGCCCGCCACAACGGAGCATTGTCCCCGTATGCCTGCAGCTCCGCCCGTCAGCCCGCAGAGCACCTCTGCTGTCCCCGGGGCGGCCCCCGCTGCCGGCCACTCACCCTATGCCAGTGGGCACAGGGGGCAGAGACAAGCCCCCCACCCCCACCAGCCCCCAACCTGAAACGCAGACGGCGGCTCCCACAGCTCTGTCCCTCCCTCCGGAGTCTCCAGGGCAGTTTAGTGTTTATTTTTTAACTCCCTGCCACCCTGAACCAGAGCCACCAGAGTGGGCCCAGGAAGCTGGAAGGGCCTCTAAGCCCTGGGCGAGGGTGATGCCAGCACTGCCTATCCTCTGCCAGCCTTTGGCTCCAGTCAGAGACCCTGGGGAGGAGCCACACCCATAGAGGGTTGGACAATGGCTTGGCCCCGCCCTCCTCCCTCCTCTGCCCCATCTCCCCTCATCCAGGAACCCTGGGTACCATTCCTAGGGGGACTGATGTCTGTGAGGATGACATGAGCAGAGACACAGAGCGTCCCCAACTGCCGACCGGAGCCCGCGGCTGCCCAGAGCATGGTCACTCAGCAGGACACCCGTCCCCACCATGCTGGGTCTGCTGAAAGCTGAACCTCTGCCTGGATGGGGGTTCAGGCTGCTTGGAGGTGCAGGGTTCGAAGATCTGGGGTGTCCAGACAGGGCGAGCACATGGACTCTTACCTTCAGGTCTGAGACCAGGGGGTCCTGAACCTTGAGGGAGTGGGGTCTGGGGGAGGTGCCCAGAAATGAGGGACTTGCCATCCGTCACCCTTGTGAGGCAGGCTCGCGGGGTGGATCCAGAGTGGCCTCCACCCACTGACCACACAGGGGCTGAGGGGAGTCTCCCCTCAGAGAGGGAGCACCTCATAGACCTGGGCCTTGGCCTCATGATCCCTAAACGAAACCCACAGGACCCTATGGAGCTGAAGGCGGCTTCTCTGCCTGACCCGCTGTCCTCTCAGCAGAGCCACATGGGAGGGGCCCTACTGGACTGCATCAGGGAGGAGGGTGGCCAGCATGGCTTCTCACCCGACCAGTCCACGCCTGCCACCCTGGACTGGCATTATCCCTGTCCAATCTCAAAGGTCTCCAGCTCGGAAGAGAACTGGTACAGACACCCACCCGAAGATGGCATTCTGGATCTCTCTCCTCTTTCCCATGCACCTCACCCACGCAACCGTCCCACTGCCTCCCCCTCCAACATCAGACCCTCCTTATGAAAATGACCCCTTTGGGGTCTTGTGAACCTCAGCCCCTGGGTCTGTCTGAGTGCTGTCAGAATAGCATCCACCCAGGATGCCACGCCTTCCTGTGACCACGACATGGCTGGGGAACAGTTCCCACTCAGATGGGAACACTGAGGCTCCCAGGTCCAGATGGTGTCTGTGTGGCAGATCAAGGGTCAGAGATGGAATACCCTCAGAAACCGTCCCACAAGGCTTTTGCTTGGTAGACAAGGAAACGCCAAAAATTCTGTAGACACATGGTATCAGCATTGCTCAGCTTTATTGCTAGTAAGTGCTAATAGTAGAAAAAAAAACAAGCAGAAGATGTCCCAGGCAGTATTATTTATAGTGTGAAGGACAGGAGCCACCTCTACATCCAATAGCACCTTCAGTCTAACTCAGTACAGCCAGGGTGATCCAGACAGACTGTGGGCAGGAAAAGAGGTGGACTGGTCCCTGTAGCCCCGAGGGCAAAGCCAGCCCTAGGGATGTCACCCAGACCACGTCTGTGTCCCTGCAGCTCCCAAAATCTGTAGAGCAGGCTGGAACTGCAGCAGAAGCTGATGCCACAGTCTTGAGGCAGAATTCCTTCATCTCAGGAAAACCCCTGATTCTGTTGTAAGGTCTTCACCTGGTTGGATGAGGCCCACCACATATGGAGGGCATCCCTTTTGCTTGGGGTAACCAGTTGTAGAGTGAACCCTGTCTTCCAAATACCTCCATGGCAACTCCTGGACAAGCATCCCAGAGGCTCCCTGGGACCACAGCCTGGTCAAGCCAACACATAAGCCTGACCATCACACCCTCTGAGCCAGGATGGAGGGGACAGGCCTGCAGGGTCTGACATCACAGGTGATGGCTAAAGGAGCCATAGACACTCAGACCCTCCCCTGCCCCGAGCCGCGTCTTCCCAGCTTCCCGTGGCATCTCCCTGCACACACGGGGCCTCAGCACTGCAGAGTCAGACACACCACCCAAGAGAGCCAAGGCCCCAGGAGTCAAGACATGCCCAGGCCCACAGCCAGTCTCAGGCAGGCTCACATGCTAGTGGTAAAGAACCCGCCTGCCAGCGCGGGAGATGTAAAAGACACAAGTTCAATCCTCAGGTCGGAAATATTCCCTGGAGGAGGGAATGACAACCCACTTTCTGTATTCTTGCCTGGAGAAACCCATGAACAGAGGAGCCTGGCGGGCTACAGTCCATGGGGTCTCAAAGAGTCAGACATGACTGAGCACGCATGCACACACACAGGTCACACAAGGGGGCAGGTGAAGACCGGCCTGGGAAGCCACTGACTGATTGTCTGCTGGTTTCCGTGGCATTTACCAGCCCCCGTTCTCCCCTCCCTCATGTGATTATTCTGGGCACATTCATCCTGACAGCTTCTTGGCAGGAGCTGCATGCAGCTGCCCTCATTAATGGGGAATGCCAATTACAATTTTCTCAGTGTCAACAGTGATCCTTCACAGCTCCAGCCCCAGATGGCAGGAGAGCCATGCTGGGCAGTGGAGCTGTCACCCCCAGGTGGGCCCTGGAGCCCGTGAGGACCCCGTCATACCCTCTCTGTCCGATCTCCCATCACCCCAGCTCTGTGGCATGAAGCTCAGGTGAGCAGCTGCTGCCTCCCCTCGGGACAGTGCGTGTGACATGCAGCTGTGGGTGCATCCTGGCCCAGGACGGGAGGCCAGGCTCACACCTGCCCCAGAGCCAAGCAACCTTGTATGTGTGTGCAGTCCTCGGAGCTGGGAGACCCCTGGGGAAAGAGGAGCGATTCGGCCCAGGTGTGCCCTGAGGACACAAGAACGGGGTGAGCCGGGAGCGTGTAGCAGGGCCCCCTGGCCGCGGCTGAGCGGGAGTCTTGTCCATCCCCAGCTGCATGTGGGGAGCTGCCTTGCCAGGCTCCCACCTGTGCCAGCAGGCACCCAGCCACAGGGTGCCAATCTTACTCCACAAAGCCTGCCCTGGACTCTGTCCTTGTAAACTGTGAAGTGCCAGCCCTCTAAGTCCTTATAAACTGTAAAGTGTGAAGCCCCCGAGTCCTTATAAACTGTCAAGCACCATATCCCCTAAGTTCCTTGTAAACTACCAAGTGCCAAGCCCCCCAAGTTCCTTGCCAGTTGGACCGTGTCAAGCCACAGAGGGGCTGAGGCCGTCTCCTCCTCTGTGGCCGAGGCCCTGCTGTCCTCCCCGCCCGCTCCCCATCTACCCTGGTTGGTCCTGTGCCCCAGCCCCTGACCCCCACCAGGCCTCTCCGTGGGTCAGCAGGGCGCTGTCGCAATAGAGCCATGTTCTGCTGCCATCAACGGTGACTGCTTAGCCAGGGACCTTGAAATGTAATGAGCATGCCTGTCCTCACCTGCTCCCGTTGCATCTGTATTTGGAGCTCCCCTGCTGTCCTGCAGCTGTACCATGCAGCGGGCTGCCCAGGGGAGACTGAGTGGGCACAAAGGCTGGGTCATCTCACCCAGCCCTGAAACATGGGCAACGGAGCCCGGAGCACCCAGGACCAGTGGGAGATCCAGCTGTGGCCACCCTCTTGGGGACATGAGGGTCCCCCACCCCTCAAATGGTGTGGAGCTGTAGGGGAACCCACAGAGGGAGGCAGGGGTGAGTGGGAGCCCTGCCGGCCACACGCACAGACCCGTGACCAGACACCTGCCCACCTGCCCCCTCTCAGTCCCCCCCCCCCACCATCTTGCAAAGGGTATGCCCACCCTGGAGATGAGGACAGTGAGGCTCAGAGTGGGCAAGCAAGCTGTCCTGGCTCACACAGCCAGCTGGGTGGGGCCAGGATTGGCCCTGTGACCTCAGTGTTGGGTGGTGTCCACGCTTTCTTCCCCTCTGGTTCACTTGGCTCGGGACAAGCCCCCTGGAACTCAGGTCCTTCTGCTCACAGGTCTGCCCTCTGGGCAAGACACAGGGGACCAGCTCTGGCCTGGGCCCTGGGCATCAGTGGGGCAGCTGGGCGGGGCACGGAGGGCCCACGTGGCGGGCGGGCGTGTGCCTCCTCGCAGCGTGAGGTTCGCTCCTCACGATGTGGACCCGGTGGGGAGGGGCGTAAGCTGCTGGTGTCTCTGAGCCTCAGCATCGTTCGTCGCTGTCTCCTTCTGGTCCAGATGGAAAGGCGAGAAAGAGGAGGAGGAATGTGGGGCCGCGTCAGCTGTCCGTTGACCTCCCAGAGGCTCTCAAGGAGACACCGCCTGTGAGGCCCCGGAGGCTCCGCAGCTTCCGCCGCGTCCCGCCGTCAGTGGGAGCTCACCTCCGGCTATGGCAGCACCACTACCCTCGGGTCCCCTCCTCCGTAAGAGGGCAAGCAGAGGGGCCACCACGGCCACTGAGTCCTCTCTGGTCCCCTTCTCTATAAGAGAGCCAGAACCCACCCACCCCCGGCTGGCTGGTGGCAGCCTTGGGCAGAGCAGACCCAGAACCTTCCGTGAGCGCGGGAGGAGCTACAGCTCCCGGCCATGTCCATCCCACTCCTGCTGACGGGTCACATCCATGACCTCAGTCCTGCCATGCTGAGATCGGGAGACAGACCTGTGAGGCTCCAGGCACCCAACCTCACCTTTCAGAGTCCAGAGCTCTGGGGCTCAGACGCAGGACGTTCCTTCAAGGCTAAGGGTCAGTGCCTCGTGGAGGCGGTGGCTGTGGGGTGCAGAGGGAGATGACTGCTTTCCAGGAAAGTACCTCGATTCTCACTTTAGGCCCCAAAGGCCCCCAGGATACACTTTCTCCTGGAGACCAGGAGAAGGCGCGGCCCTGCCATCGGCCACCAGGGGGCACTACGGGGGTGGTGCCCTGCCGCCTGGGCCTGGAGGGACCTGGGGCCTGGGCGCCTGGAGCTGGAGGCACCTCCAAGGGCTGCTGGTACCTGTGCAGCTGCCGTCACCACCAGGGCCTCCAGAGGCCTCCCCTAGACTGGCAACCGAGCCAGGATGGCCCTTCCCACTAAGCGATGGACAGACAGCCCCTCATTCCAGCAAGACTCCCAAGGGGAACGAGCTCTCTGCCCCTTGGACTCAAGGTCCGCACCTCACCCCCAGCTCCCCGGTGGCAGAAGGTTCACAGCAGGAGTGATCATGACAACAGAACAAACAGCACAAGCCCAGGTCTTGGTCGGGTCCTGGGATATCACGTCCCAGAGGGAAGGCGGGAGAGGTCCTGCCATCACGTCTCCCTCCCTTCCCCTACGCCCCAGGTGTCAGGCCCGCAGTGTGTCGTGGCTCATGGGCATTCGGACACATGACCAGTGTCTGCAGCGCAACGGGGCGGCGGGGTTGTTCGTCACCCAGAGGTCCAACGTGGGTGCGGGCACGCCTCTCCTTGGACACCCGCTCCCACATGGCTCTCCCCAGGGCCAGTTAGCACCGGAGGACAGCAGCTGTGGCTGCCAGCCTCTGCTTCCTCCCTCTGCGAGCAGAAACCCTGGTCCCCTCAGCATGCCAGGCCCTGATGGCACCCTGGCACTGGCCCTGGGGCCGGCAGGGAGGCTATGCCAGGCTGTGGTCTCAAGCCCCCCAAGCAGCCGTGACTGTACCTGCCAGGGTGGTGGGGGTTACTGTGAAGATGTGAGAGGTGGGGTCCCAGATGTTCGCACAGGGTGCCGCCCCGGCATCCCCGCATTCCTGATCACTCGCCACTCAGAAGCCAGCCAGAACTGGTCAGATGGAGCTGATGGGCCTCTATGGGTGGAGGGGGTGGTCAGGAGTTGCCCAGAGCTGCTGTTCTTCAGTCCTCCGACAGCCAGAAGCCTCCAGCCCCCGTGTCCCCCTTCAGAAGGGCCGAGGACCCGCTGAAGGTCCCGAACTCTGGTTTGCTGGGGATGCAGCGGGAAGGCGGGAGGACCTTCACGGAGGAAGGAGGGATCCCGAGTCCTCATCCTCACCCCTGCCTCTCCTGCCAAAGCCCCGGCTGTCCCAGCCCCCGACCAAGGCCGGGTCAGGTTATTTCACGTCTGGGCCCCCAGTGGCCCTCTGGGGTCACGGAACATCGGAAATGCCCAGAGAGGAGGACCGGGAACAAGTGGTTGGAGTACCTGAGGCGTGGTGACCCCCCCTCAGCGTCGTTGGAAGTGGGGGGTCAGGCGGCCCCCTGACGTTGTGTCCACAGAGATGACCAGGCCTCTGGAGCCCTGGTCTTCCCATGGCCTGCTCTCCTGACTGCCTGCGGGGTCCCGAGCGGTTAGGAGCCTGGCTGGGGGGTGGCAGCGGGTGGAACTGCAGCAGCACGGGACAGCGGGAGTCCTGGGGAGATCTTCGTCCGCCTCACCGCCACAGGGACTCCAGCCGGGCCAAGGAGGGCCTGCTGCCCCAGCACTTCCTGACTCAGCCTCTCATCACCCCCACGACGCCCAGGGCAGCTGCCAGTGCCCCACTGTCTCTCTGTCTGTCTGTCTCTCTGACTCTCCATCTCTGGCTTAATGCCATCAGCTTGTGTCCAGACTCCGCAAGAGGAGTGGCATTTGGCGTGAGGCTGCTGTCCAGGACATCCTTCCTTCCTCCAACCCTATGGGGTCCCATGATACTCTGCACCCCGAGAGTGGGATCCATCCTTCTCACTGGGGTGAGGTCCCCAGGTCCTGGCTTGTGGCCACCCCATCATGGGGACAGAGGCAGCCCCAGCATGGGGATGGCCCCTTGAGGGTAGCGAGCCCAAGCTGAGTGGGCAGATCTGTCTACGAGAAGAGAGAGAGAGGCAGGGAGCACAAGGATCGGAGCTGGAGACCAGCAGCCTGTTATCAAACGCGCTGGGCCCCTCCTCCTTCCATGGGCGGTCCGCCTCCCCGGGGCAGGCATCTCTGTGCCCCCTGGCTGACTCGCCGTCTGTGGTGTAAAGGTGAGGACGGCCCTGGGACTCTGTTGCTTGAGTGGAATCTGCAGGGCGTGAGGCAGGGTTGGGCCTTTGTGGGGGCCGAGTGTTCACACGGACATTCCCGGTGTCAGCTGGGGCCTCACGCTGTGCAGCTGCGTGGGAGGGGGCTGTCCTGACATTTGGCTCCATGGCCATCCTGGCAGAAGGAGGGGCGTCCTCAGTGACTCAGCAGGCTGGGCCCTTCCTGCCTCCTGTCTGTTCTGTGCACCCCCTCCCGCTTCCTTGCACACACTCTGAATTCCGACTGCGTGGTCAGACCCGGCGTCACAGTTCTCCTCCCAGAAACAGCCAGAGCTCCCCAGCCAGTGGTGGGACAGCCGTGTTGGAAAGCAAGTGGTACCCACCATGCTCAGCATCAGACGCCCATGACGATTCACTGTGGCCCCAAGCCCACCTGCCCATGTGGGAGGCTGCTGTGGGGACTGCAGGGCGCTGGCAACAGCCGTGCGAGCACGCATGGTCAATGACGTCCCAGATGTGGTGGGGCCGCACGTGCGTGCGTGCTAAGTCTCTCAGTGTCCAACTCTTTGTGAACCTGTGAACTGTAGCCCGCCAGGCTCCTCCATCCATGGGATTTCCCAGGCAAGAATACTGGAGTGGGTTGCCATGCCCTCCTCCAGGGGATCTTCCTGACCCAGGGATCAAACCCATATCTCTTACATCTCCTGCATTGGCAGGCAGATTCTTCACCTTTAGTACCACCTGTGATTTTGGGTCCCAAAGCAGAGAAGAGGGAGGGAGCAACAGTCTCACCCTGCCATTGACTATTTGACTTTGGCTAAGCCACATCACTGCTCCAAACCTCCATTTCCTCACTTGTGAAATGAAATTAATAATAGTGCCTTCTTCACATCCCCTAAGAAAATGTCCTTGGAGCCCCCAGCCCAGGGCCCAGCCATGTCAGCTAATGTAAAGGTTCTGCTGCTGAAATAAGCATGGTCACAGCCCCACCAGCCACAGGTGACTCGTTCTGCTGAGGACTAGGAGAGAGGGATTCTAGAACTGATAATGGCCTCCGCAGGGTCTGGGACCCTGGTCCTTCTCCCTGATGCTTTATTTCTTTGACACCTGATGTAGACCTCCTGGCCTAAGAAAGTGTGTCAGCTCCTGCCATCACAGCTCCTCTCCACTCCCCAAATGTTGGAATGGAAGCTCCCCCTGGTGTCACATACCTTGCTTCCACACCCTAGGTCAGAGCTAGGCACATGCCATGTTGTGTTGCTAGGAAAATAGGGAGGTAGTTCAGCAAGAGCACGGTCAGCGGTCACACCACACCCATCAGGGTGTGGGACATGAAACAAGTCAGATGTACATTGTGGGAGCTGGCGTGGTGGGGGCGCTGGTGCAGAGGGGGAGAAGCTTGTGAGTGCCAGTGGTGACCAGTCCCGGGAGACAGCACTCGTGCCTTTAAGCCGGAATGTAGGTGCTTGCCAGGGAGTCAGGTTCCAGAAAGAGAGAACAGTGTGGACAAGGGCGACGGGCAGACAAAAATGTAGTTTGGCCAAGGGGCAGAGAGGGAGCAGAGGCCCAGGGAGCGAGCAGGAGGGCGGGGCGACCTCCAAGCCTTTACCGCTGCCCCAGAGCCTCCCGACTTGTGCCTGTAGCTCAGAGAACACCCCACTCCAGATTCCTGTAGTTTTTATTTAAATGCACGTGCTTGGGCCTCACCCTTGAGCCCTGATCCAACCTTGGTGCTGGGGTCCAGGGGTCGCCTGTTAACTGCTATGTCCGGGGCGGGGAGCCGTCGAAGATCCGTGAGCTGGGGGTGGGTGAAGGGGCTGCAGAGGACTTGAGCTGCCCTGCCTCTGCGCGCTCAGCGTGTGAGAACTCCGAGAACACCCCCAGAGGCGGAGGCCTGGGTCAGATCTGTGCAGATGGGGGAGCAGCTGGCAGATAAGAAGGGAGGACAAACATGATGCCATTTAATTCCTCCCACCTATCACTCATCATGACCTGGGGGAAGCTTCCTCAAGGAGCCTCAGCTGGCAGACCAGGTGGGGAGCTGCCAGGGGAGGTGGCTGTGGGGTGGGGGCTGGGCCAGCCCAGAGGAGCGAGCAGGGTGCTCTAAGGGACGGGATGGGGGAGCTGTCCCCGTGCTTCTCAGAGAGTCTCAGCAAGTGCAGGTCATGCGTTCCAGGGGCGGGGACCCCCTTGGACCCTGGGAACCCCTTGGTCCTAGACAAGCCAGAAAGGTTGGACACTCTGGCTGAAATTGGCTTTTGTTGAGAACACTGGTTTCTTGACTGCCTCAGGGCAGGGGAGGGTCAAGGACAAAATTCTTCGATGATGTTTGGGCTTCAAATGTCATGGGGTCCAAAGCGGGAGCACAGCCAGGGCTGAGAAGTGGGGAAGCGCACACAGGTTGCACCCTCAGCAACTGGCCAAAACGCAGAAGAGCCCCGATGCTCACCCATGGATGGTGACTGAACGCAGCCCATCGGCCCGATGGAGCACTACTCAGCCAGAAAGAGGAGTGAGCGCACCCTAGCGTGGGGGGACCTCAGAAACACGAGGCTCAGTGACAAGCAGACACAGACACGTACCGCGTGACTCCATTGATCTGAAATGCCCAGAACAGGCAAATCCAAGATAGAAAGCAGGGCGGTAGCTGCCAGGGGCTGGGGGGGGGGGGGGGGGGAGCGTGACTGCCAATGGGAACAGCGTTCCTTTTGGATGATGAAAAGGTTCTGGAATTCGGTAGTGGTGATGGCTGCACAACATCATGCATGCCCTGAAAGCCACCACATCGTGCACTTTGAGAGGGAAAACTTGATGGTGTGTGAATTATATCTGAACTAAAAGCAAACAGACCCCAGCATTTCAAAGTGAAAAACCACGTCACTGCTCAGAACTGGAAGCTCTGGGGCCGTTTTCCCAGCAAGCTGTTTCCAGGGCGCTGACAGGCAGAGGGCCGGGGGTGGGGTGGAGAGGTGGACAGGCACACCCCCGCCTAGGCCAGGAAGACTCAGGCCAGCACTTTCCTTCCAGAATTGTCCTCCTAGACATGGATCTGTTGCATCTGTAATTAGCATGCTTTCATGGTTTTGAAAATTATACAAACTGAAGTAATAATAAGCCCTAAACCGTTGGCAGTGATCCCATTTGGTAGGAAAGAAACATCCTTTACTGTCTGTTTGACTTGCTCACACTAAGTGATACTCTGATGGTCTTTAAATTACAGAAGAAAGTGTAGAAGCCCAAGCAGAGGTCTCTGCCCCAACCCTGGTTTCTGTCCAGGGGGGATCTGACAGGTGCTGCACACGTGCACACACATGTGCATGCACACACGTGCACACACACACGTGCACACACACCGAGGGGAGCTGGGGCAGCAGGCACTGAGCTACTGGCCGCAGTGACAATGGAGGTCGTGCCCTCCCTTCAACTCTGTTTTGGCAGGAGAACTAAGAATCTTGCTGGAAGGAGGGAATTTGAAGAATTTCAGCATTTCCAATCCAGGTCAGGCTTTTTCTTTCCTGGGTGGACAGACGGTTGCCCTCAGAGGCCAACCTGCCCTCGGGATGTGGGGCGTGTCTAGGGGGTCAGCTCCGTGGCTCCAGGTGAGGGGAGAGGCTGGTCTGTCGCTCTGCCCCCTCCCTGCTCTCAGGGACCAGCCAGGCTCCGAAGGGTCAGAGGCCACATAGAGGTCCGTTTGGACATTGCTCCTGAAACCAGGGCCTGGCATCCCCAACCAGGGACAAGGGAACAAGACCCCCACTGAGCACTGCCAGGAAGGTTCCCCAAGGCCGCAAAGGGCACTGGCCCAGAGACTGTAGGGCGGTTTGCCACGTTCCTCACGAGCTGCCCGTAGGCTCTGTTTTCCCGTCTCTGCTCTCCCCCCTCCCAACAGTGAGTGCTTTGCCGCAGTTCCACGCCCATGCCCCAGCTGGATCCCAGGCCTCTCCCCCTACACTATCCACCCCAGCAGGGGCTTACCCAGAGCAGGTGGCCAGGTGGGGGTGGGCATACCTTCCTGTGCCTACCTGGCTGCCCTCGCCTCACCCAGGGTGCCACCCTTCTGGACAGGCTGCATCCACAGCTCAGGACAGCCTCCCCCCACCCTGGGTGCTCATGAGCCGTAGGAAAACCCAGATCCATCTCCACAAAATGGTGACCAGGCAGAGAAGACTCCTGGCTCATGACCACATCCCAGGAGGGGCTTATTGAGGATTAAGGGGGCCATTTTCTTTTTAAAGGGACCATGGTTTAGTTATAAACTGACAAGGAAATTCCATGACCCAGGAGATGGGCCTGGAAACACACGTGCGAGGTCAGCATGAGGCCAGTCCCAACGAGTTGGTGGGGCTCTCAGCACCGACGAGATGGTTGGAATGTCCCCTGCCCAGGCACAGTCACGGCTGCAGGGGGCGGGGGCGGCCGGCCTGGGAGGGGAGCTGGTCATTGCCCTGCTCCTGGGCTGACAGCTGGTGGAGGGCACTCGAGAGCAGAGCTCTCTGGACCTTCGGAGACCCTGGTGGCGACAGGGTGTCCAGTAGGCCTCCGTGTGCCTCCAGCAAAACCACACAACCCAGCCCACAGGTCCGCCCTGGGGTTCCGTAGGGCAGAGCAAGACGGTGGGGCCAGGCGGTAGCTCAGGGTCACTGCAGTGGTCTGCCCCCACCCCGGGATTGACACCTTCCTCTCCCCCACCTGCCCAGCAGTTCCTGGCTCACACTAACCTGCCTGGTTTGGGGTTCTGTGTCTGTCTCTCAGAGACCAGAGAGGGTCTATCAGTGTCACCACCCCATCCTCACAGCTGACCCCACAGTCACCTCCTGGAGGGCAGACCAGGGGCTCCACCGCCCCCAGTGCCTTCCTTGCCCAGGACCCTGGGTGGCCAGGCCAACCGCAAGGCTGGGATGAGCCCTCGTGCCCCGATCCCGTCCCTTCAGCCAACAGAGCCTGCGGGGCAAGTGATGGGGGTGAGATGCCCCAAAGCAACCAAGCCTGGACCACAGCCAGCGCGCCCAGCATCCCCGCATTAAACACTGAGAATCCCACTTTCCAGAAATGCCCTCATCACAGGTACACGGAGCCGATGCCCCCCACACCCTGATTTCCAGTCTCCACCACAAACTGCCCGAGGCTGGCCCCCACCAGCAAGGCCTCCTGCTCCCCACTGTGCCCAGGCCAGCCTCCCCATCATGTTCTTTAAGACCATTGCGAAGGTCCCATGGTCCTGTGTGCAGGGTGTGGAACCCCAGCCTCCTGGCAGCCCTAACTCTGGTTCTTTCCTAACCCCCTTCCTGAACCCCTCCCTCTGCTGAGTGACTCAGGGGGTGGGGACTGGTATTCCCACTTAAGAGTATCACCGTGGGCTTTGGGGAGGGGCTGCAGGACAAGGCCATTCTTCATCCTTTTCAACCACAATTTCTCCCCTCACCCCTAATCAAGAGGACTTGGCAAAGCCAGGGAGAAACCAGGGAATGTGGGTACCATTTATAGGCCCTGGTACTCACCTCTCATGCCCTCTCAGGCAGCCCTCACAGCTCTCCTAGGAAAGGGTGCTCGTCACACCCTGTTTCTCAGAGAGGTAAACTGAGGCTGGGACAAGCAGTATGACCAAGACCTCAGGCCATAAGTCTTGGGCTGGCTTATGTCTTCCCAGCCTAGCAAGGCCCTGCTAAACCCAGCTCATTTCTCCCAGCACCCAATCACCCCACAGTCTTCACCCACCCAGTATGATGCTAGGGGCCAGGGGCACATAGACGCAGGCAAGACTCGGCTCCTGTCCTCTGCAGGAAGTGCTGCTAACACTGATGTATAACCTTCTAGAACTTTCCACACCTTCATGGGTATGTAATGTCTCCACTAACAGGATCTGAAACATGTCCTTGGATTATGACACCAGGGACACTTTCCCAGGGCAGGATGCTTTGGGCCAGCCTGTTGATGGCCATTCAGCTCGTTGACACTTCTTGCTATTGCTAGCACCTGCACCCTCTGTTCCTGTAAGTGTGGATGCTCTTACCAGTGCTTCTGTAGAATCAGCCCCTAAATAGTCAAGCCTACTGCCAAGCCTTCTGGAATGCTGGGCTGAGTCGGCAACCATCACAGAGCCAAGAGTGCTGCTCCGCCACCCCTGCATTAGCCTTTCTTGTTACCCATGATCCCATGTCAGAGCAAGAATCAAAAACCAAGATGACATCTTCTAGTTTCACTGTGCCTTTCTTTAGTTCCCCTGTGCCTCCTTTTGGTGGGGCACAGGGCTGAGAAAGAGCCCCCACCTGGCTCACTGCCTGCAGAAGTGGGGGAA
Organism: Odocoileus virginianus; assembly: GCF_023699985.2. Taxonomy (NCBI): domain Eukaryota; kingdom Metazoa; phylum Chordata; class Mammalia; order Artiodactyla; family Cervidae; genus Odocoileus; species Odocoileus virginianus. The sequence continues at coordinate 46,375,030 of NC_069693.1, read as the reverse complement.
GCAGGACCGGTCCCCCCAGGAAAGGAGCCAGTTCCTCCTCTGGCCCTCTCTGACCTCCACTCCTGAAGCTGCCTGCACAAAAGCTGCTGCTGAGAGACAGCCGAGTACACCCTCACACCACCTGTTTGCTGCCCTATGAACTCGGGCTCATCTTTTCACTCATCTGAGCCTTCATCCACAAAAAGAGAGCACACAAACTGAGCCAAGAGAGCATGTGTGAGAAAACACCCAGAAGGCAGTGGGCAGCTGCACCATCACCATCATCACCACTTTTATCACCATCACCATCAGCACCAAAACTTCCATGATCATCTTTCCAGAAGGCTTGGCACCATCATCGCCACTACCATCATCAACACCATTACCATCACCACCATCATCACCATCATCCTCACCACCATCTTCCCCATTATCATCACCATCACCACCACCATCATTATCATCCTCACCACTGTCATCACATCATCATCACCATCACCACCATCCTCACCATCACAATCATCCTCACCATCACAATCATCCTCACCATCACAATCATCATCACCATCACCACCACCAACACCATCACCACCATCACCAACACCATCACCACCATCACCATCACCACCATCAGCACCATCACCACCATCAGCACCATCACCATCACTGTCATCATCACCACCATCAGCACCATCACCATCACCACTACCGTCAACACCATCACCATCATCACCATTATCAGCAGCAGCACTCATATTCCTCTCTGTGGATGCACCCTTGTGTCCTGAAACCTTAGGATGCAGGCTGGGTCTGGCCCTGGCTCCTCAATCTCAGACCCTCTCTCTCTGGGTGGGCCTTTGGATCTCCAGAGTCTCCTTCAGCAGATGGTTCTCCTCACAGCATTGAGAACAGGCACAGTGGGACAGGGATTCTTGCCGCCCTTCCTTTGTGTTTAGTTGTCATCAGTAAAACCACTGAGAGCATCTCTCAGAAATAAACAAACTTGCATTTTTTGACAGATGGAGGATGGAAAATGACTCACAGGAAGCGCATTCCAAGTGCACTGTCCCATTAGGTATTAAAGGGGTCAGGTTTCGGTGCTATGGCCAAGAATGCTGCGGCTTGCTCAGGGGATGCTGCTCTCAGTGCAGGGAGCTGGCGGGAGCACCCGCCGCCTGGAAACACCCGTGAGAACCCTCGACACAGCGTCAAAACATCTTGCACCTAGCTCCACTGGCCCTCACGGTGGCATGAACTCCTCCACCCTGGGGCACCGCCTCAGAGCCCGGGGTCCTCACGAGCAGTGCTGGTGTTGACCTGGTCCTGAATCCAAGTAGTGGACTGAGGGCTATTTAGCGGAAGAAATCCTTTCTGTGCAGCACATGGGCAGTGGCAAGGCACCACTTGAGTGAATGAAGCAAGGCTGACTCAGTAATGTGTGAGCTGAGAAGAATGCTGGGGAACATGGTGGCAGCCACTCTGTACCCTCTACCCAGAACCGTCACTTCGCCATTTACAGAGAGCGAATCTACACACACAGCACCTGCCGCTTTCTGCCGATGAGAAGACTACGGGCCCCGGGTGGCCCTTCAGTCTGGCACTGGATCACCGCCAGCATCTTTGGAGACGCCATGGAAGAAAGATCAAAGACCAGAACCTCACAGCCTGGGGGAGGCAGGACTTGGGCTGTAAGGGGGCAGCCAGATGGAGCGGGTGGATTGAACAGCATGACTCGTGTAAAGCCTGATCCCCTGGAGAAGAGGTGAGGAGATGGCTTAGTCTCAGTTCTTCACATCCCACCTCAGACCTCTCGGTACCAGGTCTAGCAGCCACCCTAGGGACATCAGGGTAAATAAAGCAGCCAAAGGCAGTGACACCTTCTCAGGAAGCACCAGCAGCACAGCTCACCTCGGGCTCCCAGAGACTCAAGGGTTCAAGAAGCCAGGAGGGGTGTGGGTTGAGGTGTGGCCCCTGCTCTGTGTTCCTCCTGGAACCCCAGATTGTGACCTTATATGGAGTAAGGGTCTTCACAGATGTAATAAGGGTAAGGAGATGAGATGGGATAGTCCTGGATTCTAGCCCAAATCCAACAACAAGTGCCCTGAAAGGAGAAAAGTATGAGAAGGTCCAAGACACAGACACAGAGAAGAGGCCACGTGAGGACAGAGACTGCGCTTGGAAGGTCGTGGCCACAAGCCAAGGGATGCCTGGAGCCCTCAGGAACTGGAAGAGGCAAGAAGGACCCTCCCCCATAGCCTGCAGAGGGAACCCGGCCCTGCGACCCCTGGATTTTAGACTTCTTGTCTCTAGAACCACAAGAGGAGAGATTTCTGTTGTTTCAAGCTGCTACGTTTGTGTTACTTTCCTGCAGCCGCCTCAGGCCACCCCCAGGAGCATTGGCTCACTCAGCAGGGGAAATGGCCGGGTCCCATTCCCAGGATTCTCCATTCACTCGCCTGAAATAAGTCCCAGGAGCAGGGAGACATCAAGCCCAGAGCCCATAGCACATGGAGGTGAACCTCTCAAAACCCACGATTGCATCCTGACATCTCCGACCTGAGACGCATCATCGGGTTTTGAGGAGCGGCGTCCTTTTGGCTGTCTCTCTGACACTGATTGACGCATCGCCAAGCCTGCAGCCTCTGCCTTTCTGTCTATTAAGCTTTTCCTCTCTCCCTTTAATCAGGGCCCCGGTGCCCTATGGTTGTCCCCTGTGTAGGATGCCCCATCCCCTCCTCAGGCCCCTCCGGAGGGTGCGGTGGGTTTCCGGGTCCTGTTTGCTCGGGCGTGGTGTATCTCCTTCTGCTGGCCGATGGGTGTCTGTTCCCAGCACAGAGATGAGGAGTCTGGGTCTTGGAGCCAGGATGGGGCAGCCAATAGTTGGTGGGTGTCACACCTAGAGCCATCACAGGAGGGTACGGTGTGGTGAGGGGCTTCAGCCACAAGTTGGGGAAGGGGCCCAGGTCCTAGCTCGCTCCTGTGCCACCTGCACAGCCTCAGATCCCAACTTCAGCCGGCTCCAGGTTCCTCCACCAGGTGGACAGTGGGTGGCGTCTCCCTCCTCAAGGAGAAGGGCTGACCCTGCCGCTCCTCCAGAGGGTCGCGGAGCCCTCAGCCCTTCCCTGGTTCTCTTTGTCTTGTGGAATGGATATCTCATGTTTCACACACATCCCTTCCACTGCATCCCATCAGTCAAGCATGTGGACACAGAGGAGAGGCGTGAGCAGGAGGAAGAGCAGGACTGAGTCTGTCTCTGGCCTGGGGTGAGTTGTCTGGGGGTCTGAGTCATCTAGGGGTCTGAGTCACCCACGGGTGGGCCCAGAGCCAGTGCTCCTGCTCTCACCTGGTGGAGGACAGCTCACTGGACAAGACTCCTCGGTTCATCAGAGTTAGCAACGGGCTGCTGGGCAATGTGACCGGGAACCCGACCCTAAGTCCCCAGAAGCTCCGTAGGGGTCAGATTCGACCCATTCATCTCCACCTCATGCAGAACCAACCTGACAGCTTCCCAGAGCAGGCAACAACAGACAGATGGAAGAATGGGAGGATGGATGGATGGATGGATGAAACTTGTAAAGCTAAGATATATTCACACACCATAAAATTTTTCCTTTAAAAGTGTACAGTCCCATGGCTTTTAATGTATCCACAAAGTTATGCAACCACTGCCACCCTCTAATTCCACAACATGGTCATCATCCCTAAACAAGCTCAGAACCCAGAGTTGTTCCCATTTCACTCCCCGCAGCCCTGGCAACAAAGAGGCTGCTTTCTTTTTTTATTTTTTAATATTTATTTATTTGGCCACACCAGATCTTACTTGCGGCTCATGGGATCTTTAGTTGTGACGTGCAAACTTGCAGTTGCAGCACATGGGATCTAGTTCCCTGACCAGGGACAGAACCCAGGCCCCGTGCCCTGGGAGTGCGGAGTCTTAGCCACTGGACCACCAGGGGAGACCCAGGACTGCTTTCTCTCTGTGGGCTGGCCTCTCTGGATTTTTGCCATCAGTGGAGTCATACACTGTTGTCGCTTTGTGTATGGCTTCTTTCACTTAGCATAACGTTGCCAAGGTTTGTACGCAGTGCAGCACGCGTCAGTCCTTCCTTTTCATGGTTGAATAATATCCCATTGTGTGGACAGAGCATATTTTATCTACCCATTGGGCCCTTATGAGCATTTGGTTTGCTCCAAACATTCGGGTATGAGTTTCTGTGTGGACTTACATTCTCATTTCTCTCTCCGGTGTATCCCTAGGCTTAGAATTGCCAAGTCCTGGGGTCACTCTATCCATTTACCATTCCAAGGATCTGCCCAACTGTTTTCCTAGGTGGAAATGCACCACTTTGTGTTCCCATCAGCCAAGTGGGAGGCTCCGATTCCTCCACGTTCTCGCCAGCTCTTGTCATCGTCACACTTCTGACCCAGCCACCCCCGTGGGCATGAGGTGGCCTCTCGCTGTGGTTCTGCTCTGCTCATGCAGAGCGGTATTTCCCGTGCTTCTCCGTCATTCAGGCATCTTCTCTGGAGAAACATCTGTTCAGATCAGGCCCTTTTGCTGCTGGGCTCTAAGAGTTCTGTGGATTTTCTGTAGATACTCGAGTCTTATCAGGTATACAGCTCGTAAATGTTTCTCCCATTCTGTGGGTGGTCTTTTCACTTTGTTGATGGCGTCCTTTGAAGCACAAATATTTACAACTTCAGTGGATCCGACTTATCAGCTTTTCTTTGGTTGCCTGCATTTTGGGTGACACATCTCAGAAAAATGATGTAACCGGTGGTTGCGGCTGTGAGCTCTCCATGTGCGCCAAGATGTCCCACCACCGTGGGCAAAGGCCTGGCTGCCATCCCCAGCTCTGAGTAGCCCTTGCAGTCCCCATGACCACCTGGGGCAACCCCAGCTCCAGGAAGGAGGCCTCACGAGTGATGTGGCTGCTGCTGAGGGGAAGGTGCTCTGTGATTTACTGGCAACGACTGTCCTGGCAGGAAGTGAGGTCTGGCAGCCCTGGTGCCAATGATGCTGGTGTCTCTGGTGACAAGACAGCCACTTGGTAGAGAAAGGCTATCTCAGGGTACACTGGGGTCCTGTGTCCCAGGAGACTTCTCCCATCATCTGTCCTACACCTATGACCATGTGAGAACCACAGGGCCAGAGGAAGAGGCAAGTCAGAACTGAAATAGGCATGGCCTCTGTGCTGGTGTAGGTGGGCCCTCCAGGGAGGTCAGGGGCTGGATTGGGGGGAGGGTGGACCTTCTAGGGAGGCCAGGGGCCTGGGTGGGGAAGGTGGACACTCCAGGGAGGCCAGGGGCCTGGGTGGGGGAGGTGGGCCCTCCAGGGAGATCAGGGGCCTGGGTGGGGGAGGTGGACACTCCAGGGAGACCAGGGGCCTGGGTCGGGGAGAGGGGGCAGTGAGCCCACAGGGAGGCCAGGGGCCTGGGTGGTGGGGTGGACCCTCCAGGGAGGCCAGAGGTCTGGGCAGGTGGGGACTGCTGCCCAGTCAGGGAGCACCCGTGCAGGCCCCTGCCCACCCAGAGCCCCTCCCGTGGGGCTGAGCCCAGGGCCTCAGACTCTCCCTGGGAATGGCTGGCAGTAAGTCTCTCAGGCTCAGCAGGCCACATATGGTCTCTGTCACTTCTATTTTATGAACCTTAAAAAGCATAAAAGCTGCTCCTCACTCACAGGCTGTACGCAACAGGCTGGGGGCAATTTTCTGTAGCTGTCTTCACCCCTGTTTATGGGGTGCTTACTGCCTGCTGGTGCCTGTGCAGGGCACACCCCTCACCTCCCTCCCTTCTCCCAGGGTCAGCATGCCCACGAGCAGACCCGCCCTGCTGGCCTCTGTCGGGACCAGTGAACCCTGCCACCACTGGCAGCTGTCCCGCTCTGGGGCGGCCCCGTGCTGGTGGCAACTGGGGACCCCATCTTTGCTCAGCGCTGAGTGACCCACAGAGGTGCAGCCTCCCCACCTGGGGCCTCACAGACTTGGGCTGGGTCTAACCCCCGGGCAGCACGACCCCCACCCTTGCTCCCAGCGCCCAGCAAGGAGACTACCTGGGCGCCACTGACCCGGGGCCTGGTGGCAAGAGGCTCAGTCACCAGTGGATAAACTGAGCTGCCCTCCCCCTGGTGACAAAGGACCTGAGATGATCAGATAGTCTGGGGTGACTGCCTCCAGCCCCTTGCAGTTTCCTCAGCCAAGCGAGGGCGCCCATGAAGTCTCATCCGTGCGCAGTCAGCCCTGCTTCGTGGGCAGTGTGGATGCGCCGTCCACCCAGCAGCCATTGGAGGCCTCTCATCCACTCACAGAGCAAACTGGTGGTGGAGGCAGAGGTGGCAGCGAGCCATCTGCCAAGCCTGAGTCTGTCCCCGGGGGCCTGACCAGCAGAGACCCCTGGACGCTGTGAACGCGCTGTGTCCACACTGTCCCCGACGACAGCCACCAGCTGCATGTGGCCTTGGAGCACCTGGAAGGTGGCAAGTGTGAGTGAGACCTGAATTTGTCATTATCTAATTGAAGTCATTAGGTTTCAGTACCCACAGGCAGCTGGTGGTTACTGTGTCAGACAGTGCAGATGTAAAGGCAGAACACCTGCGTTTTGGAGACACAGACAGGAGTTCAGACCCAGGGCCACCACAGTGTGGCCTCCAGCTGGTCACCCTACCAATCTGAGCCTGTCTCAAAGTGGGACAAATCGCTCTCCCAGCTGTAGCATTATGAAGAAGCTAAAACAAGATCATCCTTTTAAGAACCTGGTACCCAGAAAGCACCCTGCAGGTATTCTCCACCCTATTCTGTCGTCCCTTGGTGTTTACCAGATTTCAAGATTTATCTGTCAGTTACGGCTGTGACAATAACCACAGCCCCTTGGAGCAGTGAGCAAGACGGGACATGTGTGGTCTGGTCTGAGTTCTGCAGCCCCTGTTCCAGGCCGTGGGGTTGCTGAGGTCTGTCCCACATTCTCCTGGGTCCGGTGGGACATCCAGGGCTTTCTCCTCTTGGCCTGAGATCAGCAGCTCCCGGGGGTGAGTCCTGAGCTCAGAACTCAGGCATCATTTTTTCCACCCACATTTACTGGGCAAGGCCAGCAGTCGCAGGACAGAGAAGTCTAACGGTACCTGGGGAGGAAAGAGTGAATCTTTCCCGCAAAAGCTCATCTCCCGGCCTGGCTCCTGTGGCTAAACGTCATGGGTGCCGTTTCCTCAGGGTGAGCAGGCATGTGGAGAGCTGGGTGAGGCCCCTCGGAGGTCACCCAGCACATGACCTGGGCACCCAACCCCCTGCCCAGCCTCAGGCTCCCCCTTGTAAAGTAAAGGGGTGACTTGGGACACCCCAGGACCCCTCCAGGTCAGCGTTTCAGAATTCAGGATTGATTCTGGGCAAGCTGGAGCCGCCCTCCGCCGACCACGTGGGGACACCCCCAGAACCTTCTCCACCTTCACAGGGACCTCTGGACTGTGGTGTGGCTGACAGTGCTTGTCTGAGAGGCTGCACTGGAACGTTGGCGCGGACTCTCTGATCACTGGTGAAGCCCTAAGGCCTGGAAAGAAGGCAGATTCTATGAGAGAGCTTTCTCGCAGGGTTGCTGGGCCAGGATGCCGCCCCCCTCCGGCCGGGGTCAGTTTCACCCACAGTCGCCCCTGCCAGCCTGGGGGCAGCCTAGGAGCTGATCCTGACTGTACCTTTGTGCGCCCAGCCTGTTCCTTCTTCGTCGCGGATGGTCATGCTCTGTTCCCCGATCTGGCATCTCGGTGTCGACTTGGCAGCACAGGGCCCTGGAGGGATGAGGCGCAGACGCCCCTCTTCCCGTGATTCTTGGATGTGGCCGAGCTCTGGAGTGGGCTGTGGTGTGAGCGCTCCGCTTGGACTTCTGGCTAAAGGGCTGGACTTAGCAGCCGAGAGTATTGAAAGAGAATTTGTATTCCGTCTCTACTCTCTTCGTTGGTGCCGGCTGATGGGAATCTCCGGAGAGGGGAATTCTTAGCTCTGTCCCAGGCGTATTTCTCCAGATGCCTCTCTCCACCCTGGTCCAGCCACCTCTGGACACAGACGGGAGGAGCTGGCCTCCGGTGGAGCGGGAGCTGTGGGAGGTGGGGGTGGGGAGGGGGTCGACTTTTGGCCCTGGCAGGGCCCTCTGGGAAACACTCATCAGCCTGACCCTAACCAGGGCCCCTCATGGGATCACCTCAAAGTCACAGGACAAGCCCTCCAGGCAGCCAGAGTCCCTACTTTTAGGAAGAGATGATGGCCATCTCGCCCCACCCAACTCTCACCTCCAGGGCTCCACCCAGGCTGCTCCATCCCTTCCTGCTCTTCTCAGGTCCCTCCCTGCCACCAGGGCCCTCTCCAAGTTCCCCCACCACCCCGGGGCCTCCCAGGACCAGAGGATCAGTTCAGGTCCCCAGCAGAGACAGAACTAGTCCTGCCTGGACTTGGGGGGCGAGGTAGGGAGGCAGGCGAGAGGGAGCCCTGCAGGGAAGGAGGAAGCGAAGGGGAAGCAGGTGGAGCCCCTCTGACCCCCATGCATGTCCCAGCGAGACCCTTACCCTCAGGACCCCCAGGGACCTGCCCTGAGGCAGCCTGCAGCAGCCTGGCCTAAAGGAACCTGGGTGGTCTGCTGCCCACTTCTGTTCTTGCAGCAGAGCCAAGCAGCATTTACCTGGCAGCCCTTGGGGTCCCCCCACCACCGAGCAAGTCCTGGGGCCTGTTACAGAGCACCACAGCTGGTGGGGGGCGGGGGGCTGACAGCAACAAGACTCTCCTCAGCCCAGTCTGGAGGCCAGAGTCTGAAACCAGGTGTCTCAGGGCTGCCCTCCCTCTGGAGGCTCTGCAGGAGGGGTCTTCCTGCCCCTCAGCACCTGAGGCCCCAGATGGACAGGACCCAGGGGGCCTCCTGATGGTGCTGTCTGGGGTCCAGGATCTGGGTGGATGTGGGGCAGCCTGTGTAAGCCACCCTACCTGCCCTGGGACCCCAGCTCACCCGGCAGCTCCACTCCATCTCAGCAGCCCCCAGGGGCTGTGGGGGTGCGTGGTCCCTGGGGGCAGCACGGGCCCCTGGGCATCCCTCGCAGGCCTGGGTGCGCGTGCCCAGCATGTGCATGGCCACCCGCACCTCCGGCCATGGGCCTCTCTGACCCCAGTTTCCATCCCTTCACTCAGAAAGATCTGCAGGAGCTACGGTGGTTCGGGCCAGCCTGGCTCCAGCCAGAGGCGGAGCAAGCGCCTCGCAAGCTGGAAAAAGAAACTGGCAACCCCCTCCTCATCTGTGCCAGCAGGGCGATGGCAGACAGACAGCTGGCAGAGACCACATCCCCATTGGACAGATAAAGAAACTGAGGCCAGAGACAGGACCGGTTTCACTGCAGAAGAGCTGCACGGGCACTGTGCAATACAGCGGGGCACACACACGCTACACACAGCACACGCACACCCACTCCACTCCATGCTCCAGGGGACCCCGCACGGAAGCACGCAGCCAGCGTGTCTGTGGCAACCCCATGTTCAGACTGCCCTCCCGCCGCCCACCCCGCCCCGCCAGGGCTGACGCTGTAAACACAGAGCTGCTTTGAGTTACTGGAGGGAAAACACTTTCCACATTTCAGAGGAGACGGCCAGCAGCAGCCCCTCTAAACCTGATCCCGTGATGCTGAGGCCGAGGCGGCCTCCCGCCAGCTGCCTTCTCCCCACCGCACCCCTCCCCTTTCCTTGGCACATGAGCCTCTGGAGAGACCAGGCGGGCTTGCTCAGCCCCCGATCCTGTACCCCACCTCAGCCAAGAGCACTCCGGGGAAGCAGGGCAGCCCACTTCCACTCCAGCTGCAACTGGACGGCTGGCCTGGCCACCCGGAGCCTCAGTTTCCCCCATGAGATGGTCACTTGGGAGGCAGGCAGTCAGGTCCAAGTCTAGGCACCCCGGTCAGTGGAATAACCGCCCCAAGGACGTCCAGGCTCTAGCCCTGGAGCGTGACCACACGGCCAGGGGCCTGGGAAGGCAGGGACCCGGGGCCCTGGTGTCATTGCAAGGTCCCGCGGAGGGGAAGGTCAGGGGAGAGAGCTGGCGATGGGAGCAGAGGTTGGGCTGAGGTGGGGCCACCATCTGAGAACCATGGCTCCTACAGACCCTGGAGAAGGCCAAGGAGCCAGCCCCCCGCCCTCCCCGTGCCTCCAGATGAAACCAGCCCGAGCCGGCCCGACCAGCAGTCGTCCAACAGTGACCCTGATTTGGGCTCTGACTCCAGAACCATCAAAGAATTAAGCACATGCTGTTTTAACCACAGACGTGGTGATTTGTCCCAGCTCATAGGACCGTCACACACCCCGCCCTTCGCATGGCTGTGTGACCTCAGACACGGGGTGGGACCTTGCTGGTCCTGGTTTCCTTGTCATCAGTCGGGGGGGGGGGGCAGCGGTCTATCCCTCATGGGCGAGGGAGGGCACGCAGTGGAGAGAGGGACACACGCCTGTCCACAGAGCCCCTCCCAGACCCCACGCACTGACCGTCCTGAGGGGCCCCCAATGACACAGCATGGAGAAAATGCAAGCACGATGCAACCACCGTCCCACCTGCTGCTGGCCCTGGATGCCCATTAGCTCATCACCTGCTGCCTGGGCCTCAGTCATCCCGTCCATAAAATGGAGGCAGAGGTAGTGGTTCTGCCAGACCTCTCTCCTGCCCTCAGCTCACCTAGCTTCCTCCCAAGGCTTTGGGTTTGTTGTCAGGAGAACTCAGAGGACGAGGCCTCAGGACGGCCTGAAGCAGATGGTGACTGTGGTGTCCTGGCTTCCCCCCCACCTTCGCCCCCAGAAAGGTCCCAGGCTCACGGTTCACACGGCCCAGCAGGTGCTCTTTGTGCTGGAGACAGCCCTGGGGACCCACCAGGGGCTTCCGCTGGGGAGCTGCCCAGCCCATGGGTCCTAGCCCATCACCTAGAGACTTGGGTCCAGATCACTCTCTTACTGTCTGTGTGGGTGAAGTGATTCTCACTCTAAAGTGCTATTTACTATTTTGACGCCCACAAGTGGGTTTCAGACCTGGGTCACCCGAGCAATGAGGGATAAATGAAATGTGATCCAGGAAGGCCCAGGTGCCTGGGGCCAAGTACAGGCCCAGCCCAGATACTCATTCTTAGGGGCCACTGAGGAAGAAACCAGGCTTCGGACCTGGCAACCTTTGGCAGAGCAGGGCTGAGTCTCCGGATGGGTTGGGAGTCCAGGAGCTTGGGGGGAGGGCAGGAAATGCCAGGTCCCCTAACAGTCAGGCAGACAGCGACCACTGGAGCCCCGTTCTCCCAGCAGGGCAAGCTTTCCATGGTCCCTGCTCCCCAAGCTCACATACACGCAAGAGCTTCTCTGACAGTAGTCGGCTGAGTTCTCCTCTGGTCAGACACCCCAAATCCAATGACCCGTGTGCTTACAAGAAGAGGAGACACCCAGAGGAGATGGCATGGAGGGAGGCGGCTGCAAGCACAGGAGGAGGCGGGAGAAACCCTTCCCTAGAACCTCTAGAGGGCCCCACCCACACCTGGACTCTGGACTCAGGACTCTGGAAATTATAAGAAAATCTGTCTCTCTACCGTAAGCAGTGTGGTTTGTGGTAACTTGTTCTGGCCATCCCTTTGATGATGCACCCCAAACTGTGTGGTGTCTGCTTACGCATGACCCACCCCCACCACCCCCAGAGTATAAGGATGCAAGATCAGGAACAGTGTCCATTGGGCTGTGGCTGTATCTTGCAGCGTGTTTTTCATCTTAATTAGGTTTTGACTGATGAATAATCACTGTATATATATATTATAGTTAAGGCATATAGTGGTGTTTTGATATACATATGTGTTGTGCAATAATGCCACGATCAAGCCAATTAATGTCTGTCACCTCACATACTTACCTTGTTTGTGCAGTGAGAGCATTTTGATCTGCTCTCTCAGCAGCTTTCAAGTGCATAGTACAGAGTTGTTAACTGTGACCACATGCTGTGCCTTAGACCAGAACTTAGCTCGTACCTGGAAAGTTTGTACCCTTTGATCAGCATCTTTCCATTCCCCCCACCTCCCAGCCCCTGGAAACCCCTTTCTACTGTTTCTGCGAGTTTTGACATTTTAGACCCGACATTAAAGTGAGACTGTGCAGTACTCGTCCTTCAGGGTCTGGTTCACCTCCCTGAGCACGATGTCCTCGGGGCTCATCCAGGCCCGGGGTGGCGACGGCAAATGGCAGAATGTCCTTTTCATGGCTGAGTAATGTTTCACTCACATATGTTTATGTTTTATATATGAATACATATATATAAGATACATAACACACATACATAAAACAGATAAAGAAGCTCCGTTTGTCCATCGATGGACACTTAGGTGTTCTCCATGTCTTGCCTCTTGTGAGTGGTACTGCAGTGAACTTGGGCTGGAGGTGAAGGTATTTCTTCAAAATCCTGCTTTTATTTCCATTGAATATAAATGTATATATATGTAGAAGTAGAATTACTGGCTCATATGGTGGTTCTATTTTTAATTTTTTGAGCCATACCATTTTCCATACTGTTTTCTCTTGCGCCGATTCACATTCCCACCAACAGTGCACAAGGGTTCTCTTTTCACTCCACCCTCACCAGCACTTATTTCTTGTATTTTGGATGATAGCCATCCTAACAGGTATGAGGTGATATCTCACTGCGGTTCTGATGTATACTTTCCTGATGATTAGTGAGCATTTTCTTTTCACATGCCTGTTGGCCATCTGTACATCTTTGTAAAATGTTTTTTCAGGTCCTAAGTCCATTTTAAAATCAGGCTATTTGTTTTTTCACTATTGAGTTATGTAAGTTCCTTGTATAGTTTGGATATTGACTCCTTATCAGATGCGGGATTTGTAAATTCTTTTCCCCCTTCTGTGGTTGTCTCTTCACTTTATTAAGCATTTCCTTTGCTGTGCAGATGCTTTTTCGTTAGATGCAGCCCTGCTTGTTTATTTTTGCTTTTGTTGCCTGTGCTTTTGATGTCACATCCAAAAAGTCATTGCCAAGACCAATATCAAGGAGGTTTTCCTCTATGTTTTCTTCTAGGACTTTTAAGGTATCATGTCTTACATCCAAGTCTTTCATCCATTTTGAGCTGATTTTAGTGAGATAAGGATCCAATTTCATTCTTTTGCATGTGGCTGTCCAGTTTTCCCAGCACCTTTTATCAAAGAAGCTGTCCTTTCTTCACTGTGCATTCTTGGCAACTTTGTTGATGATTGTTGCTTTTTTGTTGCTGTTCAGTCACTAAGTCATGTCTGACTCTCTGTGACCCCATAGACTGTAGCCCACCAGGCTCCACTGTCCATGGAATTCTCCAGGCAAGAATACTGGAGTGGGTTGCCATTCCCTTCTCCAGGGGATCTTCCTGGACCAGGCTGGCTGACTATATATGCCTGGGTTTGTTTTCTGGACTTTCTGTTTTGTTCTAAACAGATATGTATGTCTGTTTGCCAGCACTATACTGTTTGATTACTAAAGCTTTGTGATCTAGTTTGAATCAGGAAGTCTATACCTCCAAATTTGTTCTTCTTTCTCAAGGCCTCTTTGGATTTTGGTTCTTCTGTGCTCACATAAGAATTTTAGGATTGTTTTTCTACTTCTGTAAACTGTGCCATGGGAATTTTGTTAGGGATTACACTGAATCTATATGTTGCTTTGGATAGTATAGACATTTGAACCGTATTGATTCTTCCAATCCTCGTACACAGGATATCTTTCCAATTATTTGTGATATCTTCAATTTCTTTCATCAATGTTTTATAGTTTTCAGTGTATAGACCTTTCATAGCCATGGTTTAATTTATTCCTAGGCATCCCATTCTTTTTGATGCTATTGTAAATGAGATAGCTTTCATAACTTCTTTTTCAAATAGTTTGCTGTTAGTGTATAGATATACAACTTATGTTTGTATGTTGACTTTGTAACCTGCAACTTTACAGAATTCATCATTCAACCATGTTTTGGTTGAGTCTTTAGGATTTTCTATGTATAAGATCATGTCATATATGTACAGAGACAAGTTTACCTCTGCCTTTCCAATTTTTAGTGATTTTTATTTCATTTTCTTTCTGAATTATTCTAAGGCTTCCAATGCTGTGTTGAATAGAAGTGGTGAGAATGGACACCCTTGTCTTGTTCTTGATGTTGGAGAGAAAGCTTTCAGCTTTTCATCATTGAGTATGATTTTAGCTGAGGGCTTATCATGTTCATTTTATGATGTGGTCAGTGCGCAGTCGTATCCAGCTCTTTGCATCCCCATGGACTGTAGCTTGCCAGACATGGGCTTATCATACATGGGCTTTATTATACAGAGGCACAATCCTTCTATACCTAATTGAGTATTTTTATCATGAAAGGGTGTTGAATTTTGTCAAATGCTTTTTCTGCACTTACTGATGATCATATGATCTTTTAATAATTTTATTTATCTATTTATTGACTATGCTGGGTTTTCATTGCTGTGTGGGCTTTTCTGTAGTTGTGATGAACAGGGGCCACTCTCTAGTTGCAGTCACAGGCTCCTTAGAGGAGTGGCTGCTCTCGCTGCAGAGCACAGGCTCCAGGGCTCGTGGTTCAGCAGTTGCGGCGCGCAGGTTCAGCAGTTGCGGCACGCGGGTTTCAGCAGTTGTGGGTCGCGGGTTTCAGCAGTTGTGGGTCGCGGGTTTCAGCAGTTGCGGCACGCGGGTTTCAGCAGTTGCGGCACGCGGGGTTCAGTAGTTGCGACACACGGGGTTCAGTAGTTGCAGAACGCAGGGTTCAGGAATTGTGGCACGCGGGTTCAGTAGTTGTGGCACGCGGGTTCAGTAGTTGTGGCACACGGGTTCAGCAGTTGCGGCACGCGGGTTCAGTAGTGGCGGCACGTGGGTTCAGCAGTTGTGGCACGCGGGTTTCAGTAGTTGCAGAACGCGGGGTTCAGCAGTTGTGGCACACGGGTTCAGTAGTTGCGGCACGCGGGTTCAGTAGTGGTGGCACGCGGTTTCAGTAGTTGTGGCACGCGGGTTCAGTAGTTGTGGCACGTGGGTTCAGCAGTTGTGGCACGTGGGTTCAGCAGTTGTGGCACGCGGGTTTCAGTAGTTGCGGCACGTGGGGTCAGCAGTTGCAGTTCCCAGGCTCTGGAGCACAGGCTCAGTAACTGTGGCACCTGGGCTTAATTGCTCCACAGGCATGTGAGATCTTCCCAGACCAGGGATTGAACCTATGTCTTCTGCATTAATAGGCAAATTCTTTACGACTGAGCCACCAGGGAAGCCCAATCATATGATTTTTATCCCTCATTCTGTGAATGTGGTATATCACATTTATTTATGTGGGTGTATTGAACCATCTTTGCATCCCAGGATTGAGTTCCACTTGAACATGGTGTATAATCCTTTTAATGTGCTATTGAACGTGGTTTGCTAGTACAGATGGCTCTTCATATACATGGGTTTTGCATTAGTGGATTCAACTAACCAAGGATGGAAATTTTGATCTGCAGTTGGAATTCAAGGATGCAAAACCCACGAACACAGAGAACCACCTGTTTATTTCCACATACAAGCAGCTTGAAAGATCCACATACAAGCAGCTTTACACAGTCCGAAGCCCCTGCTGTTCAAAGGTCAGCTGTGTTTGGCTGAGAATCTTGCATCTGTGTTTATCAGATATTGGTCTGTAATTTTCTCTTCTTGTATCCTTGTCTGGCTTTGGTATGAGGGTGATGCTAGCCTTGTAAAATTAATATGGACATGTTCTCTCCCCTTTAGTGTTTTGGATGAGTTGAGAATAACTGGTGTTAAATTCTTCTTTAAATGTTTGGTAGAGTTCTCCAGTGAAGCCATCTGGCTTGTCTGTGTTGGGAGGTTTTTTATTACTCTTTTATCTCCTTGCTCATTGTTGGCTGTTCAGATTTTCTTTCTTCATGATTCAGCCTTGATAGTTTGTCTGTTTCTATGAATTTATCTGGTTCTTCTAGGTTATCCAGTTTGTCAGTGTATAATTATTCATAGTGGTCTCTTAGGAGCCTTTGTATTTCTATGGTATCTGTTGCAGTGTCTCCTCTTTCATTTCTGATTTTATTTATTTGTGTCTTCTCTTTTTTTCTCAGTCCAGTTAAAGGTTTGTCAATTTTGCTCACCTCTTCAAAAAGCCAACTCTTGTTGTGTGGATCTTTTCTGTTGTCTTTCTAGTCTGTACTTCCTTCATGTCTGCTCTGACCCTTATTATTTCCTTCCTTCTGAGCATGTCCAGAACAGTGCCCAGCACATGGAAGGCACTTGGTAAATATGAGTGGATTCAGTTGTTGAATGAATGGATTGAATGAATAAATCAAAAGCCAAGACAGCTCCCTGTGGTGCACCCACCCTCAACCCCCCAAGAAGAAAGTCAGCCTTTTGGGAGGGGAGGGTGGAAACCTGTTACTCTGGGCCAGACCTATGGCCACAGCTCTCCCTGGAGAACAGGGAGAAATGAGGAGCAGCTGACTGATGGCCCAGCCTCCTTCAGCTTTGAGGTCCCTGAGCTCAAGATGCAGGGTCTAAAGTGGTGAGGCTGGTGTGAACACAGACGGGGGCGCTGGCGGTCTGCACAGAGGTCACCCACGAGCCCATGTCTGGAACGAGATGGAGTCAGGATCAAGTCCCTGTTTTGCCCACTCACCAGCCACGTAACCTCAGGCAAGCCACATAAGCCGTCCACACCTTGGCTTCCCTCGTCAAGTCAGGCAAATGAGGCCTCCTGGAGAGCAATGTTCTGAGGATTAAGAGGGTGTCTGTGAAAGGGCTTTGCGCTGGGCCTGGCTTGCTGACACAAATGAAACAGCAGCTGTTACTATCGTGGGCAAATTTATCTGAACCCTCCTCAAATTTAATTTCTATTTTTGGCCCAAACGGCCTCCCAAGGAGACCAGGTTCCCAAGCCTGCTGGCAGTCGAATAAACAGTGCTTCCTTTTCTGTGTCCCAGAACCACCCCTGTCGGCTTCAAAGGGGCCTCTCAGTTCTAATATTCCCGATCGATGGGCTGCAGAGATCAGGGGGTGCTGCCAGGAGAGGGCTGGAGATGAGTCAAGGCTGGGGGTCCTGAGTGGAGGGCACCTGGGCTGGAGAGACTCTGGTCGTTGGTTCCAGCCCTGCTTATCTGCTCTGGGCTCGCGTCTCCCCACTGATATGCAGGGAATGTGAACGCACAGCCCTGTTCCCACACGTCTCAGGTGCGCCCGGGAAACTGGGGCATGGGACGCCGGACACGGGGATCCACCTGGGCCTGTCTGGTGACCAACTGACCACTCAGCCCCACTGAGCCTAGTGTCTTGGCTCTAAAATGGGACCCACCCTTCCTTCACGGGATTCATGATGTGAACCGCTGGACACTCTGGCCCGTGGCCCTCAGGAGTTGGCCATCTGCTTTCGCCGTGACCCTGAGTAACCCTTCACCTTCCTGGGCCTCGGTTTCCCCGCCCCACAACGTGAAGCTGAGACGTGGGCTGCTTACAGTGACCTCCCTGAGTCCAGCCGTTCCCGCAAATGCCAGCGCTCATCCTTTGTTTCCCTGATGGTTTGTGCACGGCCGGGAACCGAGCTGAGGTGCGTGAGAAAAGTCAAGGAGCTCAGGCTCCTGCACCCTCAATAGTGTCTGCCCCCGGCCCCACGCACACCACTCACCACCTCCACCCAGCCCACCAGGAGGGTCTGCCAAAACCCATGGCACCAGCAGGGGCCTGAGGCCAGACCCCAACAAGAGGTGTCCCCAGGCCGGCCTACTGTGAGTGAGTGGATGCCGAGTCCAGAGCCCACAGGAAGCCAAAGCGGGCACAAACCAGCCTGGCCTCAAGGGTGTGGAGCGGGTGGAACAGGTGGGCCGCACCCTGCAGCTGGGCTTAGACGGGGCCGGGGACTTGCAGAAGGGGACGTAGCAAGGTGTGGGGCTGGACCCAGGGTCACGTGGGTGTTCCCCACAGAGAGACCTCAAGGTGTCTGCTGCAGACTTCAGGCAGGCCAGTCATCCAGTGCCACGTGGGTCCTGCAGAGGTGGCAAAGTCGGGGCTCAGGCACAGCCCTGGCTTTGTGGGATCTCTGGTGGGCTATCTGGGTGGTCACTGTGCTGCAGCTGGGACCACTGGCCTTCATCATCTCCATCAAACTTCAGCATGAAGAACTGCCAAGCCCCTCACTTCTCCATTTTTATATCTCTATTTTCAAAAAATCAGATCCCCAGGCATGAGTCCGGCACACCTGGCTCATGGCTGGTTCCCCAACCAAGGACCTTCTGTGCTTACACTCTCTGAGCTTCAGGGGACCTGGAGGAAGGAGAAAGTGCAAACCTCTTGTAGAGGCATCGGGATCCCATGAATTGGGTCTCTACCCAAGGGAAGAGCTGCTCCTGACTGTGTGTGTGCATGTACCTGCATGTGTTCCTGTGTGTATACCTGTGTGTGTACCTGCACATGTACCTATGTGTGTGCATGTGTACCTGCACATGTACCTGTCTGTATACCTGCACGTGTACCTGTGTGTGTTGTTCAGTCGCTCAATCTTGTCTGACTGTTTGTGACCCCGTGGATGACAGGAAGCCACCATCTCCCAGAGCTTGCTCAAACTCGTGTCCATCGAGTCAGTGATGCCATCCAACCATCTTGTCCTTTGTCATTCCCTCCTCCTTCTGCCTTCAATCTTCCCCAGCATCAGGGTCTTTTCTGATGAGTCAACTCTTCACCAGAGTCAACAGGTGGCCAAATTATTGGAGCTTCAGCATCAGTCCTCCTAATGAATATTCAGGATTGATTTCCTTTAGGATTGACTGGTTTGATCTCCTTGCAGTCCAAGGGACTCTCAAGAGACTTCTGCAGCACCATAGTTCAAAAGCATCAGTCCTTTGGTGCTCAGCCTTCTTTATGCTCCAACTCTCACATCCATACATGACTACTGGAAAAATCATAGCTTTGACTAGACAGACCTTTGTCACAAAGTACTGTCTCTGCTTTTTAATATACTGTCTAGGTTTGTCATAGCTTTTCTTCCAAGGAGCAAGCATCTTTTAATTTCATGGCTACAGCCACCATCTGCATTGATTTTTCTAGCCCAAGAAAATAAAGTCTGTCACCGTTTCCATTGTTTCCCCATCTGTGATGGGACAAGATGCTGTGATCTTAGTTTGTACCTGTGTGTGTACCTGCGTGTATACCCGCATGTGTACTTGTGTGTGTGTATACCTATGCATGTACCTATGTGTCCCTGCATGTATACCTGTGTGTGTGCCTCAACAAGTACCTGTGTGTATATGCATGTGTACCTGTGTGTGTACCTGTGTATGTGTATCTGTGTGTGTGTACCTGGGTGTGTACCTGCACCTGTACCTATGTGTCTGCATGTGCACCTGTGCATGTACTTGCATGTGTACCTGTGTGTACCTGCCTGTGTGTCTACCTATGTGAATGTGTGTGTATACACACACAATTATTTTTGGTGTTGCTATCATTTTCTGCAAGCAGCTGGGGGATCTGGATCAGAACTTTCTGGAGGGCCAAGTCAGGCAGTTGGGGTGAGTGAAGAAGGCAAAATGGTGGAAGGGAGCTGCCACCCTCCTAGTGGCCCCACAGTGGGCAGCAGACTGGTCCTGCTGACGGCCAGGCAGACCCCCATTTGCAGGAGCTGCATCCCGCTGGGTGGAGATGGGCCAGGAGCCCACCTGAGCCCATCTGAGCCCAGGACTCAGCGGATTTGTGCTGAGTCCCTGCCGTCTTGCCAGCAGGGCAACCTGGGGCAAGCACCAGAGAACCTTTAGGGAGTTTGGTTCACTCCACTGTGAACTGTGAGTGGAGCTGGAGTTGTTGTCAGTGATGCACCCCAGGCGCATGGTGGGCACCTTGCCAGCTCCCCACAGAGCCCCGAGCAGCTGGGCTGGGCTGCTTCTGGTTGGGTGGAGCTCCTGGGTGCCTTCTTCTGGGGAGTGGGCTTGGGAGTCTGTGGTGCATCCCCAGGCCAGTGTGAGGGGCACTGGACCCTAACTGTATCCCTGTGCCCCTTGGGGACCAGAAAGGAGCCTGGAGTGACAGAGAGCATAAGACTCAGAGGCCTGGGCCTGCATCCTAATGCCCACCTACTGCTCCCCAGGTGGCCCTGCCACCTCGATGTTCCCACTGGGCAGGTGGGCACGGCGACCACACTTCAGGGACTGTAAGGAGTTCCTCAGGCCCCAAGAGGAGCCCCTTCCTGAGCAGAGACCCAGGGTTGACCCTGTGTGGCAGCTGAGCGGGGGAAAAAGCAGCGGGTTTGTTTTGAGTTAGCCATGACTGGGCTTAAATCAAAGTCTGTTTTGAGGCCGTGAGAATTTTACTTCCCATCCACGTTCACGGGAGATCATGAGTCAGTCCATCCTTCTGCTGCTTGCGTGATGAAAAAAACGTGCAGCGTGCTTTAAACGTTTTCCACACTGTGTTAGTTATTAAGTGAGTGGCTCAGGCTGGGAGATGTAGACAAAGGAGGCAGGCGGGGGCAGCAGTGAGGACCCAATGTGGGTTGTGGGTCAGAGCAGATGGGAGGAAACAAGAAGCTGCTCCCGACCTCTCACCCCCTCGGGCTGCTCCAGGCACAGACTCTGCCCCAAGTGTTCATTTTTAGCTCAGGAGGAAACTGGAAGGTTGGCGGGAAGGCATCACACGTAGGCGTGGGGGCCAGGCAGATGGAGGCCCCACCATCCAGTATCCTGGCACGGTGGGACCATCAGATGAGCTGAGCTGCCTGAGGGGTCACCTCCTCCATGTGCCCTGAGCCCTGCCCCACTGCAGTGGTTGACGTCAGCCCAGGAAGAATGGAAGGGGGTGTTGGGAGGAAGCCCAGCTAAGTAAACAGACCAGGCCTGGTCTCCCTAGTACCCAGAGCCTCAGACCCCTGACCCCCACCACCTGGAAGGCCCATGCACCAAGCAGGGCTGGCTTTCCCACCTGGTCTCCAGGGACCCGCCTCCAAAAAGCTCCACAGAGTGAGCACTCTACAGGCTGGGCGTACGTTTCCTGTAGGATGTTGTAGAATCATCTATATATACAGAGAACCATACAACTGAACATATGCAAAGTGAACCCACCCGCCCCCTAAATGACCACCGAGATCCAAACCAGCACCCCAAATCCCCCCTAGCCAGGACACCAAAGACATCCACTAGTGCCCACCACCTTCCCTCCCTCACCAGAGGGCAGGCCCATGATGGTGAATTCTATGTATGTGACATCATTCAGAATGTGCTCTTTTGTGTGTGGTCTTTTTTTAAGTCAACATTATGTGTCTGAGATTCTCCCACATGTTGGGATGTGTCACATCCCATGGTGTGAAGGTACCACGTTTTTGGGGGCCATTCTGCTATTGGAGGAGTTTGGGCTTGTTTTCAGCACAGGGAAATTACAACCTGCACCACAGTGAACATCCTTAAATATGCCTCTGTGCTCACAGGTACTCCCGTTTCTGTTGGACTGTCCCCAGAAGGAGAACCACCAGGTCATTGCTCGACCACCAAACTCACGTTCCAAGTATTTGTGGCAAGCTGCCCTCAGCCAGCCACACCTGAGCGTTCCAGTGGCTCTGTCTGCCAGCCAACATTTGTTATTATCTGTTCGTATGGTTTGTTTTCTTGGTGTGTGTGTCTGTTGTTTTTTTTTTTTTTTTTCCATTTTAGTCATTGTGGTTCATGTGTGCAAGCAAATACCTTGTGTTTCATTTCATTGTTGACTAAGGACCTTGAGAACTTTTCCAAAAAATATTGGCCATTGAGATACCCTCTTTTGTAAAGTGTTTGCCCTAATCTTTGCCTGCTTATCTAAGATGCTGTTGCCTTTTTCTTATTGATTTTAGAAATATTTAAAAATATTTTCTAGATGCCAGCTCTTTGTTGGGAAAAAAATGCTGCAAATATATTCTGAAACTCTCTTTTGCCTTTTCTTCTTTTTTTCTCCAACATTTGATTATAAAAATACCTAACTATAAAGCTTGAAAGAATGCTACAGTGACCACCCACATACCCACCACCCAGATCCTATTATTAACACTGAATGTACTTGCTTTAGCATATCTCTGTGTATCTATTGACCTATCAATGCATCTTATTTTTTTGATACATTTCAAAATAAGTTGCAGACATTAGTAAGCATTGCCTAAAATACTTGAACGTGCGTACCACTCACTAAGTACCAGTATTTATTTATGGTTCTAGATTTTCTT
Organism: Odocoileus virginianus; assembly: GCF_023699985.2. NCBI lineage: Eukaryota > Metazoa > Chordata > Mammalia > Artiodactyla > Cervidae > Odocoileus > Odocoileus virginianus. The sequence goes on along the minus strand of NC_069693.1, from coordinate 46,352,850 downwards.
TTCATGAAAATTTGTGTGCAATGAAATGCACAGATCTTAAGGATGCCATTCAGAAGTCTCAACAAATATAAGCCCAAATCTGTCAAGATACAGAACCCCAGACAGTGCCTCAAGCCCCTTGCCAGGACTCCCAGAGGGAGAACTCACTAAATTCCATTTATATGAAGATCTAGAACAAGCAAAACTGAGCTCTGGTGGGAAAATCTGAAAAGTGAGAACATCTGAAAACTAAGACTCTGCACAGCCAGAAAACTAAATTAAAATTTTGTTCTAGTTCTTTCTGTATGCTGGATACAAGTTCTTTGTCAGATGTGTGCTTTGCAAATGTTTCCTCTCAGTCTGTGGTTTGTCTATTCATTTTCTTCATGATAGTTTTTGATGAGCACTAGTTTTTCAATTTTTTGAAATCTAATTTATAAATATTTTTTGTATATGGTATTGCTTTTTATGTCCTGAGAAACTTTTGCCAATCCCCAAGTTGTGAAGATATTCAACGAAATTTTATATAAAAGCATTATACTTTTAGCCCCTACACTCAGGTCTGTTGTGGTACATCTTGAAGAATCTGGGTGGGCAGACACCCAACTGTGCCTGAACCATTTGTTGAGAAGACTGTTGAATCGCCTTGGCACTTCTGTTGAAAATCAAATGACCCAGTGTGAGTCTTTCTCTGAGCTATTGGTTCTGTTCTGTTGATCTGTTTATTGACTGTTATGTCAGCACCTTACAGGCTACTTCTTATAGCTTTAGAATGAAATCTTGAATCCAAGTAGTATTAGTTCTTCAACTGTGTTCTTGCTTTTCAGTGTTGGTCCTTTGGAATCAGCTTGTCAGTTTCTCACAAAAGTCCTGATAAGATTTTCCTTGGAATTGTGTAAACTTAAAGATCAGCTTAAGACCTCTGACTTCTGCACAGGATGTAGAATTCTGGAAAGAGCTTTGCTGCCAGCCTCACAACAGTTCACCCACCTATTTTCCATTTCAGGTGCTCTTCTTTCCTTTCAGAAGATCTGAATTTCTCTCTGGTTTCGTTTCCCTTCAGCCTTAAGAACTTCGTTTAGTTTTTCTCATAATGCAGGCTGACTGCTGACCAATTCTCCTAGTGAAAATATCTTCATTTCACCTTCAGTCTTGCAGGATATTTTTGCTGGAGATAAAATCTCATGTTGTCAGTTTTTAAGTTTAATTTTAGCACTTCAAACATGTTCTATTGGTTTCTGGTTCCTTTTAATTTTGTGAGAATTACATGGTAATTTGGGTCATTATTCCCCTGGACTTTTCAATTCAGTTCAGTTCAGTTTACTCACTCAGTCGTGTCTGACTCTTTGCAACCCCATGGACTGCAGCACGCCAGGCCTCCCTGGCCATCACCAACTTCCGGAGTTTGCCCAAACTCATGTCCATTGAATTGGTGATGCCATCCAACCATCTCATCCTCTGTCATCCCTTTCTGCTCCCACCTTCAATCTTTTATAGCATCAGGGTCTTTTCAAATGAGTCAACTCTTCGCATCAGGTGACCAAATTATTAGAGTTTCAGCTTCAACATCAGTCCTTCCAATGAATACTCAGGACTGATTTCCTTTAGGATGGACTGGTTGGATCTCCTTGCAGGCCAAAGGACTCTCAAGAGTCTTCTCTAACACCACAGTTCAAAAGCATCAATTCTTTGGCGCTCAGCTTTCTTTATAGTCCAACTCTCACATCCATACATGACTACTGAAAAAACCATAGCCTTAACTAGACGGACCTTTGTTGGCAAAGCTTTTTAATATGCTGTCTAGGTTGGTCATAACTTTTCCTCCAAGGAGTAATCGTCTTTTAATTTCATGGGTACAATCACCATCTGCAGTGATTTTGGAGCCAAAAAAATAAAGTCTGCCACTGTTTCCACTGTTTCCCTATCTGTTTGCCATGAAGCGATAGGACTGGATGCCATAATCTTAGTTTTCTGAATGTTGAGCTTTAAGCCAACTTTTTCACTCTCCTCTTTCACTTTCACCAAGAGGTTCTTTAGTTCTTCTTCTCTTTCTGCCATAAGGGAGGTGTCATCTGCATATCTGAGGTTACTGATATTTCTCCCAGCAATCTTGATTCCAGCTTATGCTTCATCCAGCCCGGCATTTTTCATGGTGTACTCTGCATATAAGTTAAATAAGCAGGGTGACAATATACAGACTTGACCTACTCCTTTTCCTATTTGGAACCAGTCTGTTGTTCCATGTCCAGTTCTAACTGTTGCTTCCTGACCTGCATACAGATTTCTCAAGAGGCAGGTCAGGTGGCCTGGTATTCCCATCTCTTTCAGAATTTTCCACATTTTATTGTGATCCACACAGTCAAAGGCTTTGGCATAGTCAATAAAGCAGAAATAGATGTTTTTCTGGAACTCTCTTGCTTTTTCTTTGATCCAACAGATGTTGGCAATTTTATCTCTGGCTCCTCTGCCTTTTCTAAAACCAGCTTGAACATCTGGAAGTTCACAGTTGTTGAGGCCTGGCTTGGAGAATTTTGAGCATTACTTTACTAGCATGTGAGATGAGTGCAATTGTGCGGTAGTTTGAGCATTCTTTGGCATTGCCTTTCTTCGGGATTGGAATGAAAACTGACCTTTTCCAGTCCTGTGGCCACTGCTGAGTTTTCAAAATTTGCTGGCATATTGAGTGTAGCACTTTCACAGCATCATCTTTTAGGATTTGAAAGAGCTCAACTGGAATTCCATCACCTCCACTAGCTTTGTTCATAGTGATGCTTCCTAAGGCCCACTTGACTTCACATTCCAGTTTGTCTGGCTCTAGGTGAGTGATCACACCCTCGTGATTATCTGGGTCGTGAAGATTTTATTTGTACAGTTCTTCTGTGTATTCTTGCCACCTCTTCTTAATATCTTCTGCTTCTGTTAGGTCCATACCACTTCTGTCCCTTATTGAGCCCATCTTTGCATGAAATGTTCCCTTGGTATCTCTAATTTTCTTGAAGAGATCCCTAGTCTTTCCCATTATACTGTTTTCCTCTGTTTCTTTGCACTGATCTCTGAGGAAGGCTTTCTTATCTCTCCTTGCTATTCTTTGGAACTCTGCATTCAGATGGGTATATCTTTCCTTTTCTCCTTTGCCTTTCACTTCTCTTCTTTTCACAGCTATTTGTAAGGCCTCCTCAGACAGCCATTCTGCTTTTTTGCACTTCTTTTTCTTGGGGATGATCTTGATCCCTGTCTCCTGTACAGTGTCACAAACCTCCGTCCATAGTTCATCAGGCACTCTGTCTATCAGATCTAGTCCCTTAAATCTTTCTTATCTTTGGTTGCTGTCAAGACTTTTTTTACCTGTGGTTTTTAGAAGTTTGATTGTGACATACCTAAATGTAATTTTCATTGTACTTCTTTTGCTTGGGATCTAGTGAGTTTTTAAATCTATAAAGCTATGTCTTCCACCAAATTGGGGAAATTTTCAGCTGTTGTCCGAATAACTTTTTGCCCCATTTCTATCCTCCTCCCTCTGCAATTCCAATTAGATGTATGTTGGAATTTTTGATATTATTCTGAAGGTCCCTGAGCATCTGTGAATTTTAATTTCAGTCTTTATGCTTTCAGATTAGATAATTTCCATTGATCTGTGTTCAAGTTCATTGATATTTTTCTCTGTCATCTGCATTCTGCTGTATAGCCCATCTAGTGATATTTTTATTTCACGCATTATATTTTTTAGCTCTAGAACTTCCATTTGCTTCCTTTTTATAGTTTCTGTTCTTCTCTTGAGGTTTCCTATCTTTTCACTTATTACAAACACAATTTCCTTTATATCCTTGAGTCTAATGAAATAGACACTTTAAAATCCTTGTCTACTGAGTCTAACATTTGGGTCACACCAGAGTTGGCCTCTGTTGGTTGTCTTGATAAAGTGTCACGTTTTCCTGTTTCTTTATATGTCTGACAATTTTGGATTGGTCCCCAGTTGTTATGAGTGACAAGTTTCAGAAACTCTGGATTCTATTATATTTGTCTCTTTACATTTCCACATAAATTTTAGGACTGACTTGTTGATTTCAAAAAAGCCACTGGAATTTTGATTGGAACTGTATTGAGTCCATAGGTCAGTTTGAGATGATTGACATTGTTAAACCATTGAGTCTCCTGACTCAGGCATCTGGTACAAACCCCTACATTATTTGGTTCTTATTGAACTTCCCTCAGTGATGTGATGCAGTTTTTTGCATGAAGGGTTTACGCATCTTTCATGAGTCTATTCCTAGATGGTTTCTGTTTGGGGATGTTTCAAACAGCACTGTTTTCTAAATTTCATTTTCTGGTTGTTCTTGGAGATGCTGAAATAGCACTGTTGGGATCGCTGAGCCAGATCCCAGCCCTGCTGAGTGTTCACTGCCTGATGTCAGGCAGATCCAAACTCTCTCATCTGCAGAGCGGAGGCTACACTGAGGTACTTGGTGCTTGTCGAGGTTTTGACCCTCAGCATCGTCTCCCTTCTTCTTTGGCTTATGTCATTCTCCCTACCTGCTAGGGATCTGGCTGGAGTCATCTCCACCCACAGCTGCAGGGATCAGAGCATCCGTCCCCCAGCCTCTGTGACCATCCAGAGGCTGTGACGTGTGCTCTGGGCTGTCAGAAGGGACCACTTGCCACTGGACCAGGAGGCCCTGAGGCTGCACTGTGGGAGAAAGCAGCCAGCAGGGACCGGGCCACCACTGGCCTTTCCCATCACATGAGCCAAACACACCCTTTTCAGCTTTGGTCCATTTGGGCCAGGTTTTCTGTCATTTGCCACTAGAATGTCCTTGCCACAAGGCATCAACTCCTTGGGACTGGAGTGGCCTTGGGGCCAAGCTTGGTCATAAATGTCCTCCACCATCGTTGCAAATACGAGCTGTGATGAGGGCAGGTGATGAGACTGAAAGTGAAAGTGAAAGTCGCTCAGTCATGTCCGACTCCTTGTGACTCCACAGACTGTATAGTCCATGGAATTCTCCAGGCCAGAATACTGGAGTGGGTAGCCATTCCCTTCTCCAGGGGATCTTCCCAACCCAGGGCTTGTACCCAGGTCTCCCGCATTGCAGGCAGATTCTTTACCGTCTGAGCCACAAGGGAAGCCCAAGAATACTGGAGTGGGTTGTCTTTCCCTTCTCCAGGGGATCTTCCCAACCCAGGAATCAAACCGAGGTCTCCTGCATTGCAGGTGGGTTCTTACCAGCTGAGCCACCAGGGAAACCCTAATGGGACCAAGGGCCCCTCTTAACTCGTCCCAACAGAGGGGCACCACCTCACAAGCCATCAGCCTGAAGGAGAGCAATCAGGTTCCCAGGCCCAAGTCCGTCTCCTCCACATCCTGCCTCCATCTGGTCACCGCAGGCTCTGACTTGCAGCCGCGGCACCGGAGCTGCTGTGTTTATGGGGGCGGGGCAGGGTGTGATTCTGACTCTCCAAGAACTCTTGTGGGGATTCAGGTGCTGCCGTGGCTTATTCTCAGGACAACCTAATCCCTTATTATCGCTCACCCTGTGCATGCATTCCCTGTGGTCACCGTAACAGACAGCTGCACACTCAGAGGCTTCAAGCCACACCTGTCGGTCATCTCACTGTCCTGGAGGTCAGAAGTCTCACTGAACTAAAGTCAAGGGGTCAGCAGAACCACGCGTCTCCCAGGAGTGAATTTGTTCCCTTGCCTGTTCCAGCTTCTGGCACACCTGAATTTCTTGGCTCGTGTCTCCTTGTTCCATCTTCAAAACCAGCCCGTGACGTCTTCAGACCTCTCAGGGACTCTGAGCACTCTGCCTCCCTCTCACCAGGACGGTCCTGGTGACAGGGCCCCACTAGGATAATCCAGGGTCATCTCCCATCTCGGGAACACTAACTTGTCCACCTCTGCACCGGGACTCCGCCGTGCAGGGTAGCATTTACAGGATCTGGGGTTAGGACATGGACAACTTTGGGGGTCATTATTCTGTTCTCCACAGGGGCTTTCCCCAGGGACCCAAAGAGGGGAGGGTTGGAGCTAAGGCTGGGGTGGGGACTCAAATCCAATCTACAGGTTTATCGGAGCTGCTCCAGCAATGGAATCACAGAGAGATGGTGAGGTCGGGTTTCCACCTCCTGGACCCCATCCCCGAGTCTACACTCCCTTAAGGCCCCAGGCCCCCATGCCTACACTCCCAGAGGCCCCAGTCTCCCCTTGTCTACACTCCCTTGAGGCCCCAGTCCCCCTGTGTCTGCACTGCCTTGAGGCCCCAGTCCACCATGTCTACACTCCCCTGAGGCCCAGTCCCTCTCTGTCTACACTCCCTTGAGGCCCCAGTCCCCCTGTATCTACACCCCTTTGAGGCCCTAGGCCCCCCATGTCTACACTCCCTTGAGGCCGCAGTCCCCCGTGTCTGCACTCCCTTGAGGCCCCAGGCCCCCCATGTCTGCATTCCCTTGAGGCCCCAGGCCCCCTGTGTCTACACTGCCTTGAGGCCTAGTCCCCCCATGTCTACACTCCCTTGAGGCCCCAGTCCCCTGAGTCTGCACTGCCTTAAGGCCCCAGTCCCCCTGTGTCTACACTCCCTTGAGGCCTAGTCCCCCCTTCCCAGGATGGTGGAGTCACCCCCGCTCTGCCTTAGGAGAACAGGGAGGAGCCTTCTGGGAGACTCTAACCAGAGGTTGTAAGGTGTTTGACCCTTTCTCATTCACTTATTTATTTTGAAATCATTTATGAAACCATTTTAATTGCAAAAACAGAGCACACCGTTTGGATACACCTCCCTCTCCTCCCCCGGTTCATGCCCAGTGCAGAGCGTAGTGGGGATGGTTCGTGAGGCCCTCCAGCCTCAGCGGAACTCACTGGCTGGTCCCTCAGGTCCTTCCTCTGGTTGGGGCCCAGCCAGGTCCCACACAGCTGGTTGTAACACCTTAGTCTCTTCTTATCAGGGACCTCAGTCTCCTATGACCTTGACGGTTCTGAGAGGGAGCACTGGCCAGCTCTTCTCAGAATATTCTATAATTGTGTTTTTTGATATTTTTCACAACGAGACACTGGTGGTGCATTTTGGTGGGAATCTGCAGAAGTGATGGCATGTCCCTCTGGTGTGTGAACCTGGGGCGACCCATGTCTCTGGGTCGACTCCCGTCACTTGGCTCCTGCTGCGTTGCTGGGCTGCAAGCACCTCCTTTTCTCTTTAATTAGGAAGCGTCTTCTGCGACCGTGTGAGTGTTCTCTCTCCTGGAGCTCAGGTGAGCTAATTTCAGCATCCATGGAAGGTTCTTGCTGGAACAGCTCTTTCTGGCGAGCTCGAGGCAGAGGACACCCCTGCCCTGAACCCCAAGCCACGCAGTGAGAGTCTGCCCTCCCCCACGCAGGGACTGGAGCAATGCTCACGGACATCGTTTTACTCTCTCGGTTATAATCCATTTGTCGTTGTTGTTCAGTCACTAAGTCGTGTCCAACTCTTTGCGACCGCATGGACTGCAGCACGCCAGGCTCCCCTGTCCTTCACTATCTCCCAGAGTTTGCTCAAACTCATTTCCATTGAGTCGGTGGTGCCATCCAACCATCTCATCTTCTGTTTCCCCTTCTCCTCCTGCTTTCAGTCTTTCCCAGAATCAGGGTCTTTACTGTCATTATTGATTGTGTAGCTGAAACTGCCCCAGACTTGCCTGGTCTTTCCACACTTGAACTGGAGCCGTCGCTGGAGTTTTGTGCTCAGAGTGAAAGCAAACACTCCTTCACTCAGGGCTGTAGGCCCCTGTAGACCACACAGGAGTCCCTGCCTCAGTCCTTAGCCCCAGAGGCACTGTGACAATTCAGAAGGACATGCAGAATGGCCCTGGTGACAATGTTCAATTCTCAAGGGAGGTTCAGGGGGTGGAGGCACCTCTTGGGGGTCCCCAAACTGCAGGAGATGCTGTCATTCTTCCAAAATGAAAACGTCTCTTAACCTGTGACCTCATGTCACCAAAACTGACCCTCTTGTATCCGCATTTCATCTGGGAATTTCAGAAAGTAGACTTTCATGCTCTGGGGCGTGGGGGCCTCAGGGGCAGGAGGACATTTTCCAGTCACCCTCCCCAAGGCCTCCGGGGTCCCCAGAGACATGACCACAGTTCCGGCTTCTTGTTTCCTTCCAGAGTACCAGTTGAGGGAAGCTTTGCAGTGGGGGTCTCGGGCGCCAGCCAGGTCCTGGCAGGGGGGCCTGCTCAGAAAGCTGAAGTCAGGGGTTCTCGGAGGCAGTGGAACCATCCCCTGGGAGCACTGTGGTTGTCCCAACCCCTGGAGGGCACCTCTGGCCCTGGGGACAGGCGCTTCCACATCTGGCTGTGCACAGGCCACCCTGCATGACCTCCGCCTCTGGAGCGCCCCAGAGGGCCAGAGCTGCCTCCTCGGCAGCTCCTGCTTTCCCTCCAACACAGTGTTCATGACCTTAACACACACCGCCTTTCTCAGGAACACAGCTGCTGACTGAGGCTGGGGAGGTGTTAATTCTGCTTTTCGGAGGTCAACCAGGCGTCTGTGTTCCCTTGGGACATCTTGTGGGCGGAACACTGGACACGAAGCCCCCTTCATCCTGCAGGTCAGCTGCCCCTCACTGGGATTCTACAAACAGGGGCAAACAGCTGGATCTCCATCCTGGGTCCTGCTCCTGCCTCTGGCCCAATGGGAAAGCTAAAGCCCAGAGGCCCAGGACACGTGGTGGGGCTGAGAGACAAAACAGTATGAGAGAGCTGGAGCCCACGCTTCTCCTCCATCAGGAAGCCCATGAAGAGGGCCCCCGCCTCTCCCCTTGTGCCCAGGGCATGGGAACACTCGCCACAACATGAACACAAGGTCTCTGAGGCCTTCAGGAGGCAGGGTGTGTCACAGGCTTGAGATAAACTAAAGCAGGCGCTTGGGAAGCAAAGCAGAGTGACAGCGACTGCAAAGAGGAGGCTGTTACGTGAGCACTCTTTGTGCCAAGTCCTCCCAAGTGTGTGCTGACCACCTAGCCCCTGCCAGGCAGCACCGTCTCCCCAGGGCGCCCCTGGGAGCCAGACCCACTATTGCCAGACAGTCACTGGCTCCAGTCCCTGGGGTCCAGGGCCCCGTCTGAAATGCTGAACGAATCTGTGAAGAAACCAACTTTCCAAGGGACATATTTATGAAAAAACAGGAGCAGCCCCCATGCTGGGGACTTGGGGGAGGCGGTGCGGAAGTCCCCGGTGCCCGCACATGAAAGCGGCCATCAAGCTCCATCCCGGACGCGTGTCCTCCCTCCCAATGCAGAGAGAGGAAATGCAATATTATTTTAGGACCAGCCTCCGCATAATAGCCAACGAGGGCAGAGAGAACAATCCGGCGCTTATATCAGACACAAGCAGGCCTGTCCCGCTCCCCTGCCTCTGCCCCGGGAAGGGGTTTGGCATCAAGGGCCTGGACCTTCTGGACAGATAGCCGAGCCTCTGGGTCAGGCTCCAGAGCCAGTCACAGCCTCGACAGACCAAGGCAAGGGGCAGAAGGAGGGACGAGGGCCCTGCAGTCTTGTGCATCTGCGGAGGGTTCTCCTGGGGCTGGTCACAGCCCCCACTCCAGCAGCAGACGGGAAGCTGAGCTCCCTGCCGGCTCAGAGGCCCAGGGCTCTGTCAACCCCGGGAAGGCTTTCTGACGCCATCAGGCTCTGCTCCTCTGGGGACAGAGCTCGGCCGTCGGCAGGGAGCAGCCGGGGAGTGTGCAGTGGCCCCTGCGGTGGTTGTGTCCCTTGTCCAGCCTGAGAGCCTGTCTCCACTGTTCTCCTCCTCTGGGGATGGTGGGGAGCAGCCGGCTTCAGGGAGCTCTGTGGCCAGGGATTCCCCTCCCTGACCTGAGGATAACCCTCCCTGGGGGCAGGCTATAGGTCCAGCCCAGTGGTCTCTCCTGGAGCAAGGGCCTCTTCCTGCAGGGCACCAGCAACAAGTTACCTGCCCCATGGCCTCAGTGGCATTTCCTCGAGAGGACCCAGTCCAGCTGGATCAAGCACTGACCCAGTGACACTGAGTCCCACCCAGGCCATGGGCACACTTCAGCTGACGTCAGGAGTCCCTCCCTAGCTGCTTCACACAGGAGTCCACCTCCCAGACCCTGCCCTGCACCCACCATCAGGGGAACATGTCCAGCCTGGCATGCAAGTGACATGCAAATCCACCCCTTGGGACCAGGCCTGCTTGCTTCCCCCTGGGCCCCTCTGTACCCTCCACATGTGGGCAGGATGGAGCCAGTCCTTGAAGTGCTCCCAATCTGCCTGAGGTTCATGCAGGGGGTCCCAGGGATCGCCCAGTCAAACCTGGACTTGTGAGGCCTCCTCTTCTACTTCTCCATGTGGCAAGAACACAGGAACTGAGGTCGGACACGGTAGGGTTTAATGTTGTGCTCTGGCCCACCACTGTGTGACCTGGGGTGAGTCACTTGCCCTCTCTGAGCCCCGCCCCTGCTCTGGTAGTGGGATGTCCCCTGAGCACATGGGCATTCTGTGACAGTTCTGTGGGGGGACGTTCCTGCCACCCCATCTCTCATAGGACAAGTAGGCTCTTGGACACTGGGGAGACAAGGGTCGTATAGTCACAGAAGCTGCCGCCTGACCCTCAGCCCCAGCCTTGAGGTCATCAGCACAGTCGTGCCATCAGAACCACAGCCATCTGCCCGGCAGGGCCCATCCCGGGACCCACCCCAACCTGAGCAGCAGCTGGCCATGCAGTGGTGGCTTTGAGCTCTTGGGCTGAAGCCACTGCTTTTAATTGTATTGTTTTCCTGTTTCAAAAATAATACCTGTTCTGTATACAAAATTTGGAAACTACAGCAAAACTCCAACAGGGCAATTTCAAAATTACCCTTGATTCTCCAGCCCCGGGAGCCCACTGCTGACTCTGCAGGCCCCTGTCCCTGAGCACACCAGTCTCATTGCTTTTGCATGAAATCAGCACCGGTGTCTCCCATAAGCAGCTTCACACTGACACAAGAGCAGCAGTTTCCCCGGCAGCGGACGTGGGATTCCGGTGCTTTCTGGGTACAGGCTCTATTGCGAGTATTTAGGGAGATAGCGGCCGCCTTCGACCTCATGAGGTGGGTGGGGGACACCGCTCACCTGGTCTGATTGCTTTCGGGTTGAACTCTCAGAAGGAAAGACGGCTCCAGAAAACAGTCCAATGAGTTATCCTTGTCTCAGGCCCTGGCAGCCTCGCCAAGCCTGTGTGTTTTAAATGACCCGGCGTCATGTCACTCTGATGCCTGCATTCTTCCCAGAACTGGTGTGTTCCTGCTCGAGTCACCTGTCTGGGCGGCCACCAGCTTCTCAGTGCCCAGGTGCCTTAGCTTTCCAGGGCAGCCAGGACATATTACCCCAGACTGGGTGGGTTAGAGCAGCAACATGTGTCCTCTCACCGTTCTGGGAACAGAAGCCCAGATCCAGGTTTGTGCAGGGCCGCACTCCTCGGGGGAAGGGTCCCCCTGCCTCCTCCAGCCTCTGGGGGCTCCATGACCACACGGCCTTTGCCCTGAGTCTGTGCTCAAGTCCCGTCTTTCCATGAGGTCCTGAGCCATGGGAATCAGCCCCCCTTCCAGTCCAGCCGGGGTTTCACCTTAAGCTGGTGACAACTGCAGGGACCCCGTTTCCCAAATAAGGCCATCCCCAGGTGACGGCAGTGAATGAGTATCTGAGCACACCTTGTAGGGGACACAACTCACCTGCTGCACTTGGCTTTTTTCTTCGTGAATTAAAGGGATGTCTCCCCACAGAGATCTCTTATGAGCCACTCTGAGCTGGGCTCTGTCAAGTCTGAGAAGGACTCAGAGGGGGCCCAAGACCCCACTCCCAGGTGACCCCACCTCCCAGGTTTCCACCTCCTCCAGGAGAGAAGAGTGGGGTTACTGGGGAGGTGGTCCCCAAGGACAGGGGTGACCTCTGGCCCCTTGACTGTGTCCTGGGCAGAGGGCAGGTGCCAAGTGTCTGTGGAACCCTGCCCTCCCCCTCTGTAGCCCATATGTCCAGCTCTCCTCCGGAGATTTGGATGGTCACCCTGAGATGGAAACCAGGTCCAGGGGCTTCAGAATGTGCCTGAGTCACCCGAGCTAGAGCAGGCAGCTCCTCGGGGCAGGGTCACCACCGCCCGAAGCCCTCCTGTACCACTCAGTCCCCTGTCCTTTGGAGACAGGGCAGCTCGTAAGGGGGCACAGGAAGACGCCTCAGAGCCAGGAATGGGTCATGGGTCACAGTGTCTGCATACGTGCAAACGTTTTGTCCTCTGAAAAAAAAAAAAAAAGAAAGAAACACCGTTGCCTGGGTGGAGCCAACCCAGTGCAGTGTCCCCCGTGTCCTGTGCTGGGCGGCCCTGGGACAGAGAACCACTCTGCGTTCAGACCTCAAACCCTCCGCTCAGCCCTCACCCACACACCCCTTCAGCGGGCAGCTCATGGGAGACTCTAGCCACAGGAAGACAGGCTGGGACAGACAAGCTTCCCTAGGGGACAGCCACACTGCACCCCAGCCTCTCACCCCTCACACACAGAGAACAGTGCTGGTGGGGGCCTCAGAGTCCCCCCACCTGGAGGCTGCTTTAGAAGCATCTGCTCGGGAGTGAGCTAAGAGCTGGTGGAGTCCATCTGAAGACATCACTGCTCTGTTATTTTAAGTAAAGCATGTTCTTTGCTCTGTGCAGAATGACAGCTCATAATGATGATGATGAAGAAGAAGAAGAGGGAGTGGAAGGAGGAGGAAGTTAGTTTGTGGGGGTCTTGACATGAGCTGGGTGCTGACATTACCACTTGCTGCATTCCCAGCACAGCCCTGGGAGGGGCCCCAGGACCACAGGTGCTCACGTGTCCTAAGTGAGCCACCTGCAACCACCTGCCTGTACAGTCAGCCCCAGACTCACACAGGACCTCACAGTGCACAGGGGCTTGGCACAACTCCAGAAGTTGATCCTCATGATAATCTCTAGGGAGGCGGGCAGGATGGATCATCTCCACAGGGCACAGGAGACCCGAGCTTCAAGCTGGGTGGTGACTTGCTCGAGGTCTCCAGACACACGTCCTGAAAGCAGAGCTCCAGTCCACCCTCTAGGTCTGTGCCAGCAAGTCTTGTCTTGGACATCCTGCGTTCACAGGCACAGTTCAGGGGCATGGTGCTCCTATCCCTGCCCTTCCTGGGAGGTGTAACTATGGATGAACCAGCTTCCCGCCCCTCCTCCCTGCCCCCCCCCTTCATTGTTTGTACTCAGTGAGGTCAGTGCATTAGCTGTGCTGAATTTGTGGTTTTGGAGTCTTTGGTGTCCATTCTGGAATGTCAGGGGTCTGCCAGGTACACATACACACACCAAGGAACCCTATTTGTATGTGGCTCTGCACGTGTCAAATGCCAGTCCCTTGCTGGATGCCTGGGTGAAGGCACCACCAAGACAGGCTTTGTGGAAAAGATGGTAGAAAATACAAATATCTGAAGGAGGAATAAGGGTTCTTGCAAAACAGCGTGCTGCAAAACAAAAAATGTTTCAGAAAACCTTCAACCCAGAAGGACCCTTTAGGAATCACCAGTTCAGCCTCACTGTTTCGCAGATGGAGAAACAGGAGCCCAGGAGGGAAGGAGGTGTAGCCAACATCGCTCAAGACACGGGGCTATTCCTGCCATTGAGAGCTCTCCTCCCACACACACTCCCTGCCTTAACTGCCGCCCATCGAGACAGCAGCAGGCACATGAAGTTCTGTGTCAAGGCACAGAAGGCAGAGAACAGGAGTATTCTGTGAAGGAGGGAATTTGGAGGTGGCGAAAACATTATCATCACTGTCACCATTATCCTTATCACCATCAACATCCTCCCACTACCACCATCATCATTACCTTCATCACCACCATCATCACCTTCATCATCACCACCATCATGACCTTCATCATCATCATCGCCTTCATCATCACCACCATCATCACCATCACCACCATCATGACCATCACCATCACCATCATCATCACCACTACCATCACCTTCACCACCTTCATCACATCACCATCATCATCATCACATCACCATCTTCCCACCACCACGACCACCACCATCACCTTCATCTTTAGCCCATCACCATCATCACATCACAATGATGATGGAGTCTACTTGCTCTGTGTCAGGCACTCTCTCATACACTTTACTAAACATACATCAGCTTCCCTGATGGCTCAGATGGTAAAGAATCCACCTGAAAAGCAGGAGACCCAAGTTTAATCCCTGGGTTAGGAAGATCCCTTGGAGAAGGGAATGGCTAGCTGCTCCAGTGTTTTGACTGGAGAATCCCATTAACAGAGGAGTCTGGCAGGCTATAGCCCATGGGGTCGCAAAGAGTTGGACACAACTGAGCAACTTAAGTGTACACACACACACACACCCAGTGGCCATTACTTTGCCAACAAAGGTCCATCTAGTCAAAACTATGGTTTTTCCAGTAGTCATGTATGAATGTGAGAGTTGGACTCTAAAGAAGGCTGAGTGTCAAAGAATTGATGCTTTTGAACTGTGGTGTTGGAGAAGACTCTTGAAAGTCCCTTGGACTGCAAGGAGGTCAAACCAGTCAATCCTAAAGGAAATCAATCCTGAACATTCATTGGAAGGACTGATACTGAAGCTTCAATACTTTGGCCACCTGATGGGAAGAGCTGACTCATCAGAAAAGACCCTGATGCTGGGAAAGATTGAAGGTGGGAGGAGAAGGAGCGACAGAGGACAAGATGTTTGGGTGGCATCACCGACTCAATGGACATGAGTTTGAGCAAGCTCTGGGAGATGGTGAAGGACAGGGAGGCCTGGTGTGCTGCCCTCCATGGGGTCACAAAGAATCAAACACAACTGAGCAACTGAACAACAACAAATATACATCATTTCCTTGGATCATTGTGACAACCAAAATATATTATCCCCATTTTCAAAGGAGAAACCTGAGAGGAGGCACCTCATGTCTGAAGTCACATAGGTGGTGAGTGGCAGAACTGCCGCCTCCGCTGCCCTCAGTCGCACTTTTCCTGGTGCTCGGATGGCAGGGGCGTCTCACTGTGATGATGGGCAGGTGTTTTGTTGGAGGTTTTGTTGTTGTTTTGTTGTTGTTCAGTCACCCAATCAGGTCTGACTCTTTGCGACACCACTCTGTTGGAAGCCTGGCGTGCGACAGTCCATGGGATCGCAGAGTAGGATACGACTGAAGCAACTGAACAACAAAATTCCCTTATACCTGCCCATCATCACAGGAGGTTTAGGGGCAGTAAAATGAAGTAAAGCCTCCAGGAGAGTGAGCAGAGCGGGACCCTGCTCTGTCGGTCTCGCAGTCCCTGCATAGAGCAGGGGGCAATGCAGAGGGCTCCTCTGGGCCCCTGGCCTCAGTGCAGAGCGTGGAGCTCTGAGGAGAGCTGATCCCTCCCCAGCTCTCTCTCCCTCTCTGGGCTTCTGTTTCTTCATCCGTAAGATGAAGAGGCTCGACCAGACCAGCCCCAAGTGTCTTCCTGGCACTGCTTATCCTCAGATGTTCTGTACAGTTGTCCCCATCATGTGGTCATGGAGGGCTCCTGGCAGGGGCAGGGGTGCATCTTAACTAGGTTTAAAAGAGTGAAGCATCTCCAAGTGACAGAGAAGAGAGCATCCCAGGCTAAGGGATGGCCATGTGGTGAGGAATGAAAGAACAGATTTAGACCATCATGGACATATGGAGCTGAGGTATCAGGTGTATGAACATGAATAAGGCCTGCAGGGGAGACTGATGCACAGACGGGTGCAGCACACCAGAGTGGTGTACGTGTGCCAAAATCTACAGGTCAGCAAGACGGCTTCACAGAGGAGGGAACTTCTTGAGTGGGTTTTGGAGGATGAATAGGAGTTTGCTGGGCTGGCAACGGTGGCAGGAGGTGAAGGAATGCAGAGTGAATTGTGGGAAGTGGAGGGGTATTTATGGAGATGCACAGCAGCTCAGTGTGGTCTGAACTGGCACGGGAGAGGCAGAGAGGAGGAAGAGGAGGGGAGGCACTGAGACCCAGATGCACTTGGGCCTGGCCAGGAAAGGCCTTGAGTCTACAACTGAGACTACATGCTGTCTTGCAGACACCAGGGAGCCACAAGCAGCCTGTGAGCAGGGATATGTCACAACAGAGTCCGTGTTTTCAAAAGAACTACCACCCTGGCCGAGGTGTCCTGGACATTTTTGCAGTGGGCTGTTCTATCACTGACACTAACCCACCTTTGAAAGCCCAGAGTTAGACTCTCGGGAGCAGTCACCATGCAGGGTCCCTGCTGGGCCTGGGGCACCACTGAGTTGGAGCAGCTACACTTGAGCCCTGGGAACACTGGCTGTGCATGCAGGTCCAGCTGGACACCGTGCCCCGTGTGTCCCAGAGACTGAATGACACATGAATGTCATGTTTATCTGAGTCCACACAGGCAGTGAGAGCCCCAGGAGCATGGCAGCTGCTGCGTTCCCCCCCCCCCCACCTGCACGGGGCGCTGGGGCCGCACGGGCAGCCGGCTGCTTTCCTGCCTGTGTAAGGTCCTCCAGGGCCTTGGCTGGGTGACAGCCGCAGCCCAGGTGTGAGCAGGTGTGTCCAGCACCCACGCTCCTCTGTGGAAGGGCTCCTCTGTGGAAGGGTTGAGAAGAACTAGGGGAGGGGCACCCGGTTGTTGGTGACTCAGGGCAAGTCTCGGAAAGGACACTGCAGGGAGCAGGGTGACTGCTGTTGGGCTGTGCTGATCACGAGCTATGGGAATCAGTGAGGCAGGGTTGGGGGATATCAGGAAGGAAAGTCACTGCCAAAGACACACAGGTACTATCCACCAGTGCTTGCGGCCACCAGGATGGGGCGGGGAAATTGAGGCCGGAGTGGAAGGAGGAGGCGGGGTTGGGTTGCGACTGGACCTGCACTGCTGCTGCTCAGCACCTCTGGCCCCTCACTAGAGTGAGCGCAGTCCCAGGGAGATGGGTGACCGACCACGGGGGGTCCTCGCGGGTCAGCCGCCGAGGAGCTGCCGAGGACACGCTCACAGGCCCCTCCTTGACTGGACACACTTCTCCACAAAGCCAAGCATCACTGGTCCCATGGCAGACACCCAGGGTGTGCGTGTGGCACCCAGACCTGGCTTCTGGGTCAGTGATCCTGATGAGTAGGTGTGAGCACACTCACACACATGCACACACTCACAGGTGTATGCCCACAGGCATCCTCACATGTACACACACCCTTATGCATACACTCACACAAATGTGTACACACAAACGCATGAGCATGCACACACACACACACAAACTGACACATGTATTCATGCGTACTAGTGGACATACGTATGCATTCACATACACACATATGCTATCACAAACACGTGGTCCTCACATGCAGGTAAACATGCACCTACTCACAGGAACACGCACACATCCCCTAACGCATGCATGTACACACATACACACAGTCACATGTGCCCATGTACACACACCACTCTGAGGTCAGGTCATCCACCCACCTTCCTGTCGTGTCCCCGGCTATCCTGGCATCAGGGTTGTCCCAAGGAGGCGTCTGTGATGGGCACGGCCCCCGGGAGGAGAGGCAGCACCCTCATAGTGCCCTGAGGGACGGGGTGGGGGTGCCTGTGTCCAGCTGCAGCCTGCCCGAACATCCGCTGGCATCCACCGAGGGTCCCAGCTCCCCGGGATGGGCCCAGCCCGAGACCCCTGCAGGCTGGACCTGCCCAGACCACCGCAACGCGGATCCCACGATCAACCCGGCACCTCTCTTCAGGGCCCCAGGTGGGGGGAATGTCCCAGCGCTGGCCTTTGCCCCCAGGCAGTCAGCGAGAACAAGGGCTGGGGCTGTCACAGCAGGTGGCAGAAACGGAAGCACGGTTTTTCTCTCACGTCACTAAATGGAAGAAGAGCTGGCTTGTGCCGGGCCGGACGGGGATGGATAAGCCATTTGGAGAGAACACGATCCCAGGGAAGCTTGCCACATTTTTTTCTAGAAGAATGTTGGAAGTTCTGGTGGCCAGGTATGGAAAAAGAAAACCTCCGTACACTGAAGTCATTCACGGCCAGTGGTGTGGAGGCGTTTACACAGGCCAGGTGGTGAGGGCGCCGCTGCCCCCCTAGCCGCCCTGGCTAAAAGGGCCAGTTGTGTCCGCACGCCGTGGCCGGTCACCCCGAGCAACACGAAAACACACATGAATGCGCCTTTTACAGCCGGAGCCTTCCTCACAGGCTCCGGATAAATGACCGAGCTGAGCAACATGTAAATTTGTAGTTAGCCCTCGGAGACGTAATTATAGGAGAAAAACAAGGACAGTGGCATTTGGACCGGGGACGGCTGGTTCCTTTCCTGCAGCCAGGTTTGGTGTTGGGGGCCGTAGTGAGGGAGGAGGAGGCTGGGCCCGGAGGCCCCGAGACCCGAGGCTGGGGCTGTGGGCCCTGTCCCTCTCCTCTTTGCCCCGGGCCTGCCCCGGGCACTGCCGTTCCTTGGGCCGAGCCGGAGATCTCCACCCCAAGCCCTCGCTCTGCGGCTGCCCCATGAAAGGGCCCATTCATGCCCCAGAACGCTGGCTTGGGTTACCGCGGCCGGCCCCGTCTCCGCCACGTCTGTTTTCTTTTCATTAGAAGGATTCCCATCTTGAAGGCCCACGAGAGGCTGAATCCAGGGCGCTCAGGCTGAGAATATCGGGCCATGAAGAGCCACCCACAGGCCCCGGCATCTTTATGAACGAGTCTGACTTGCCATGGTAGATGGGGAAACTGAGGCTTGGGCCATCTGTTGGCAGATGGCGGGGTTGGGGTTTGGACTAGGGCCACTGGCTGTCTGCTGGCCTTGCTGGGAGGAGCCTGGGCAAGATGGGAGTCCTGAGCCAGTGTGTAGGGCGTGGAAGGCTTCCTGGAGGCAGAGGGGCCGGTGCTGGGAGGAGGGGATAGGAGAGCTGTCAGTCCTGGGAAGAGTCTGCCTCGGAAAGTCCTACACGGCCGCCGAGCCTCTGCCAAGTCAGGGGTCCCTCTGCCTGAGGTGAACTCCTGCCAGGCCCAGGGGCATGCAGCCCCCACGTATGAGAGCACGGGGTTGGGGGTGGGCATGGTATGTGGAGGGAGGGGGTGACTGTGTCTGTGTGTAAGACCCTCCTTGGGAAAGCATCCTCTCCTCTCCCTCTTTTTGCTCACAAACGGGGCCACGGAAGACAGGAAGACAGGCAGAAACAATCGTGCTCCGGGCGGGTGTCTGAGTCACGCCACCGTCAGTCTGGAATGTCTCCTTGGAAAGAGGCTGCTTCTGAGCCAGCCCCACCCGCACGGCCCCCGCTCAGGCCTCCTCCCCCTGCCTCCCCTCCTCCCCCAGCCTCCTCCCCCTGCCTCCTCCCCTCCTGACCCACCTTCACTGGGGGCCCCACCTCCATCACAGCAGACCCCACAAAGGCCCCAGACAGCTCATCGAAGCAGCTTTAACGCATGCCTGCTGGGGACCTGAGCTGCACTTAGGCAGTAAAACTCACGCCACACTTTATAGATAAAGATTTATTCATTTCCATTTTGTACTTTCCTGATGTCCTGTAGAACCTGGACTTTTTTTCGTTCCTGATGTCAGGAAGGAAACTTGTAGGTGGGTCCTGGCCTGGGTGCCTGAAGGAGAGGGACATGTCAGCCGGTCATCAAGGGCCCTAGAGTCCTGGGACCACATGCTCCTCCTCCCTTGGACACCGCTACTATGTCCAATAGCTCAGAGACCCCCAGAGATCCCCAGCCACTGTCCGGAGGAGCTGGGTCTGCCCTCCCAGCCTCTCAAATCCTCCCTGAGTGGTGGGCATTGATGTTGCCACCTCCCAGACTCAGAGAGACTGCTGATTTGCCCAAGGACACACAGCTGGCAGAGTGCAAGCAAGGGACGGAGGCCATGCCTGCCTATGCCAGCCTCCCTAAATTCACGGACTATTTGGCAAATTCCGTCAATATTATGTCCCTCATGTGGCTTCCCTGGAGCCCACAGGGACAGTGCACAGGGCATACCTCCCTGGGAAGTTTTGGGTTCCACACACGTCTATGTTTACTGCGTCCTTGCCAAGGAACAAGGAAAATCTTTATGGGATGGGGCCTGAGAGCAGCTAGATCCATACCACCCCCACCAGGACCCCTGGGAGAAGTGGGGGCCCCCAGAGCTCAGGCAGCCGCCCGCCACCAGGCCCTCAGCCTGAACTCAGCCAGGAGCCCGCAGCAGGCAGAGGCAGGCAGCACAGAGACTGGCTCTACCACAAACTCCTGCGTCCTTATATGGGCTCCCTGCCTCCTCCAGCCTCAGTTTCCCCATCTGACAAAGGAGGTTAAGGAGCCTGAGATGGCAGGTGACACTAGCTGAGAAAATTCCAGGAGGGCTGAAACATCCAGTTCAGGACATCACACCACAGGCCTGGTCCGTGGCCAGAGGTCTGGTCTCCTGGGGAAGAAGGTCTCATCCCCAGGGACCCCACAGGAGAGGATCCACCGTTGGAGCCGGGGTGGATATCGCCTTTGATGCTCAAGGCTACCTGGATGGATGGGTGTGCACATGCCAGGCACTGTCAGTGTCGAATTGGAGCAGCCATGTGACACTATGCCCCTGGAATTTGCTGGAGGTTTCTCACTCCTCCCACCCCTGCTCTGGCTTCGGGTCCGCGGTTTCATTTTGACATCAGGCAGAAGTTAGGGGATGACTCAGGGGCTGACTGGCTCTCCCAGCACGCGCAGGGGCCCAGGGAGCCCGTGCCCCTGGGGAGCAGCCAGTGACGGGCAGTGTGGGGGCTGGTGGGCAGCGGGAGAGCCAGGCTCCGTATCTGTGACTTCGGGTAAGTCAAGTCAGACCCCTGCCAGGTCGTGTCCTCTTGGAGAGGGGGGCTCAGCACAGCCCATCCAGCTCTTTTCCAAGCAAATGAGCAGGAGCTGGGCCTCCCATGGGGCAGACCCAGGGGGTGTCCTATCGGCCAGCTCCTCCTGAGAAGGCAGCTTCACATCCAGTGGGGAAGAAGAGAAGGCTCCAAAAGCCAGAGGCCTAGATCACTGACCACCCGGAGGCTGGAGCCTGCTGCCCCCGGGATTCCCCCAGGGTCCCCATCTGGGACCAGATAATCCTCTGTCCTGGGGCCGACCTGCGCTCTGCAGGAGGTCTGGCAACTCCCCTGGTCTCCGCCCGCCACAGGAGACTCCCGGGGGAGAAGTGCTGGGCCTCACCCCCTGGTAGGTGTGCCTGAAGGACTGGAGCGGGGGCTCGGGGGCAGTCCCCCTAGGGGCACCAACCTGGAGGGCTACGCTCCCCGTGCATGGGGTGGCCAGGAGAGGTTTGTCTTATGTCCATGGGCATGTTCTAAGCCCTCTGGGAGGTGAGGAGGGTAGCCCACCTCTCTCCATCAACTCATAGGACTGTGGTCATGGGGCAGCATGGAGCGGGGTCTGCTGCCGCTTCCTCCTGCTCGTGAGAGAGCTCACTTCTCACACCACAGGGTGCATGGGTGTGCCACAGCTGGACACACACACACACACACACACACACACACACACACACACACAAACGAACTCTGAAACTGCGGCCTTTCTTAGAAACAAGAATAGACCCATTAGGAAGGATTAGGAAGGAAATACCTTCTGGGAACTTTGTCTGAGCCAGGGGACCCCCAGCACTAGAAACTTTAGGAAACCAACAGATTGAAATACCGATTAACCGGAGGGGACTCTTAGTCCCTTGCCATGCCGCGTTCCGTGGAGAGGGCGATCCCAGGACCCTGAGGCCCAGAATGATGCCACGGAAATGTGAGCTGAGGCCCGGAGCCCCCAAGCCCCTAGCCCCCAGGTTCAGGTTTTCAAGACAGCTGGCAGGGATTTCTGGAACCTCCTCTGACACTGTAATGAGCAGCCAGAGGAAAACTGAGTTCGATTCACAGCCTGCTTTAGCTGATTGTGAATTGTCGGTGAAGAGCTCAATGCTCGGCCACTGATGGAAACTCACAGGCTACGGGGTAGGGGGGTGGCGGCAGCCCATTCACTCATTTCCAAAGGCCCTCGTTACCTATACCTTGCTTTACATAAGAAAGGTGTTCCTAAGAGGGTGTGAAACTTGAACTTCAGTAGTCCAGCTCCCCGCAGCACTCTCAGGGGAAGCATGGTTCAAAGGACTATTTAGGAAAGGACGCCCTTTCTGGAAGTGAAGAATTCCCCCCAACTTCACGTCTTAGAAGCCGTAAGCCTATGCCTTGGTACGTCTAAAGTGCGGAGGGGCTGCAGCTGTTGCAGGACGCCTCCCACGAGGACTGCCCCCTGATCTCAAAGGACCCACATGTCCACACCAGGAACTGGCCTCGCACTCCTGCCTGTCCCAGGATAGCCCATGTCACATGCTCTGGGCTGTGTGGCTTTGGGCAGGTCCCTTGCCTTCTCTGGGCCTGATGTCCTCATCTGTGAATGAACCCCTGAGCAGTTGACCTGTAAGGGCCCCTCCCGCTCTAGGGGCCTGCATGGTTCCATCTTCCCACCATCTGTGTTCCAGGCTGGGGGGTCGGGGGCAGAGCAAAGGCACTCTGATTCTAGGGACCCTGGACTCCCACCTTTGAGGCATGGGGCTACCTCAGACGGGAGTCCCCCAAGTAGGTGCCAAACAAGAGGGCTGCCCTCATCCTCCTGACTGGAAGCACAGGGGAAGAAGGTGTTTACCCTGCTGGTACCTGGTGGGGGCAGGAGATGAAGCAGACAGGGATGGAGACAGGAGCACTTGGAAACCACAGGACACACTTCAACAGCCTGGAAAGTTCTGCTAAATCCAGTACTTGCCTCTGAGCAGCAGCAAGACCCGCCAGTCTTGGGTGGGCGGGCAGGGGTCTGGGCTTACATACCTTTCCTATGGGGATCCCCATCTCTAGGGTGGGTCCCCTGAAACAAACACCCAGGAAGAGCAGTGCTTACAGTAGTGGGGGCGGGGGGCGGGGGCGGCGGAGGGGAGTGAAATTTTGTAACCTTAGCCACCGGTTCCCGGGGACAGACCCCGCTGGCCGCCGAGGGCTGGGCGGAGGGCGCTCGGAGCACCCGGCCGGCCGCCGGAGCTTGTTTGGAGAGGACTTGGCCCGCGCGGCCCGACCTGGGAAGCGGGTGGAGGTTGCTTTCCTCCTCTCCCCACCCCGCCCCGGAGGGGCAGAGCGCTGCGCGGCCGGGCGGGCCTGCGGTCGGGGATGAGGACTGCGCCTCCGCGCCGCAGAGCGCCGTGCGCGGGCCGGACGCCGGCGGCCGCCGCTGCCGTTCCGGGAGCTCTTTTGCATCCGCCAGCGCGGCGAGCGGCGCGGGGCCCTCGGAGCGGAAGGTGAGTGTGGATGCGCCGCGCCGCGCGCCGCCCGAGGCTGCCGGTCAGCGCCACCGGTTCGGGCGGCTCCGGAAGGACTCAGGGCTAGCTCCCCGGGGTCACCTGGCCGCCCCCGCCCCTCCACATCCCCGCGCCCTCGGTGGCGCGCCCCGGCGGGACCGGACGGACCCTCCCGGCCCTCGCTGCGCCGCGGCCCGGCTGCCCCGACCTCGCTCATGGCCCGGGACGGCCGTGCAGCTACTCAGACGCCAGGGCGCGCCGGGGGCTCTGTGGGGGCCGTGGCCGTGCCGTCCGGCCTCAGCCCTGTCCAGCGCCCTTGACAAGAGCTTGGGCCAGCTCCGCCGGACACTTTGCAAAGTGCAACCCAAGTGCCGGGAACTGCGAGCCCGCCGGGGCCGCTGGGCGGTGGGTTGGGGGAGCTAGGAGCCGCCCCGCCGGGCTGCTGGGAGCGGCGAGTGGGGGACGTATGGCCAGGGATTCCGGGGGGGAGCGGGAGGGCCGGGCAGGGAGGAGAGCCGCGGTGGACGGACCATTCATTGCAGACCGCAGCAGCTGGTTCCCAAGCCGGGCCGTTGCCTCCTCTGGGTCGCCCCGGGGCGTGCTGGCCCTGTGGCCCTCGGTCAGGCAGCAGAGGCAGCAGGAGGAGCGGGGTGGGGTCTTTCCGGTCTTGGGGGGCTCTGCGACGCTGTGCTGCTGCGGGGGAGGCCACGCGGCTCCCCCACCCGGCCCGCGCCCCTGGCTGGCTCAGGGCACCAGGGGAACCCAGCCAGAGGGACCCGTGGGGACGCGGCGCCGCGCGGCGGCAGCCGGAAGGGAAAGCCAGCCAGGCGCGCAGAGACTTCCCGCGGCCGCCAGACCCTGCCCCTACCCTCTTCACTCGAGGGGCAACAGAGTCTGAGGGACAAGCCTCTGGGTGCGGAGGAGGTGGTGGGGTTCTCGAAGTGGCAACCGCTGAGCCATTAACCCTTTCTGGACGGGCGTTGGAGCAGACGCTCCTTACTGTGTCGGGACTGTGCCACGTGTTACTGTGCTTGGTCCTTCTGTCCTGAGCGAAGTGTGCTGTATCCTGGATGAAGAAACCGAGGGTCAGAGAGGTTAGGTAACTGGGCCAGCACAGCACGGCTGGTGAGCAGCGGTGCTGACAGCCCTCTCCATTTCATCAGATAGACTCCACATCGGCGTCGTGGCTGAGCGAGTGTGTCCTGAGCCCGCTCTGTGCCCCCACACTGTCCCAGGCACCCCCTGACCCAGCAAAGACCGCTGCCTTCCCGAGAAGGAGCAGGGTAACAGGCAGTGTCAGACAGGGAGCTGGCTGCGGGGGAGTGGGGCGGAGTTACGGTCTTAGGAAGGGCAGCCAGGCTGCCTCTGAGAAGGTGGCCTGGGAGGGCGTGCCCACATGTCCCTTGTGCCCAGCCTGGCAGGTCCAGAACCACACAGCAGAGCCTGCCTGGAGCCTCCCTGCAGGAGGAAGAGGGGGAGTCCTTTTTGAGGCAAATAGGAAGGTTGGGCCATCTGGAGGGGCACCGTGGCCCCTCCAGCGTCTCAGCGTGGGAAAAACAGGTAAAGGATGCGTGATCCCCACCTGGATCCCCGGCTGGCCACCCTGGCAGGCAATGTGGAAGCAGCAAGTCCCAGGATTTCAGGGTCAGAGGGAACTTAGAGGTCATGAACTTCAACCCCCTCATCCAGCCTTCAGTCTCCACCAGACCCAGCCTCCAGGTTACCGACTCTGCTTGAATACCCCCAGTGATGGGAAACTCATTCCTATCTCAGCAGCGAGGTCCCACCCTTGAAACCCACTGGAGAGCCCCGAGCCAGCCCTGCTGCAGGTAGAGCAGAAACCTCCCACCTGTGGCTCCTATCGACCCCAGTCAGTCCTACCCCCTGGGAGCCAGGCATTCGGGCTAACACACACAGTTGCCTCTGGAGAATGTTAACAGAGAGGTTACCTCCCCTTTCAGTCTAATCTTGGGGCCTGCACCTTTTCAGACTGACTTCCAGGCCAGGTACCCTCGCACCTCTCTCTCTCTTTCTCTTTCGGAGAAGGTTGGCAGGTCTCCGCCAGCTTCACATTCGTGAGCACCAAGGTGGCCTAGAAGCAGAGACCTGCCCTCACCTCCTTTTTTCTGAAACCTTGCCACCACCAATGGTGCCAAAGATGCATGTGCCCCTGGACGCCGCTCACACGGTGGCTTCCTCTGGAGCCTGAGACTGCCCAGCCCAGCACACCCCATCCCTGTTGGCTTTGACTCTAAGAGTTCAATTACCCTCCTCTTCCTTGTTCAAAAGGGCCAGCTGAGAGCGAGGGGCAGGCCATGCAGATCAAGAGTGCAGGCTCTAGAGACAGCTGTCCAGGGGCTGTGTGGGCAAGTCACCAGCACAATGGGGGACCTCGCAGGGCCTCATGGGACCCACCATGGTGCAGAGCGTGGGGGCACAGGTGGGCATGCCCAGCCCTGTGGTCACTGGCCTGAGACTTTCAGAGACTCCACGGGGCCTGTGGGAAGGGTCTGGAAGATGCAGAAGACTTAGGAGTGCACAGTGCTAGCTGCCAGTCCCGGACAAAGGGAGGTCATAGGGAACCGTGCTGCCTGGGTCCTCCTGGTGGGCCCACTTCCCAGCCCATCCCCGCTGGCCCGCCCACCTTGGCTTTGTTCATCCTAGTTGCGCGGTAGGGAAGAGGTAGGGTAAGCACAGGAGCAGCCCGCTCTTCTGCCTGTGCAGACAGAGCAGAGCTGGAGCCCAGCATTTGTGGATGGCCACAGTCCAGCCCGCTCTCCCCTGGAAGGCGCTCCAGGTCCATCAGCATACAGGACGCCAGCTCCCCCTCCCCACTCCTGGCCTGGATACTGGGCATCCGGTCTCTCATCTCCACCGGCCCACCTTCCCCATCAGGGTGCCCCGTCCTCTGCTCTGCCCCCATTCCTCCTGGCACCCCCGCCATCACCTGTGGGCCTGCCTGTCTCCCACTCGCCTGTCCCCCGTGAACAGGAAGCTGATGCTGGTGCTCAGACCTCTGTCCTCCAAGCTGTACAGCGCACTCAGCACTCCCAGCTTCTATTGCCAGCTTCATTCTGATAGAATTGGGGGCTGAACTGAGTATGGTGAAAGGGGGGGGGGGGGTTAGTGAGCACTGGGAGACGTTCTTGCAGGTGCCTGGGGTCCCTCCCTGGCTAGTTTATCCTCACCTTTCACTTAGTGACCATGGCCAGGGTGGCAGACACTGTCCTTGGGGACTGATTGCAATCTTGTACTTCATTCAGTTCCATCATTTCCCTGGTTGGAAGGAAAGGTGGGCCTGTATGGTTGGGTAGGTTGTTCACTGCACAAGGGCACCCAGCTATATACTATACTCCGCTCACCAGGCCTCTGCTTGCCCAGGCTGTGTCCATCCTGGGGGTGCCTGTTCTAAATTCTCAGAGGATCTGGAAGCGTGAGTGGTGGCCCCGCGTTAGATGTGTGAGCAGTGCACGCAGAGCTGTCCTTGTTCCCGAGGAGGCCACACGCAGTGCAGTCACATGCGCAGCCTGGAAGCTGCCCTCCCATAGGACCAAGGCCTCTGTGCCTTCTGACTTGGGATTCCCTCTTCCCTCCTCAAATGCTGTCAAGTCTCTAGGCCCCTCAGCCTCCTTTGGTATCTGTATCACTGGCCCCTCTTGGCCTGGGTGTGTCCTACCAACTTGGAGGGAGCATAGGAGGCAGGGTGGGGCCACTCAGGGACCCTCCCCCAACCGATGTGCTGGGGGGCCAGGGCCTGGCTGCGGTCAGCACAGAGAGTTCCTGCGTCCAGATGGTCCTTGGAGCCTACGGCCCCGCCCCTCACACCACGGCCTGCGGTTGCCAGTCCTGAGTCCCAGAGACCAGAAGTGAGATCAGTGACTGAACTGGCAGGACTCAGGGCTGTGACCCCAGCGTCAAAATGTAGGCTTCCTGCAATTACTCATCCCAGCTCTTGTCAGGATTGAAGTGGTCTCTGAGAATTATATCCTTGTCTAAATAAAGCCAGCTTCTCAGAGCACAGCTCCAAATATAAGCTCCCTTTATGACCATGGGGAGGGCCTGAGGAGGGGGGTGAGCAGGCAGGGCTCATCTGGGGAACCCTGGGGGTCACCTACCACATCCTGACACCGTCAGCCTAGGCCCCAGCCTTCCCATCACCCAGCACTTGAAGCAAGAGGGGCCACCACCCGCCACCCAGGAGCTGGCAGCCCAGCAGTTGTGTGTCCACACCAACAGCTCCCCCCTTCCCAGGTGGGGGTGGGAGACCCTCCAGTGAAGAAATGAGTTTAAAGGGAACTCAGAGCCTACGGTCAAGTCCCACTCAGCCTCCCCAAGGCCAGACGAGGCAGTGGCCCCTTGGAAGCCCAGAGAGGGCCAGGGGAGGTGGTCTTCAAGGTGTGGAATGCAGCTATTTGTCCTGGTCTTGGCCATTCCACCTGGACCTGGGGTCCACAACTGGTGGAGGAGGGCAGGGCCGTGCTGGTGACAGCAGGAGGCGAACGTGCCACAGGTGAACAGAACTGGGCCCCACGCCCAGGCAGCCTCCTCTGCCATCCCCGGGCCCTCCTGGCCAGCGGGAACCAGCAGCAGGCCGTCTGCTGCGGCCTCTGTCCCGACTCTGGGCTGTTCACAGGCTTGCATCCCAGCCAGCGGCCGAACAGACTCCACATTCATGAGCAGCCTCGAGTCTTCCCAAAGGCCCAGCCTTGCAGAATGTGACCATTGCATTTTCCGAATTCCTCTGGGATGACCGGGCCAAGGTGGCCATGTGTAAGCAGGGCCTGCTCCTCTGGGCCTTGCATGTGTCCAGCAGAGAAGCTGCAGAATGGAGCCTCTCTGGGTTCCCGGCTGGGGGGGCTGGGGGAGTGGTCAGTGTCATATGGCTACGGCCATGGCCAGACGGGGCGAGGGAGCCAGGACCAGGCCCTGGTACTGGAGGAGGCAGCCCTATTGGTGGAGGCTGTGGGCTGGTTGGTGTCCTGTGTCCATCAGCCTAGCAGGAACCTTTTCTTTTAAAAACAAAACATAATTCGTGCACCATAAAATTCACCCTTAAAAAGTATACACGTCAGTGGGTTTTAGTATATTCACAAGGTTGTGCAACCATCGCCACCATCTTGTTCTAGAACATTCTCGTCGCCCCAAAACGAAACCTGGACCCACTGGCAGTCACTCCAGCCCCTCCCCCAGTCTTGGCAATCACTTAGCTGCTTTCTGTCTTTGCCCATCCTGGATGTTTCACACGAACAAAACCACACCATGTTTATCTTTCTGACTCTCTTCACTGGGTGCTTGCCCGGCACATCCATGTTGTAGGTGGGATTGGCTCTTTGTTCCTTTTCGTGGCTGAATAATATTCCAGACTCTGGATGACCACACTGTGTGGATGACCCCGATATGAACACATGGGCACAGGCGTTTGTGTGGACGAGTGTTCTCATCTCTCGTGGTTAGACGTCCCTAAGGTCAGGTGGTCACTCTAACCTGTCACTCTGAGGAGCTGCCTGAGCATTCCTCATGGCAGCCACACCGTTTCCTATTCCCACCTGTGGGTAAGGCCGTAGGGACCCCGACCCTCTTCCTATGACGCGGAATCCAGGGCCGGGAGGCGGGGGCACTGACTTGGGTCACGTGCTGGGAAGAGGGGCCCAGATTCAGCCTCTGCCTGGGCGCGAAGGCGGGATGGAGGCCAAGGGTGGCCACCATGACCCTGAGGCCATGTCTTTGAGGAGCAGCCCTGTCCTGCAGGAGGCTCTGTCCTCTGGCCCCACCAGTCCCTGAGATGTCTCCCCTGAACTAAGGGGAGACCCAGGCCCCTCCAGGGAACCCTGCTGCTCTGCCAGAAATGTGCACTTGCTCGCCACTCCCACCACCTTGCCCAAGGGGCTTTTTCTCAGGATGGGGGAAAATGGTGCCCTTGGAGAGAGACCAAGCCCATGACTCAGGGGCCACTAGCTCTGAACCAATCCCAGGAAAGCCCGACGTCACTTACTGAACTCAGGTGAACCTGTAGAGTGTTAGCTCAGGTCCGTCCCAAAGTGGACCCCGTCCTGCGGTTGTCTCCACAGTTCCAGAACACACAGCCGGAAAGACGAGTCCGACAACTAGTGGCGTCTGGGACACCTGGGGAGCGGGAGCAGGCGGTGTCCTCCCTGGCGGCCCCGCGACCCCGCTGGGTGCTGGGCTCCCTCTGTGCCTCGTGCCTTCGTCCAACAAGCGTTTGTGCAGGGCCGCCCGGGCTGCCCCGTCCTCGCCCCCACAGGAGCTCAGCGTATCTGGGGCAAAGTTTCGAAGGGGACTTCTGTGCAGGGTCAGGGAGGCCAGGAGGAGACGGTGTTCCGGGGCTGATCCCAGAAGAGAAGAGCAGGACCCGGCGACAGGTTACCAGCCTGTGTGCCCAGCCCACCTCCTGGCCTGTAGAGTCCATGAGAAGCCAGAGCTCCACAGCCCGCACCCCTGCCACGCGTGCCGTGTTCTGCTCAAGGGAGCTGTAGACCATGGCCTGCCCGTGTCGCCGCGTGAGGCCCCATGCAACCATCAGAACAGGGGTGTGCGGGTGTGTGTGTGTGCACATGTGTGCCTGTGTGCGCATATGTGTCACGTGCGTGCATGACAGTGTGTTGTGAGGCTGTATGTACACGTATAATATAACATTACCAGAGTAACGTTACCAAAGTAATTACTCAACAGGGGTAAGTTTAACTGTTCTGAGAGCCACATTTAAAAACAAAAAGTGACAGGAGTGAAATTGATCATATTTAATGCGCTATGTCCAAAAGGGCATCTCTCCAGCATGAGGTCGATACACGATCAGTGAGGCAGTTTAGGTTCTTGAGGCCTGGCAGCCGCCCTGCCCTGCTGTTCTCCGGGTGCCCTGCAGTTGTGGCGCGCCTGACACCACCCCCAGCACAGGGCCCTCCCCTCTGCAAGCCCACCTCACCTTCTCACCTGCTTCCTCCAGGAGGTCTCTCCAGACTGCATTTCCTTCTCTGGCCTTTGTGACCCCGGATCAGACCCTGTCTCACCCAGGCCTGCTGAATCAAAAATCACTAGAGGAGGACCTGGGGCCTCCATGTTCATAAGCTCCCCTGGCGACTTGAAGGCTTTACCCACGTTGAAGTTGCAGACCCTCCTAAGCCCTTATCTCTGTGTTCCTAGGTGTCATGTTTTAGGTACACCGGACAGCAGCTGTCCACACACACAGCACTTCCTTGCCCACTGCCATATCATTGCACGTGCTGTTTTTCTCTCTTTGGGACTTTTGGAAAGCTCCTATTCATCCTTCTAAACCCACCACCAACATTGCCCTGCCTTTCCTCTGAGGTTTACCTCCTGGGGAAGCATGAGTCCTCTCCCCTCCATTCCTCCTTCTTAATTCCACCCTGTGCGTGATGGGTCTACCTCTGAAGTCCCTGGTGTGCTGGGACCTGGTCCCAGCTCTCCTCCATGCTCCCAGAGCCTGGCTGGGCCCGCAGCATGAAGCGACCTCCAAGCATGGATGTGGAATAAATCTGGGCATGCGTGGGTGGGTTGGTCTCTGAAATCTCAGTAAACATCTGGCCACAGGGCCTGGCAGGAAGTTGACCTCAAGGGTACCACTCGGCTGGCAACTGTCTATAAATACATTCTAAACTTGGACCAGCCCACGTGCATTCCTGCTCCCCACCCCGGAGTGCCCTTCCCAGCGGAAGAAAGGCAGCCGGCGGCCCTGCAGGCCTGGCCAGGGTGGTCGCTCCCAGCGAGCGGGAGCGTGTCCGCTCCGGGGTCAGCTCAGGGCCCAGCGCATCCGATTGTTATCTGAGCACACTGGCTGGCAGGCTAGTGCCCAGGCTGCATTTAGCTCTGAGAGAGGCTCCCCGTGCTGGCAGCGTGCTTTTCTTGGACGTCTAGGCTGTGTTTATGCCGGGCTGGTGCCTGGGGAGTAATTAAAGCTTCAGAGACTCCCAGAGGGGCCTGCCTGCCCTGGATAGGTGCTGGGTCTGTGTGCGCAGGCCCGAGGCCCCTGTTCCATGCAGTCTGTTGAGAAGAGACTGAAGCTGGGCTATAGTCCGGTGGCTCTGAGCTGAGCCCCATCAGGGGACTCCGGTGCGTCGGGCAGGACGAGGGGTCTGGGGGAGGGTCAGCCAACCTGGGCTTCTTCAGTGCATCACCTCCTGGATGCTCAGCCCTCCTGCCCGCAGTCCCCACTCACGGTTTTGCCCCCCAGCACCTGTATGGCCCGCAGTGGGTCTGAAAGGGCTCTGGCTGGCCAGGCCTGGTATCCGGCAGCCGGCGTCGTGCTCCCCAAAAGCGGAGTGGACGCCTCCCGGCAGCCCAGCCTCTTGGACACACACCTTCGGCAGGGACTGCCAGCCCCAGAATGTAGAGCAGTGATGGGGCCTGGGAACACAGCCCTGTGGCTGGAACGTGGTGCAAGCCCTGGGGACCGCTCCACGTCCTGGTGGCTGCACAAGGAGGGGGACAGGTGGCGCCAGCCTCCACCGTGTGTCTGACCCATGTCTTACCTGTGGTCTGTAAGATCGACCCCAGAGGCACTTCTCATTTCTCTGGGTTTAGCGGGGGAGGGGACAGCACTGTGTGTGCCCAGAGCAGCCTGGGAGGCGGGGTTGGGGGTCACGCTCCTGTCCCAGCTCCCCTGGGACATCACACCCCACGTGTCCTGGAGCCCGGCTGTGGCTGGTGGGGTCATGGCCCCAGACGTCAGGGGACTGGCAGGTTCTGGCGGGTAAGGGAAGGAGACACTCTGTGTCCAAGGGGTCTCGGGGCTCAAGGACTCCCAGCCCCGTGGTTTCCATGAGGTTTCCATCCTCACGGTCCCCTCAGGCTGCTGTGCCCGCCCCAGGCACCCACACCTCTCAGCCTGCCCCACACCCCCTCCCACCCGCCTACCGCCCCACCTGCTCCCCTGGACATCACCTCCACCCAGCCAGTTCCCCAAGCCTGGCTCAGCCTAGACCCTACCTGGGGCAGATCGTGCAGGCAGGGCCTCAGGAAGTTGTGGCAAGGAGGATGTTTCTCTGACAGCCACAGCCAGCCAGTGGGGAAGCGCTGCAGGGAGTGTGAGGTGTCTGGAGGTGGAAGGCAGAGGTACGGGGTGGTTGTATTAATGGATGATATTTTGTTACAATAGAGCACCATGTGTAACATAGAATTGTATACATTGTATCATGCAAAGTGTAGGACCATGCCTTTAAGTATATACTTGATGTTTATAAACTGCACACTGGGGCTCCTGGAATGGTGTGCCATTCCCAGGCACCACCTGCCAGGCACCATGTTAGAATTTTGCCCGCAGACTGATGTTTCTCTCATTGTACCCCTCTGGGCGGATTAAGACACTATAATTGCCACTTGAGACTCCAAGGCTACAGTGACTTGTCTGAGTTCGCACACCCGTCGAAGGGAGCTGGGGTTGGAACCAGGTGTCAGCTCCGGGAGGCTGTCTGTCCATCCCCACCATGCGGCCCCCACCACCAAGAGCATCACCGCACGGAGACTGTCCCTCCTCTCTGGACACCTGTCCCCGAAGGCCACAGCCCTGGGCTGTCCCCAGTGGACTACGCTACCTCAGTCCCTGCTGGTCATCTCACACCCGAGCCCCTGCACAGGCAGCGTCACCCACAGGGATGTCCGCTGTCCGTTCACTCATCTTCAGTTCCCGTCTTACACCCCCTCTCTGAGCACCTTCTCCTCATCATCCCACTTTTAGTTGGACCATGTTGTGTGCACCAATTACCTTGAGTACACAAGTGGCAGAACAACTCTTGACTGGCTTGTGGGACCGAGAAGGCCCTGGGATGGTAGGATTCCTGGGCAATATCTCAGAAGTCTGCCTCTCTGCCTCTGGGCTCTATCTTTGCTGCGTGGGCCTTGAAGGAGACCCTCCTGAGGGAGCAGGGAGGCCTCTGTCCCACCCGCCACCCCAGCCTCTCCTTAGTGGAGGTGTGCCCACCACACCCCGGTCTCTGTGGTCTGAGCATGCCCCGGGGCAGGTCTGGGTCGTGCGCCCTCCCCCGGACCGGCGGTGGGAGCGGCCTGTGTCTCTCCCTTCCCCATCCTCCAGCCCTCATCGTGGGGTCTGCCCCTCTCCCAGCTGTTGGGGAAGAGAGGGTGAGGACAAGGGAGGTGAGGAGGGCACAGCTGTGCACCCTCCTAAGTTAGTAATCTTTGCTCTGACACATAAACACGAATCCGAATATTTATATAGGTGTCCTGTATGTGTGTGTGAGATAGACTGATTCTGTCTAGGAGACTTCTCTTAGACACAATTCAAGGTTTCAGTGGCTACAAATGTTGGAAGACCCCAGGCTCAGATGACCTCAGACCCTTGTTGCAGACACGCTGGCGTCCGGGCGTCTGGGAGTGATGGTCAGTAGAGGATCCCGGCCCTCATACCCCAGCCTTCCCGTTTGGGGTTCAGGCCCCTGGGTGTTAGGGTGCCCAGAGCCCGGGCACAAGTCAGAGGCATCCCTGTCCCGGCCAGCTGGGTAGTGCATGGCAGATGGCACCCCTCTCATCGGCACACTGGGCAAAGCTGTGTCAAAGAAAACAAAACAAAGGCCTTAGAAAGCACTTTCTCTCAGCAAATAAAGAGTGCCAGAGGAAGCTAGTGTTCTCTCCCTTGGACAGGCCTTTGATCCCTGCCTCCCGCTGCAGAGTCACAGGGGCTCCTGCAGTGACCGTGGGGGGCAGCAAGTGGGGTGCGGGGCCCTCCCTACATCTCTCTCAGGCCCCCTGCTTCCCTGCTCAGGACACATCTGGGTGCAAAGATGCAGTCATCGGGGAGGAGAACAGGCTGACCGATGCCCCAAGGCAGGGGGACAGGAGTTCTCAGATGAACTTGGATCTGCGTCCTTGGCAGCGGCCCGGAGCGTCTGGGACAAGGATTGTGACCAGACGGTCAGCTGGGACCCAAGTCACTTTCCCACAGGAAAACGATCATTTTCACGGGTCCTGGGACAAAACCGATAAAGTTACAGCAGCTGTCACTGGGCTGCGCTTATTGTGCCGAGAACTTGAGTTGCACCCTCCTGTTTAACCCACCCCACACCCCACTTAGAGAAGAAAGCTAAAGCTGAGAAATGCTGAGGACTACAGCTACCCGCTGCTGTGTAACAAGCAGCCCCAGCCTAGGGGACTCACATGACTGTGATTTATCCGTGTTTGTGCTTCTGGGGGTGGGCAGCAGGGTTTCTGCTGGTCCCACCCAGGCCCCTCAGAGGCAGCATTGGCTTGGTGGGTTGGTAGGCAGCCAGCCGGTCCCGGCTGCTGGTGCTCACATGGCTGGTGGTTGGTGGTTTGGGCAGAGGCCAGCTGAGAACACCCCAGCCGGGCAGCACCTCTCTCCTGGGTGTTCCTTCTCTAGGACCCAGCCCAGGGCCACCTAAGGGGGAGGGCTGAGTAGGGCTCACAGGCCAGCAGGCGCCCTGGGACCCCCAGGGCAAAGCACCCAGGAGGTGGGAACCACACTCCAGTCCCCACCCCTGCTGGACTTGGGGTGACAAGCATAGTGTGACCCCAGACAGTTCTGACCACCTCCCTGGACCTCGAGTCCTCCATGAGAAGCTGGGGATGACGTCATCCTGGCAGCTTGCAGGTTAGTGTGAGAATCAGCCCCCCGCCCCCGCCCCCCCCCCCAATGGACGTGGCAGGTGGGGTGAGCGGAAGGTGCAGTGAGCTGCTTCCAGCAGCATCTGCTGTGGTAGCCATCACTGGGAGCCCAGAGCCACCCGCCCTCATGGCAGAAAGGGACTGGGGCACCCCGAGCGACCTTGACCGCCAGCATCAGCACTCGTGAGCCTGGATTCTGTCCCAGCCCACGGCAGCCCCTGAACCTCAGGGACCTCTGGATCCTAGCTTCCACCTGGGTCTGGCAGCTAGAAAATTGGCTCTACTTTCCAGATGGGGGGGTACTGAGGCATTGCTTGCTAGGAGAGGGGTGCAGACTCTGACTTTGAGGGTGACCTCTGCTCTCCCAGGCGCACCCCACCCCAGCCAGCACGGAAGGAGCAGGTCCCACAGCTTCTGTGATTCTCGGAAGCACTTCACTGGTGCCTGCTTTCCGGAACCTCCAAGCTCAGCGGCCTCCTTGGGGCCCGGAACCCCGCCTCTCCCATCAGTCCCTCCTCTCAGCTGTGAAAACAGAGCAGCGGCCACAGGAGAGCTGGCTCAGCCCCGGGTCAGCTGGGGGCTGCAGTGCAGGGACCCCAGTCAGAGGCTGACAGTGAGCTGAGATCGCACCCCAGCTCCATCTGAATCTCCTGGCATCTTGGTAATTGGCAGTCGCCCTGCTCTCTGGGTGCTGCAAGAGGGTCTTCTAGGACCTTAGCATAGCAAGTTACTGCATCCGGGGGCTGAGCTGGCCCAGGGAAGGACTAGGAGTGAGATGAGGCTGGGAAGGGGCCTGGAGGCAGAAAGGCCATCTGTCCCTCTGGGCCCTCTGACAGGCCAGGTCCCAGATCCAGTCAGGCTCCCAAACCCCCAGCCCCTTGCCAGGTCTTTAGCCCCCAAGGCCCTGGGGCCCTCCATAGGCTCAAGCAGAAAAGGGGTCCAGACCTTCAGTGGTTTTGTATGGTCCCTCCACCACGGGATCACAGAGCTGACCAGGAGTCACTGGGGAGAAGGGGGGTGTATCCCCTTCCCAGCCTTGGGACAGAGTGTTCGGTGACAGAGGTGATGTCTCTGCTGCGGGCACCTGTGCCATGCAGCACTGGTCATGGTGGGTCCACTCTTGGGGGAGGGGGGCATCCAGAGCATCACAGCACCATCAGTCCTGCTGTGAGCCAGGGGTAAAATACAGCACTCAGGGCCCTAAGACTGGAATTCTAGTCCTGGTGATGGATGTGTGGTTAGATGATGATGGATGGTGAGTGGATGGATGGATAGATGGATATTGGATAGGTGGACGGATGATGGATGGATGGTAGGTAGATGGATGGATGGTGGGTGGATGGATGGATTGATGATAGGTGGATAGATGGTAAATGGGTGGGTGGTGAGTGGCTGGATTGATGGTGGGTGGATGGATGGATATTGGATGGATGGTGGATGGATGGATGGTAAGTAGGTAGGTGGATGGACGGTGCATGGATAGGTGGCTAGATGGATGACTCCTTTTGCCAGGCATTGTGCTGAGCAGCAGACACAAGGGTGAACCCTTCAGGCTAGTCCCTGCCCTCCAAGAGCTTCCCATCTGGCTCAGAAAGCTGAGTGACCAGGTGGACGGGTGGCTGGAGGGCTCTGGGCACTGGGAGTGGACACTGCCCTGAGGCACAGTGATCAACTCCCTGAAAGAGGGTGTGGTGGCATGAGGGTGCCGGATGGACATGTGGGGTTTGAAGAGTCCCGTGGATGCAGACATCCCAGTGGGGCCCAGCCCCTAGTCAGTCTTGACTCATCCACAGTCAACCTGGGTCCACACCTGTACCCCAGGCTTCCAGCGTTCATCTCTCTCTGAGTCCTCACATCCCTACCAGGAGCAGAGGGTACAAGGGTGTCCACACCTGCCTCAGGGCCTTACTCTCCTGAGTCCCTTTGTCTGACCTGGCCCACCTCCCATCCATCACCCTCACCCAGTCTCCTCTCCTGGTGGAGAAACATCTGGGCAGGGTGGGGGGTGGGGCGCCCAGAGTCAGGCAGCCAGTTAAGCTTTTAGGACTCTGCTGATTCTCTCATCTGACCAGCCCAAAAGGAACAGAAAGGCACCATAAAAAGGCCAGTTTACCCTAAGAAGATAAGACCATAAATGCCAGCACCCAGCCACACATACCAGAGCTCAGATATGTGGGAGATACGTGTAGATCAGGACACTCAGCTTTTACAAGGTCCAGACATGGGGAGGGGAGGGCGGATGTGGTCAGGGCACTGCAGAGCTGGCCATGGAGGGCAGTCCTGGGGACGGGTGGAGTCAGGACCCTCAAGCTGTAGATCTCACCGAGAATGAGGCGCACCCCAGTAGGGGACCTTTTCTATTTTGCTATTATTATAAATTTATCATTTGGATTCTTTTTCTTTTAGTACCCTTTTACTCTGAGAAGTACCCAGTTTGGACTATACATTCTCTGGTCTGCATCGAGGAGGCCAGGAAGAAACCACCCCCTGCCGCCCCCTGCCATCCCCCACTGAGGGACCCTCTTTCCAGAAACATTTCCTCCTGGAGCAGACAAAGCAGACACGTGCTCTCAGGTAGCCCAAGATCCCTGGCAATCCTGGGGTCCTTAGAAAAATAGTTGGAATTTGTGTGGCAGTAGTTATTTTATAGGATGGCTATTTTCAGGTGTTTATGTTGCACCTTTTTAAATGTCAACAAAGGTAGTGATAAAGGCACCCTGAGTGGCATGGCCACTGCGATGGTTACTGACACCTGGTCGCCTACCCCCTCGGTTTTCCTTGTTGCGTTTTTGAAGCAAATCCCAGATACAGCACCATTTCATCTTCGAAGGTGTCAAGAAGAGCAGTTGGTCCTTCCGAGATGAGACAAGGGGGTGCTCAGTTGTGGGGGCATTTCAATCAGCATGTCATTGAGTTTCTGGTGTGAAGGGTTGTCTGCCTTTTTAACCTAAATGAGAATGAGTCAGTGGCTGTCCTGTTGCCATATCCCTGCACAGTCTCAGAGGAACTGTGCACAGTCCTACACAGAGGGAGGCCTGGGCCCCCGGAGCTTTGGGTGTCCAGGAGTGTGGGGGGATGGTTTGGACATCTCTGGTGGCAGGACGCTGCCTTGCAGCCCATTGGAGGCAGGAGGTGTGTGCCAGTGTGTAAACAAATGCACTGGATGAGGGCAATGTTTCTTCTGAGTTGGCAGGTAGGGGACAGCAGGGAGCTGTGGGAAGGAGGTTTGGACCATGGGGAGAGAGAGGCGAGGCCAGGTGGCTGAGTGAGGAGAGCGGTAACGAGCAGATCACAGGGTGCTTTGGGCCACTCACAAGAGCCAGCAGCTGATGCCCAGAACAAAGCTGTCGCCCAGCAGGGTAGTCTGTGAGTCCCCCACCCCACCCCCATGAGTTTATATTGATCAGGATGCTTTTCAGCTACCGGGGAACAGAACTCAACTCAAAATAGGTTAAATAAAAAGAAGATTGTTGGTTCACCTAACTGACTATGCAGGGCATCCTTCAGGCATAGCTGGATCCAGGTGCTCAAATAGTGGCATCAGAATCCAGTCTAATAGAACAGTGGAGGGTCAGCCCCACCAAAGTCACACATTCAGAGCTGGGGGTGGGTAGAGAAAACCCAAGGTGCTATTGCCAGGAACAGGAGGATGGGTGCTGGGCAGGCAGGAAGCAGGTGTTCTCACCACGGGAACATTCACAGGTCCAGGGGTGGTCCAGGGCTAGAAATAGGGCAGAGCCAGAAGGGTCAAGCCCCAAACCCGGGGTGCAGCCACAAGCAAGATGGGCACCGCAGACTGGCAACCCTGGGTCAGGTCCGCCTGGTGTGTGTAGTTGCCTACAGCTGTTTTAAAATCATAGAATTCCACAAGGCTGTCCAAGTTTCTGGTGGAAACCAAGAGATGCATCCATGCTGGGCCCATGATGCCACCAGGAAAACAATCGGATCAGGGAATGCAGCCAGAAGCCCCTGCTGGCCACAGTCTCCAGCGTTGCCTATTGCCCACCCCCAGAACACCCGCCTTGCCTGTGTTCTCACCCCTTCCATTTGGGCATTTGCGTCTGCACTTCGGGACCTAAAGGGGGTACCAAGGGCAGGAGAGGCTGAGAGAGTGTGGGCCCAGGGCCCCAGCCAGGTAGCATGAACAGGAACAGAACAGAGGGTGCAGGGGGCCCCAACAGGCCCCCAGGAAATGCAGACAAAGTTTAGAGTATCCAGGCAGTGACGGCCAGCTCCTCCCAGCCACCCAACGGGGCCACCGTGTCCTGGCCATCCATCTCCTGCCCAGTCAAGCCCTGCTGGTCTGCTCCAGGGCCCAGGCCCAACGCGCTCTCCAGCCTGCAGCTCTTGGCCCCAGAAGCAGAAAAGCCCTGCAGTTCAACAGATCAAGATGGTTCCTACATTCTCCTCCCACCCACTCCCCAAAAGGCACACACTCATACACACACACACATCTTGGCAGCTGGCGAGCGCTAACGTGGCTGAATTGCTATTGGGGACTTTGAAGGAAGCTAATTAAAACCAGCTGAGATGTGAAAAGCTGGAAGGTGGCAGGAGCCAGGGACAACTTTCCATGGGGCTCCGGAGCCAACTCTCTGCCACCGCCAGCCGTAGTGTCCAGCCAGGCCCCGCGACAGCCCAGCCTGGCCAGAGGAGGGACCAGCCAGGAAACTGCCCCTGCACAAGGCCGAGAGCTGCACGTGGGGTTGAGGCAGGAAGGCAGGGTGTGGGGGTCGGGGTGAAGTGGCGGAGGGGCCACAAGGCTGCTCACCTCTGTGCCTGCGGGGTCACCAGCTGAGGCTTCAGGAGCAGTCCTGCCCTTCCCTGAGGGTGCTCTGCAGAGCACCCCACAGCCCCATCCCCCGTGGCGGGGGCTGGGGCCCCGCAGCTTGCACTCAGAGGAGCAGAGTGAGCTTCTTCAGAAGGTCCCTGTTGGACCCTGTTCATCATCAAAGCAATTGCCACTCCATGTCAGACACAGATGTTTAAAAAGTGAGCCGGTGAGGCCCCATCCCTTCCAATCCCCACCGCAGACTTCCAGAATTCTCTCCATGAGCACAGGCTGGCTTCTGTTTGCTTTTTACAAGATAGATCTCACTGCGTGCACACCATGGGCACCTTGCTTCTCCATTAGGGTGGTACGGGGTTGGTACTGCTCCCATCGAGTGCATTTGTTCTCACACGCCTCCTGACTCCAACGGGCTGTGAGGCAGTGTCCTGCCATCAGAGATGTCCAAACCATCCCCCCACACTCCCGCCCCCCCGCTGCTCCACCTTCATCTCTGCGACAGCCCCCCAGGAGCACCTGGGAGTCTGTGCTGCAGTGACCAATCCTGTCAGTGGCGTTTGGGACTGCCAGGTTGCTTTTCTGTTTCTTCCAATCTTTGCATAACCTTTCCAATCTTAGCATAAACATGTTATTTTAGAAAAAAGAGGTGGGGGGGATCATCAGGCTGTGCCTACAGGCTTGGAGGTGGTTGCACACATCAGTCAGTCCTACCAATGCCCGAGGCAGTCTATTGGGATGGTGCCCGGCCTTTGCTCCTCAGCCGCTGTGACCCCAGCGGGTGCCGGCAGTCGGCCTCAGCGGGGTGAGTGGCAGAGCCTTAGGGGACCATGTCCCCAGGCAGAAACAGCTGGCCCAGAGTTCCCGTGTGCATGAGCCAGTGCACCTGCCTGCACGTGTGCAT
Organism: Odocoileus virginianus; assembly: GCF_023699985.2. NCBI lineage: Eukaryota > Metazoa > Chordata > Mammalia > Artiodactyla > Cervidae > Odocoileus > Odocoileus virginianus. The sequence continues at coordinate 46,312,268 of NC_069693.1, read as the reverse complement.
GCACACCAGAGTCCCCCGCCCGTGTGTGCACACTCAGATGCATACACACACACTGCCCTGATTCTCGCCTCCCCTAGAGCCTACCTGAGCAGGAATCTTGTAACAGGCACCATCTGCTGGGCACTTGGGCCAGTGGAGGGAGTCACCAGACCTCCAAGAACCGGCTCAGCCAAGGCACCACTGCCACCCCCGCCACAAGCAGAGCCCCAGGGGTGGGAGGGCCAGTGGTGTCGTACCCATTTTTCTGGTGGGGAAGTGGAGTCCCAGAAAGATGCTTTCATAACATCACTTTAAAACATCTATACTTTCTTTATCTTATAGTCAGGCCTGTCCATTCACCCTCAGGGCAATGGGAGAGATTAACTAATATAAAAATAATGATAATGGAATAATAGCTCTCAGTCACTGAGGCATAGAACCAGCTCACTGGTTTCCACACAGTGTCTGATGTAACCCCACAGACCGTGGGAGGTAGGGATGACCCATTTACAGGTGGGTGAATGAGACTCAGAGAGGTTAAGTCAGTTGCCTGAAGTCACACAGCAAAGAAGTGGTGGTGCATGTGCTCTCACCATGACACCATAATGCCTTGGTCCCACTCTCCCAAGAGGGGGCTGACTGACCTGGGCCCCCAGCTTGTGAGTGGGGCCAGGACCCCTCTCTCTGGGGTTGACCTGCCTTGGGCTGCCACTCACACCATCTTCCCCTACAGATAATGGCCAGGGTGGTCCCACACAGGGGAGGCTACAGAGCCCAGAGGTCAAGGGCAGTGTCTGGCTTCTTAGTGCATGCACTGGGCTCCCTCCCACTGCCCAGGAGACAGAGAGGGGACCATGGGGACATGCTAGCTGGGCAGGCGATGGGGCAGACACACTGTCTCCCCTTCCTCTTCTGTCCACTGGACCGGAGCCCATGGCAATTGCATCGTTCAACCCCCGAGGCTCTGATCCCTCACCCCAGAGCAGCGGTCCAGGGCAGGGTCACTCCAAGTGAGAGTCATCCCCAGGGCAGGGTCACTCCAGTTCAGGGTCACCCCAGGTCAGAGTCGGCTCAGGTCAGGGTCACCTCCAGGTCAGGGTCACCCCCGGGCCAGGGTCACCCCCAGGCCAGGGTCACCCAGGTCATGGCCACCCCCAGGAAGACCACCTTCCTGCAGCAAGGTGTGCACTGCCCTGGCCTTCCCTACCCTACACTCTCCCCACTCAAGAGCTTCTAACAAGCTGGGTCTCCAAGGGTCCCCCCTCATGAGAGGAGAAGCCCCCAGTGGACTGGGAGGGCAGGACCACGTGTGACCGGGCCCTGTGCCCACAGCCCCAGAGCGCCCCTCATGCTCTGGGGAGGTACTGGCCTGGATGACTTGCCCCTTCAGGCCCACAGCAGCTCGGAGACCTCGGCCGGGCACACAGTCAGACACAGGCAGCACCTGGACTGGGGCTTCCCCTCCCTAAGAAGGGAGCAAGGAGGATAAGTCCTGGCCACCAATGTCAGCACCAGCCTCCTGCTCTCACTGGCTGTGCCGTAATCTCGAAAGCCAGGTATTAATTAGTAGCTTCTGAGCCACAGCGTCCTCACCTGTAACACAGAGGAGGGAATTCACAGCCACTGAGCAAACACTGCACCAGGCCTGGGACACCTGGCATCTCCTTTTGTCTCAGCACAGTGCTGGGAGGTGGGGACTGGTCCGCAGGGCTGCAGGAAGACTGTTACCGCGCATGCACCGCACCCATGCCGCCCCCCGCCCCGGTAAGAGAATGGGAGAGACAAGCTCACCGCGTCCTGTTCCCTTTGTAGCTTGGCGCCCAGGTAGCTCAGAGCTTAATTTGGCCCTCCCAACAGATTTTGGCTTCTATCCTGACAACCTGTGGTGTAGGCACCATTTTTCCTGTGCCCCTTTTAGTCCTAGCTGGGGCAGAATTACAAGCTTTAAAGAAACAAATTGGTGGGAGGGGAATTAAAGATGGAGGAAGAGAGGCAGGGGCTGCTGCCATCAGACCAGTGTGAGGGGACAGCCCTAACCAGCAGTCAGGCTCAGCACACCCCAGGGGCTCAGAGTCAGCCAGAGTCATTCCTGCACACACCCGTGAGCACCAGCTATATGCACTGCACTGTCTCCGGCATCTTCTCTCTCTCCTCCATGTGTGTGTGTGCACATGCGTGTGTGTCTCAGGCCCCCTTCCAGTCCCCAGTGCTTGGCTCACACAGGCTTCCTGCCTGGATGGGGCTTGCCCTCCTCCAACCGCTGCAGACCCTCACTGGCTCAAAGGCGGCCCCCTCCATCTCCACCTCGAAGGCCAGAGGGAGAGGACTCTGGGGCCGGGCTCCCCACGGCCATCAAAGAAACACATGGTCACAATGCCTTTTCAGTCCCTGCAAAATATTCCACTGTCTTCCTTTCCACCATCCTTTTCTCCAGCTGATGAAAGAAAAACAGCCCTAGGGCTGGGGAGGGAGGGGCGTTCTGCGGGTCTCAGCCAGCGCCACCCTCGGAGGCCAACAGAGCCAGGACTTGTCTGGGATGAATATCCGCGTTATTTGGGCTGCACCCCTTAGGGCCGGGGCCCCTCCCTGGCCTGCCATCCACTTCGGGCACCTCTGCAGGGAGGCAGGGGCATGGGGGCTGTGTCTCCCAGGCTGCCAGCAGGGGTTATGACTCCAGAGACCCCCAGAGTGCAGTCCGTGGAGGTCCCCTGGGGGACCCTGGGCTCGGGCGTCCCTGACCAGCTCTGCAGGTGCAGTGTCAGGGCCCCAGGGGGCGCCACATGACATGGGTGGAGGACAGAGGTGGGGACACGTGACTGTGGAGTCTGAGGTCACCCGGGCAAAACCACTGTCTGTGACGGAGGCTGGCGGCCTGTCTGCGTGGGGAGTCACTGCAGATCGGTGGGAGCACAGGGGTCCTCAGGGCGGCGATGTTCCCTCTCATGTGCTGTTGTGCGTCTTGTGTACATGCGCACACATGCTATAAAAACATACATGCTTTATGAATGTATGTAAATACACGCTTTTATACGTATATCCACTTCATGATGAAATTTAAAATAAAGCTGGATAAAGCAGGGCCAGGAGATGTTAACAGAAAGTGCCAGGGATCCAGGTCAAGGTGGTCAAAGGACCCAGTGGTCAGAGGTGCCGCTGGTCAGCCAGCACATGGGCAGGGAAGAGCTGTCTGTGGCTGTCTGGGGAGCAGGGCTCCAGCCAGAGGAGGCTGAGGTGAAGCCCCGGGTTGGGTGAGTGAGGGCTCCAGGTAGCGCCCCTGCCCTGGAGGCTGTGGGGAGGACGGACTGGGGAGGGGGCGACAGGGGTGCAGGGAGGTGACCGCAGTGGCCAGTCTGCCCCCACCTTCACGTAGCATCTCCTCCAGGTCTGTCTCTCCTTTCTCTTCTAAGGACAGGGCCACCCTGACCTAGGATGACCCATCTTGACCACCCTGTTCCCAATAAGGCTGCATTCCCAGGTGCCCGGGGCGGAGGTGGGGGTGGGTGGTCAGGACCTGGTGACGTCTTTGAGGGGACACAGTCCAGCCCACCCACCTCCCACCACTCACACTGCCTGGGCAAAGCAAGGGGACACAGACCTGAAGGAGAATCACACCCGTTTGGACTCTGCAAGGAGGGGTCCAGACCCCAGGCAGCCATTGTGGGGAGGTCTCTGAGGGACGTTCCCAGAACAGGGACCCTGGAGGGAAAGGCCCCAAGGCATTCTAGAAGGCCCAGGAGGCAGGACCCCAACAGTCCAGGGGCTCACAGCCAGGATGGGACTTGATTCCAATACCAGCAAAGCTGTGGAGCATTTGCAAAGGGGGATATGGCCCCCATCTGTGCTTGGAAAGACCCCCTGGCTGCTCTGGGGAGAGGGAAGTGCGAGAGGCCCCAGGGAAGCTGGGGACAGAGCATTGCAGACAGGAGATGGTCGCCTGGTACAGTGAGAGAGGGGCACCAGGGATGCAGCCAGACGGAGACCAGCCCACGTCTCCCAGCCTGCGGCCTGTCAGCTGTGTGTTCACGGGCAAGTGTCCCAGCCCCTCCCGGCCCATCTGCAATGAGGATGAAGGTCCCCTTCTTGTCACACAGCTGGACAGGACCACTGTGTCATCCAGAACTTCAGACCAGCCCCCCCACCCCCAGTGTCCTGGAGACCGAGCAGACCCCTACACCAGCCAGCCCTGCCCTCCCTGGGGAGGAACCGCACCCTTACAGGCAGCCGCCAGCAGCGGGTCTGGAAAGGGCCGCCCTGGGTGCTTGTGGTGGGCGCTCGGGTGACAGACAGCCGCTGGCACCTCCTACCCGGGAGGGGAACCTGAACACGTCTGTCCCTCCTGGAACCTAGGCCAGCCTCAGGCCAGGAAGATGCCCGGGTGCAGGCCTGGCACACCCCCACCCTCCCTCAGGCCACAGTGCTCAGCTTGCCCTTGGTCTGCAGAGCCTCCCCCAGCTGGCCCTCTCTGCAACCTGCTGTGTGACCTGGGGCACAGGGCCTAACCTCTCTGACCCCCACTTTGCCAGTGCAGGGCTTTCCCCCTCCATCATGGGTTCCAGCCATCCTAGAGCTTTCCAGGGCGCCGCAGGCCTTCACCAGACGTGGCATCAGGAGACCTGAGTTCACATCCTGAGCGTCCTAAACCCGGCCCCCTAGGAGGGACATGGAGGGGCAAGGTGTCCATCTTTTCTGTCCACAGTACTGTCCTGGCGCCTGGTGGGGAGCCTGGCCACAGATGAATGAGTGAGGGAGCCAGTGACCGAACCCATCCCCCCACTGAGGGCACAGTCTTGGGGGGGCCTCCACCCACAGGAAGGTCACGGCAGACCAACCACAGCCCCAGTCTCCCCAGCCGCTTCAGCCCACAGTACTTATTTTGTCTTAGGTGAATTTGCTGCCAAAGTTTTAAAATGGGGAGATTTCACTTTAAAACCTGGATTTCTGGCTTTTCCTGAAAAATCAGAGGGCTGCCTCTGTGCTGGATTTCCTGGCTGAGCAGCTGCCCGGCAGGCGGGGCAGGCAGGGTGGGTGCCAGGCGCTCCTGCAGCCATGGACCCGTCCACGGGGAGGAGAGTGGGTGCCGGTGGTCTGGCCTCTTCCCCTCCGTGAAGAAACACATGTTGATGCGGGCAGGGTGCTTGGCTCCAGGGCACGGAAATGCTTATACTAAGGAAAAGCTCGGTCCAGGGGGAGAAACAGCCGAATCCACAGTGTGTCCGAGAGGATGGGACTGAGTGGTGAATCGCACACAGCCAGGTGAGCCCAGGGACTGCCCGACCTGGGGAGGGGCAAGGCAGAGCAGGGGACAGACCCAGAGGGCTCCCCCTGAAGCCCCCCTTCCCTTTCTCCACCCTCAGAGGGGTGCGGACAGGACAGCAGGCGCTGAGCGAGGGAGCAGCCGTAAATGAGAGGCTGGGACCGCGCCTTCCGGGAAGGGCTGTCGCTGCCCGCGGGGGCCGGCCGGCAGCCCTGTGTTTCAGCACCGAGTCGTGTGAGTGAGTGCCTGTCCCGTCGGCCTGCAGCCCCTGCTCCACAACCCCTGGCTGTGCGCCCACCCTCGGGGTCTCAGCTGCCCCTTCTGTGCAGAGCTGGTGGGTGCAAGACGGGGCCTCCCTGCCCAGCTCCGGGTGAAGTTGCCCCAGGGTGTCGTGCCCAGGCAGGGGCGGGTGGCTTGGTGCTGGCGCGGCTCCGGCCAGCGCTGCCTCTGGCTCTGTGGCCTCGGCCTTCCCTTCTGTGGACAGCGGTGCCCCCTGCAGCCGGCCCTGGATGCGCTCTGGGGACAAACAGGCTGGGGAGGGACCCTGGTCCTGCCCCCTGCCCCACCCCCACCATGTTCTAGGAGGGGAGGTGACAGGGGCCACCAGGGGAGGGCTGGCAGGGTGGGTGCAGGGGGTCTTGGCGAGGCGGGGACCCTGAGCTCAGGCAGGGCAGCACAAGTCACGGACGGGGAAACAGCCTGAGGCTGAGGAGGAGCTGCCAGGCCCCTCAGCCTCAGACGCCGGGGCCTCTGGTTCCCTGCACTTGTCACACCTCGGGCCCCTCGACCGTCAGTCCCAAGGGTCGCCGGGAGGAAGGAAGGGGCTCCCTGCCTGGTTCCCCTGCCGGCATTCATTCCCCCCAGAAGCCTTGGAGTCTGATTCTCCATGGCTCCCCATTGCCCACGCTTCACCCCAACATGCAGAGTGCTCCCCACACATGGGCACCTGTGGAGTGGGCCTCAGGAGCCAGGAACAGATGTGGCCGGCCTGGCGGGGATAATGAGAAGGAAGCGTGTGTTCCTCCCCTGCCCCTCCGCCGGAGGAGCCTGGGGCCCCCGGAGTGCAGGTGTGATGCCTGGTGGGGAGTGAGCTGGCCAGGCGGCAACTCCCGGGAGACGGGCAGACAGTGGTAGTGACAAGGCCCTCAGGTGGGTCAGGGCCTGTGAGGGAGCAGGACAGAAGGCCTCACGGCTGCAGTGGGAGGCTGGGGGCCTGCAGGGCCACCTCTCCCTCCTGCCCTCCACCCTCTGGAACAGCCAAGCCCCGCAGATGCCCTCAGGGAGGGCAGCCTCCCACCCCTGGGACCAGGGGCTCTGTGGTGCCAAGCCGCTGCAGCCAGAGGCCCACAGCCACCCCGATCGGTCCCTTCTGAGCTCTGATCACCCACCACAGCGAGGGCACCCGGGGGGAGGCTTCTCAGAGGGGCTTGGTCAGCCGGGTCCGGCTGACCAGGGCAGAGCTCAGCCAAGCGCTTGGAGCCCAGCTGCCCAGAGACGGCCAAGGCCCCGCTATCAGAGGACAGGCTCGCGGGAACGTGAGGGGATTGTCCTTTCCCGGGCCACCGCCAGCCGTGTGGGCATGGCTGGTCCCATCTAGGCACCAGGACGATGGCAGACGTCCCTCGCCACTGAGGAAGCCCCTGGAGCAGCTGGGACCCGCAGCGGGACTCCAGCCCCCCGGCTCCTCTCAGGACACAGCCTGGTTTGTCCGCAGATGATAAGGCAACAGGAAAGTGGGCAGAGATTGGAAGTGGCCGGAGCAGAGCACCCATCCCTCAGCATGGAGGAGCTGAGGCCCCCACATGCCAAGTCTCGATTTCCTCATCTGTAAATTGGGTTGAGTGCCTGCCTGCTTCCCAGCCATGGGGCCATGAGCCCAGCGGGCAGCAGGCATCTCATTGGACCGATTGCCCGGGGTACCTCACCTGACACACGGCCCCGCACAACCCCCGATGCAGCAGATCCCCAACTGTCCAGGGCCCCCCACCTGGCTGCTGCCCAGTGGGCTTCACTAACCCTCTGGTTCTGAGGAATGAAATCATAATCACTTTTAATTGAGAAAGGAGGCTGATAGGATTCTGAACTTGACAGGACAGTAATTAACGCTGCCGAGGAAGCTCATTAATCTTGTCACCCAGGAGACAGCTCATTAAAGCCCGCCATCCCTGCATCCCCGCCAAGCACAGTGACCTCTCCGCAGGCCCCTGCTTCTCACGGGAAGGCCCCGTGTGGGGTGACATGGTTGCTTCCAAAAGCCAGAAGGCTTCCAAGCCCTGTTTGGGGGTCTCAGGCACAGGGTGGGAATTCCAAGGTTGTGTCCCAGTTCATTTACTTCCCTCAGCCTCAGCCTCCTCTCCTGTAAAATGGGTCTGATGTATACTCCACCCCAGGCTGGCTGGCAGGTGAGATGATGGCCTGGGGCGCCCTGTCCCGAGGCCTGGAAGAGCCAGGAACAAGCCCGGCCCAGGGAGGCCCATGGAACATACAAAACAGGCCCGATGCATTCCAGGGTCCCAGCCCCCCTCTGCAGCCTGGTCCCTGCTCTCTGTCACACGTCAGGGTCACAGGGTGTCCAAGCTTCCGAGGCACACTCTGGCCCCAGCCCAGGGTTCAGACCAAGACTCGGCCTCTGGATGCTGGTCCTCGACCCACCCTGAACAGCGGAGTTCTGGAAGCCCGTCTCTCACGTGAGGGCTGTGGAAAGGAGAGGGTGTGGACAGAGCCCCTCCAGGCACCGGCGCTGTAATGACAGTGCCCGCGGACTCTGCGTCACAGGTTGACAGAGGACTTCCAATGTTTATAACCAAGAGTCACATGTGGATGATTGGAGGGTCGATTGGAGGCAAGGATGGAGACAGCCTTTCCTACAAAATCAAAAGTGTTCAGAGCCTTGAACACCCTTCAACCTCCAGAATGTCCCAGCCTGGCCGTGACCCCGGGCTCCAGGACAACGGCAGGCCCTGGAGCTGCAGGGGCTTTTTCAGAACCACTACACCCCATTCAGAGTGATGTCGCCTTTCCCTTCTCCGGGAGGCCAGGAGCTGGGCCTCCTCTGGCCCTCAGCTTCTGTTACCGGCTGATTCGAGTGTCGCTGGGCTGCTGCCCTCCCAGTCTCTGCTGCTGTGTGTCCTTGGGCAAGCTCCCCACTCTCTGAGCTGCCATTCCCCACTTGTGCAGGGAGCTCCCTGCACAAGGTGCTCCCAGGGATGCTCGTGTGGAGTTCCAGAACCAAGCTGCCCCCAGGTCCCTCTGAAGAAAGTGCCCCATTCAGTATGGCTTTCAAGGTGGCCTCTGTGGAGCCCCAGCCACTGTCTCTTGTGCTTGCAGCCCTGCCGCCCTCCCTGCCCTGAGCAGCCTGGCCTGGACGAGCTGCCTCTCGGCTCTGGGATGGTCGGCGCTCACTTTATTCACCTGGGACTTGGGTGGGGGTTTCCCGGGGCCACTGAGCCCCAGTATGCTCCTGCAGATGGGACCCCGGCAGTCCTGTCAGCGGTGGGGTGGGGGGAGAGACCCTCCAAGGCCAGGCAAGGGGCAACCAGAGTTCCCTGGGCAGAGCTTGGTACACTTAACTTCTAGGGTGTAAGACCTGCTCCTAAAACATCAGCCTCATCAACAAACATTCCTGGACCCGGGCACTATGTGGAGAGATGGGGAGCCCGAGGGCACTGTCTGTGCACCCCCACACCTTCCTCCCCCCAGCAACTCCTCACCTGCTGGCTGCTGCACACAGAACATCCCGAGGCCCCATCTAGAAATGCGGCCAGAGGCAGAGAGCGGGCAGCCCTGCACAACCCTGGGAGGGGTGTGGGGGCATGCGTGTGGTGTGAGCATGTGCATGTGTGCATACATTCATGCGTGTGTGCAAATCTGTATGTGAGGGTGTGTGTCCCCATGTCTGTGGACTCACCTGCCTGTGGGTGCCCATGGGCCCACGCATGTGCAGCTATGTGTCCTGCACACCCCCTGGTGGCCCCCCAGACCCTGAGCCCCAGGTGAAGCCTGGGCCCCAAAGTCCCCAATGCGTGTTTCGTCCTGTTCCGTGACACTGTGCTTAGGTGGGTGGGGGCGCGCCTGCTAACAGTGACCGCAGCGCTCCCGGAGGTGCCTGGCGAGGTCAGCTGGCGGGCTGGGCAGACCCAGCTCCTCTGCTGCCAGGCTGGTCTCCCGGGGGGGTTTGCAGAGGGGCAGACAGTGGGGCCTGAGCAGCATGATCTGGGCACCCATCGGGCAGCCTGCTTGCGGAGACGTGTGGTGTGTCAGAGGCAAATGGCAGGGGGAAAGCGTGTTCCCCAAGAGACTGACAGATGGGCCTCAGGGCAGAGGCTTCCTGGCACAGGTGGCCTTGGAGCTGGACCAGAAGGAGGGAAGGAGAGACATCTCCAAGGACCCAGCCTGTGCAGGGGTCTAAGCAGGAGCTGCCTGGCATGCAGCAGCACAGAGGGTGGCAGGGGTGAGTAGGTACCAGGGAGGTGGTGGCAGATGAGAGCAGAGGGCGGGGGGGGAGGGTCCAGGCAGCCTGTGTAGCCCCCTCGACAGGTGGGCACTGAAGCAGGCGCTCAGGGATGATGGCATGAGATCCCCCATGGCCCTGGGCAGTGCTGAGGGCTCCTGCCTGGGTCCCAGTGTCCTGACCTCTGCAGACCATGCACCTGTCTTCCTCTTGAGTCTCTGGCCCTTCCCTGCTCAGCCTGTGGGCCGGTGTGGTCCCTCCCATCCTGCTGTTTGGGCACCGAGGTCCTTGGAAAACTGCTGGCGTCCAAAGAGCACAGGTCAGCACAGGCGTCAGGGGTAGCCCTTCCTGGGAGTGGTGGCCAGGCCCAGAATCACCTTTGATCCGGCGGCTCTCCTGAAGCCAGGCGGTCAGCTGCACCAGCAAGCACGTCCATATCCACACAGGCCCTTGGGATGCGCCAGATGAGACGCGGTCTGGCAGCTGAGGCCAGGGCGCGGCTTCTTGGGCAGAGCCAGGCGTGGACAGATAGCCTTCATCTCTTCCTGCATCCACCCTGCCCCAAATCGTTCTGCACCCCCTGCTCCATCCTCCTTCAAGGCCCTGCTTGGACTTCCAGGGCTCCCAGCACTGTCAGAGTTAAGGTCCTAGTTCTGCGTCATGTCCAGAGTGCGGCCATGTGGTGTCAGCAGGCTGTGGGACTTGTTCTAGGAGGAATCAGCCAAGAACTAAGTCGGGAGCCTTTTCACATCCCCCAAATATGGGTCTCAGAGGAACAGGAGGGATGAAGGCATTCGCGGCTTCCGTGGGCAATGGGTCCCGCCTTTCAGCACAAACCCCTGGCAGCCCTGCGGCCTCCTCCCTGTCAATTGTGAAGACATCGTTTTCTCCCCACGTGCTCCTCTTATCTGCCTCCTGTTAAAGGATCTCAAATATGCACCCCGATAAGGTGGAACGCACCCCCGCTTCCCAGTCCCATCCAACACCAGCCTCCACTTTCCCCAAAAGTAATTAAGATAAATGCAGCTGATAATTTGCCCAGGATTCTTAAACAGACCCTCGGGCCATATCTCAGATATAATTTTACCTGCTAAGGTTTATCTGAGTGCTCGGGTAACAGATAGTTTTTAAGCAAAGCGGCAGCTTTTGAAGCAAAAGGAAAGGGGAATGTTTGTAAAATAAATGTCACATGGAGCCGCCACGGCAGCCCCTCAGTGTGGGCTGTGCCGACCGAGACCCCGCCTCATCTGGGCCGGCCACCCTGCTCCGCTCGCTGGCCAGGATTTGGAGCCCGTCGTGGGGCTGGCTGGGAAGGGAGCTGGGCTGGGCATGGAGGGGGAACAAGAGAGCAGCCAGTGGGGGAGGCTGGTGGGGGGCAGTCATGGGGCGGTGCCCAAGGCTGTGCCCCTCATGCTTTTCCAGCCACACTAGTCAGGGATGACCTGGAGCGGAGATGATCCGGTTGAGCTGGCGTGCAGGGTGTCCATAGGGAAGCAGGCCGGCGGGGGGGTTTGAGGGGGCGGGGTGCTGGTCCAAGCCACGGGCCAGCAGTGGCGCAGGCACAGGGTGGCCAGGCAGAGGGCCAGTGTCTAGGGAGACACAGCTCAGGGCACTTGGCCTGGACAGGCAGCCAGAGGCAGGCAGGGGTCTATAAAGGGGCCCGGGTTGGTGCCTCCCAGGGAAGCATTGTGTCTGGGGGTGGCAGAGGGTGGAAGGGGACGCCAGGGTGGGGGGCAGGGTCCTACTCCAGGCTCTGCCTTAAACAGGCCAGTCTCCTGGGACCCTCACTTTCCCCATCCACACCTGGTCAGGCTGGAGCCTGGCTGCCCATCACAGCCTGGTCTACCTAGCAGCACCTACGTCTCGCCTCCTGATTGGTATCTAGGATGGGGGGGCGGTGGGCCTAGGGGGTGTGTGTCCATGGCATCCCTGATCCGCCAGTAAGACCCCAGGTGGCTGCACCCTCGACAGCCTGCTCACCAACCCAGTTCCACCGCGCCTCCTGGCCAGGGGACCCATCCCCCACACCGTACCTGAGGGACCCTTACCCAAGGCCTGGCCACACATGGCCGAGGGTCACCTCCTCGGAGGGGCTTCTCAGACCCCTGTGCCCGCTACCCTCAGCCAGACCCTGCTCCCTCCCTCTGCCCTGGTCACGACCGGCCACTGCAAGCTCCGTCCCAAAAGGCGTCACGCCGTGCTGCCCTCACCCCATGGGGACCGAGCCTCTCTCCAAGCCTCTGTTCCCACCTGTAACAGGAGTGAGTGCTGGCCACGAAGCGGGGCCATGAGGTCAAGGTGGTGTCCACACGGTCCTCTGTGGTCACTGCCGTTGCCTCTGCACCATCCCCTAAAGCTGCCAGCTCCTCAGGGAGGGACAGATGATACGGGAGAGGGGACAGCTGCCCAGCCTGCCCCCGCCCACACCTGCTCCCCATGCCCGTCCGGTCACCCAGTGCCCGGCCAGCAGAGAACACGCACGGGCGCCGCCAGGCCAAGGCCAGCATGGAGCAAGCGTGCAGCCCACCCTCACAACCTCGTCCAACGCTGACCACTTCCCAAGGGCACTGGGGGCCAGGGACGCGGCCAAGACAGGACAAGGGGGCGAAGGGGCAGACGCCTCTACCCCACCTCACCGTGGGCCTCGCCCCTCACAGGTGGAAACCAGAAGGCCATGTTGCTGCCTGTTTAGAAGGTGTGGCCCCACCCTGATAAGACAGACATTCTAACGGGGAAGTTAAACACACCCACATCTGGGCAGGTCGGCAGCAGGGAGACCGAGGAGACCGCAGGGCCAGAACCAGGTCTACTGCCGGCCAGAGGTCCCGAGTCACAGAAGATGGGCGGCCTGAGGGGTCAGCAGCCCAGCCCCTCGTCTAGAGCGGAGGAAACTGAGGCCGGAGGAACCGGGGAGCCTTGGCGGCGAGGGGGGTGGTGGAGCAGAAAGCTCTGACCCAGCAGGGCCATCTGTGCTGAGCTGCCCAGACACCCAGTGTTGGGGGACAGCCCCCTGCCGAGGGCTCCCAAAATCATTCCTGCTTCACCGGTGGACACACACATAACTGAAAGGGCTTCTTGGAAGAGGCAGGCCGTAGAGGAGTCTGGAGGAGCAGTGACTGCATTCAGAGTCGGCGTCTGCGGGCTTAGTGTGCGGTTACGTCCAGCCTCCCAGCCACAAGCCTTTGAGGCCAGAGCTGTGGTCATCCCATTTTATAGCCAGAAGTGCTAGAGCCAGGACTCAAGTCCGGGCCGAGCTGACCCCCTGCCAATGGTCTCCCTTTAGAAGTGAGTGGGAATTGGGAAGGTGGGGGAGAAGGCGGGGGCATCTGCACAGGGGCACTGCTTAGAAAAAGGCCTGAGAGGGTCTGGGGGAGTGGGCAGGAGTGGGCAGGAGGGCCCAGATCAAGGACGAGAGGCCATAGCTGAAATGGGGCAGGTTGAAAGGAGAGGTGAGGGCAGAGGGTCAGGAGCAGAGCCTGGACTCTGCTGCAGCCTGGGGTCCATGGGGAGGGGGCACCGGAGGGCAGGGGCCCAGGCCTGCAGCGGGACACCCCTCACCAGGAGCTGCCACCCATACCCAGCTGGAGCCAGCCAGCACCACCAAGGGCTTGAGTTACCCAGAGGCTGGGGCCAGGTGGTGTTTCTGAGTGAAAAGGAGACGCCTGCACTCCTGGAGTTCCCGGGGGCAGGCCAGGGTCTGGGGGATTGGATCTCCCCACTTCAAAGGGGCCCCAGGCCTGCTGAAACCCACACCGGCCAGAACCAGGGGGCTTTGCCAAGAGCCTGGGCAGAGATGGGAACCCAAGACCAGGCATATGCTGCCCCCTGCCTGCCCCACTGTCTGAGCACCCAGGACAGGCCGTCAAGTCCCTGAAGGGGCAGCCAGGCTGGGGTGCCCTGGGTGCTGCAGGCAGAATGTGGGGCCCATTAGCTCTGCCCACAGGTCTGCACATGGAGCAGGGCCACCTCAAGAAGAGAGGGGCCCTGAGGTGGGGCCAAAGTGCAGAGCCACTCGGTCCTGCAAGGGGCAAGCATGGTCCCCGGAGCCCTGCCTCACATCGCCCCATGTTCGCTGCATGCTATGTGACTTGGACGTCACATGACCTCTCTGAGCCTCAGTTTCCTCATCTGTGGTTCCTGTTGATGTTTCACAGCAGAGGCAGAGTCAGTTGCTCACCACCATGTGACAGACGCCTGACCTAGTGTCTGGCAAAAATGGTGAACCTCTCTGAATGAATGAAGGAGTAAGTGACTGAATGAGGAAGTGAGTGACTGAATGACTGAGTGAATGAATAAATGAATGAGTGAGTGAGTGAATGGAAAGCTGCAGGGAAGATCTCTGCATCCTGCAGGCTCTCCCCAGGACTTGGCCTGCCCCACTCCAGGCAAGGGCATGCTTCCCGCCCTGTGCTGCCAGAAATCTCCACATCTCAAGAGTCTCCACATCTCGGGGTGGGGGGGCGGATGCAAGTCAGCACAACCACCAAGAATTGTCCTAGTAGTTCCCTAATGCTGTGTGACACATAGCAGCTTGAAATCTACGGGTTTCTGTGGGTCCGGAATTTGGGCAGGTATTCTTTTCATCGGTCGCCAGTCGCCACGTCCAGCCCCTGTTGCAGGGGAGGGACTTGGGCTCCACCTTTTGGAGGGAGGAGGATCAAAGAATTTGTGGCCAAATGTTGAAACCACAACAGTGGTTAACCTGACAGTGTCTTTAGATCACAAGTGCATTTGCCCTTGACCATGCTGTTTCTTCCTTGGGTTTGTTCTGCTGGTCTCCTTACACATATTCATTGCTCTACTACTTATAAAGGCCCAGAGAGGACAACCCAGCATCTGTCCACCCAGAAGGGTCTGGGTGTAGGCATAGCTGTTCCGCAGAATGTCCCATAGCCGCGTGTTGGTGGAGAGGTGGATAGACAGACATCAGCCAGGAGTTGCTTTAGGGGTGCTGTGGAGGTACCACCAATGTTCAGATGCAAAAAGTAACGCACAATGGACTGTGTGTGCAGTGGACTGTCTCGAAGAAAGGGGGAAAATGGAAATATTTATTTACATTTGCTGGTATTTGCATCAAGAAACTCTGGAAAGAAACACAAGAAGCTGCTTCCTGTGCTGACCCAGCAAGGCAGGGAAAGAGTATCCGTGGGCTGGGGGTGGAGATGGGGGCATTGTGGAGCGTCTCACTTCAGACTTTCGAACCACAGGAACCTGTGATCTATGCACATGAAATACCACAACAAGAAACGTAAAATCACTCTTAACCCAGTGCGAAGGCCTCCAGCTGACCCCAGCCCTGCAGCCCAGCCCTGTCCCCAGCCCACCAAGGCTGGGGGTCCCCCAAGCTCACCCAGCTCCCCACAGCCCTGCCCTCAGCGGCTTTCCGGGGGCTCTGCAGATCTATGCTCCCTCACCAACTCCCCCTGGGGCTCTCGGTCCCCAGCCAAGCACCAGAGTAATGCTGACATGCTCCCCATTTTCTTTGCAGCCAAGAAATCCCCACCCACAAGGAAGCTGCGCAGCAATCCAGCTGAGGGCCGACTCCCAGGTTTGTAGAAGGGATGGCCGGCGTGGACACCGGAGCTGCCTGGCCTGGCCCCCACCTGCCCCACTGCCCTGTCTCCCTCCATCTCGCTCACTCACTCGGGAAGTGCATCTCACCCATAAATCAGGGGTGATGATAATGCTATGACCTCTCAAGCCACTGAGAGAACGAGAGGAGTGATGGGAAGCACTCTGTGCCCTGGTCCACAGCAGGGCCCACGGGAGCTCAGGCCTCTGTTCTGCCATCATTATCCGTTCAGCACACGGCACCCAGGAGCCCTGCCCCCAAGGGCTCTCAACCCTTGGAGCCCTTGAAAGGGGACCTGAGGACTCACCTGGGGCAATGCAGCCCAGAGCAGGGGGGAGGCCTCCACCTCAGAGGGAGGACCTCCCCAGTAGGCAGGACTGGCCTGGCTGAGGAAGGGGCAAGGTGGGTGACAAGATGCCCTCTGCTGTCCGGCACCTGGACCACACCCCCTGAGTCGAGGAGTCCCTGCCCTGACCTCAGAGCTGGCGGCTGACCTCCCTGGACTGCCCCAGGAAAGCCAAGGAAATAAGCAAGGTGACCAGCCAGCCCCAGGCTTCCTCTGAGAATGAGACCCCCAGAGCTGCTGGGGTGGGAGTAGGGTTGTGGGGTCACAGAGACAAGAGGGGGGGCCTGGGGCTCCCCTCACCCAGCATCTCCCTGCACTCCAGAAGCTCAGCGTTCAGGATGGGGCTTTTCTCCAGAGGCCTGTGGGGGCTGAGCTTCGCTTGAGGGTCATGAACACACGGCAGACACGTGTGCCCCAAACAGCAGGTCAATTCAGGGCCCAGGAAAAGGAGCCATTGGCTTCCGGAAGCTGAGGGTCCGCTGCAGGGGCAGCAGGTGGGAGCCTCGGCCAGACCCGCCCTCTGTCCTTCCTGGGCTGTCTGCCCTGGCATCTGGTGCCCATTACCCCCACTGTGAGGCCTCTGCAGGTCTGGAAGCAACGTGCCACATGGGGCCTTCCTGCTCAGGGCCCAGCTGGTGCCCTGCAGGGCTGCTCGGGGGTGGCCAGGGTCTTCCCACACCTCCGGCCCCCAGCAGCATTCACTCTCGTTGCCTTCTTCCTCCCCACCCCCAGCCCACACCCACCCACTAAGCCCTTCCTCAGTCTGGCTCATCTTCCCTCATCTCTCGAGGGACCATCAGAGCCAAGCCGCCACCCCTAAAAGGGAAGGCTGTGTGCCCACCACTTCTGCTCCAGCCTGCCACACCACCACAGAGCCACAGAGCCACTGTTCCCCACTTACTCTGTCCTTTTCTTGCAGGCTTGTCAGGACCATGCGAGCAGGCTTCTCCAGGGCTCCTCGAGGGGCCAGGATGGCCGCCCAGCCCGCTTTCTGCGGCCCTCCTCGGACCACAGCATCCTCCTAGCGCCCAGGACGGAGGGGCCATGCCTGGGGAGCAGCCCCTCGGAGCGCCACCCCCAACCATGACTGGAGACCTGCAGCCCTGCCCGGCGACCAGTGGCACGGGGGGCCCCCTGCGGCCCCCCGGAGAGATCAGTGCCCTGGCCAACAGGACCACCAAGGCCATGGGCAGCAGAACCCAGGCCAGGGATGACCCCAAGACCCAGGTGCAGCAGGCTGGGAAGGGGGTGGCCGAGGCCCCGCTGCCCAGAGTGCAGGCCCTGAGCAGCGGCCCCGGCAAGGGCAGCGGCCCCCAAACCCCAGCGGGGAGCAACCTCATGCAGGCTCGTGTCCGGCGGGCAGGCAGGGCAGCCAGCAGCCCCCAGCAGCTCTACAGTTTGAGCATCGCCAGCACAAGGCCCAAACCCACCCTGGATGGGAATACCCCTGAGGGCCTGCAGCCCGAGGCCCTCCGGCCCTTAGACGCAGAGATGCCCCCAAGCCAAGGGACCAGAGCCGGTCTCAGGCCCGGCCGTCCCAGGGCCGAGGCCTCTCCTGCCCCGGAGGAGCTCAGCTTCCAAAAGTGCTTCCAGGAGACCCCCTCCAGCTTTACCTCCACCAACTATACCTCACCGAGTGCCACCCCCGGGCCCCCGCCCCTCAGGGCCCCCCAGAGCAGGGGCACCAGCCCCTGTCGGCCAGCCTCCTACCTGGAATTCCAGGCCAGTGGGGCTGACGCCTGGCCTCCCCCAGCTGAGAACAGCTTCCCAGGTGCTAGTTTTGGGGTCCCCCCCACTGAGCCGGAGCCCTTTCCCGAAGGCGGCAGCCCCGGGGTGGTGGCCTTTCAGTACCCCTTCCCGGAGCTGCAGGGGGCCAGCCGGAGACCCTTCCCAGAGGACACGGCTGGGCCCAAGTACCCTGAACGGGCGGTGGTGCTCGCCTTCCACCAGCCTCGGGGAGCGTGGCCGGAAACAGTGGGCACGGGCCCGGCCTACCCCCTGGCTGCCCGCCCGGCCCCCCCACCCCCACCCTGCTACTCCAGCCGACCCGGCGGCCTGGAGGCACCCAGCGACCTTGGCGGTGTGCTCCCTCCTTCTAGTGCTGCTCACCCGGCCTCCAACCCCTTCTCGGAGAGCACAGCCACCTTCCGGGACAGTTTGCACGAGAGCATGACCAAAGTGCTCCCTGAGAGACCTCCTTCAGCCCATGAAGGGCTAGGGAGCCCCAGGGGGCCCCCAAACTCCCTGTCCCAGAGGCAGTTTCCCGGGCAGGCCTATGGAAGCCCCGGAGCCAGTGGAGTGGGCACCAGCCCAGGGCCTCGGGACACAGAGCTGGCCGCCTCAGGGCCTCCCACCACCAGACTGCCCCCGCTGTGGGACCCCGCCCCGGCCTCTTACCCTCCACCTCCCCTGGGTCCCCCAGCCACCACGTTCTTCGAAGCCCAGCCCGGCCCAGGCCAGCGGCTCAGCCTGCCCCAGAGCCCCCCGCTGCCCTGGACCCAGGTGCTCCCTGCTGCCGGACCTGGCCCCCACCGAATGGAGATGCTGAACCGACTGCCTTTCCCCCCAGGGACCCCCGAGTGGCAGGGGGGCAGCCAGGGAGCCCCAGGTGCTATGGGCAAGACAGCCGGGCCGGGCGAGAAGCTGGCTGTCCTGAGAAACAGCCCGGGCCAGCACAGCAGTGGCTCCCCTGGCCTGTTTGCCTACAACGGGCTGAAGGACCCGGGAGCCCAGCCCCTGTTCTTTGGGGCAGCCCAGCCGCAGGCCTCACCCCGGGGACCCCCCGGCCTGCCCCCACCCAGGGTGGTGGGAGCCTCCCCCAGTGAGTCCCCCCTGCCTTCCCCGGCCACCCACACGGCCAGCAGCACCTGCTCATCACTCTCTCCACTGTCTAGCAGCCCAGCCAACCCCAGCTCGGATGAGAGCCAGGTGCCTGGGCCGCTCGCGCCCTCTGCCTTCTTCCACCCAGCCCCTCACCCCCAGGAAGCTGGCAGCCCCTTCCCATCCCCCGAGCCCTCGCACAGCCTCCCCATCCACTACCAGCCAGAGCCAGCCAAGACCTTCCCTTTCCCCACAGAGGGGCTGGAGGAGACCTCGTTCCCCAACTCGGGGCTCCAGGCGGGCAGTGCGAGCCTGGAGGGCTTCCCCCAGGGCCCGCCCCCCTACTCCGCCCACCACTTCCCCCTCAGCAGCGCCAGCCTGGACCAGCTGGACGTGCTGCTCACCTGCAGGCAGTGTGACCGGAACTACAGCAGCCTGGCCGCCTTCCTGGGCCACCGGCAGTTCTGCGGCCTGCTGCCAGCCAGGGCCCAGGACAACCACCAACAGCCCCCGGGTCTCCCTGCGACCCCCAGAGTGCCCGCCGGCAGGACCCCAAGCCCACTCAGCCACACCAGGACAGCTCCCTTCCTGCTGGGCGGAGACCTCCGGCCCGAAGGCAGAGATGACCCCATGAGGACGAGCTTCCTGCCCGGCTCCACCGCCACCCCCTTCCCGCTCCCCACAGGGGACCTGGACTTGGAGGACGCTGCCAAGTTGGACAGCCTCATCACGGAGGCACTCAATGGCCTGGAGTACCAGTCCGACAACCCCGAGATCGACAGCAGCTTCATTGATGTCTTCACTGACGAGGAACCTTCTGGGCCCAAGGGCCCCGCTGCCGGGCAGCCCCCCAAGGCCAGGCTGGGGGCAACACCAGATAACAAAGCCCCAGCCCCAGCCCCACCCCCAGCAGTGGATGTCCCGCTGGAGACCCAGCCCCGCCAGCCTGGGGATGGGGGCTACCCAGCCGGCCCCAGGCCCAAAACCCGCTCCCTGGGCCCAGCACCTGCAGAGACAGATGGGGCCAGCCTGGCTGGCCAGCAGAGGAGAGGAAAGCGGTTCAAGTTGTTTCGGAAAGAGCTGGACACGGTTAACACCACCAAGAGGCCTGGCAGGGGCTCCAGGGCCGCCCGCCTGAGGCCACGGAGGAAAGGCCGGGCTGAGGCCCGCCCGCGGGATCTCAGAACCCAGGCCCCCAAGAGCCACACAGACCCCGGGGGCCGGGCCCTGCTGGTGGAGACCAGGAGCTCCCGGCGCCTCCGATTGTCCCCCAGCCAGGATTGCAGGCGGAGGCGGGCACGGGGCGGCACCTGGAGCAAGGAGCTCATCCACAAGATCGTGCAGCAGAAGAACCGGGCAGGTGGGCGCAGCCCAGCCCCAGGTGCCTTGGATGGCAGGCCCCAGCACTGCGACTGTGCCTCCGAGTCTGAGGAGGAGGACGGACCGCGAGCCCCGGGCTCCCGCTTCAGAGGCCGGCCCCGCCCCAGCGGCCGGCGATGGCGCCGGGGCGAGAAGAGGAAGGAAGTGGACTTGACCCCAGGCCCCAGAGAGGATGGGCAGCAGCAGAAACCCAGGAAGGTAGTGAAGCAGGAGGCTGCGAGGTCTGGGGGCTACCCGGGCCCCAAGGAGCTGGGCAGGCCTGAGCCAGGCCCCAGCCAGAGTCCCAGGGCCCAGGGCCCGTCGCACAACCCAGAGGCTGGAGTGGACCCGGAGGAGAAAGGCCCCCAGCTTCTCCTGCAGGATCTCACTGGTGCCGAGACCCCAGAGGAGAGTCCTCCGCCTCCGGGCTTCCCTCAAGACACTGAGACCCCTGAAATCGCTGATGACCTTCCCCCTGATGCCACGGAACTTCACAAGGAGGCTCCAGACTCCTCTCCAGCTCCCTGCAGGGGAGGCGGCCCCTGCCCCCCAGCTCCCGAGCAACCACAGCTCCACAGGGAGGACACAGTGCTGCCCCTCGCAAGCTCACCCACATTGGGTGCACATCGGTGCTTGGAGCCAGTCACCTCTCAGGACAGAGAGGACCTGCCTGCCTCTCCATCCGGAGAATCACTGGTGCCTGTTGCTAACGCTGTCCACACGGTCCACTTGGACCCCAGCACCCTCTTTGTGAAGACCCCTGGTCTTGGAGAGTCCATGGAGGCTCCAGCTGCCAGAAAGGGGCCTCAGCCCTACAGCAGCCCCCGCAGTGAGTTGTTCCTCGGACCCAAAGACCTGGCCGGCTGTTTCCACAAAGACCTGGGCTCCCACTCCTCAGCCCCAGACAGCCCACCAGCCATTAGGGCATGCCTATGCCAGGATGACCACAATGCCAGTTCCCCAGAGCCAAAGCTGCCCAGGAGTCCGCCCTACACAGGCGTCACAGACCCAGGCAGAGACCAATCGGTGCTGGCCTTGGAGCCCACGCCCCTCCCCTCGGGGCTGCCCAGGGACAACTTCCACCCGCCAACCTACGGCAGCCTCTCTGGGCACAGGGACACCCCTGTGCTGCGTGCGTGTGCTGCCCCTTCCCCGAGGAAACCCCAGCTAGACCCACCGTACCCCTCTCTTCTGCCTGAAAGGAGCTGGTCCCTGCTGGAGGAAGTGTCCCCGGTGCCACCCAGCCATCCGGGCCTCTTTCCCAGCCTCTTGGGGGAAAAGACTCTCAGTCAGCAGTGTCCCAGTGAAGGGCCCGTGACCGCCAGCCTTAGCACTCTGCCCGCCAGGGCTGTCGAGTGTAGCACCACAGGTACCCGCGACCTGTCCGAGGAGGAGTTGGAGATCAAACGGCTGGTCACGGAACTGGAGAGTCAGCTGCAGAGCAGAGGCCCACAGGGGGCCCCGGGAGAGCCGTGCAGGGCCAGCACCACAGGTCCCGGGGGGTCGAGTCCACACGGGGAGGGGACGGACACCACGGGGGGCACCCTGGCGAGCCCCCAGGAGGAGTGGCCCTCACCCTTGACCCTGGGGGAAGGAGCCTTGGCCCCCAGCACCCACAAGGACATGGTTCCTCAGGGTCCTTCCAGCCCCGTGGGGGCCAGCCTCAGTTTCCAATTAGTGCAGAAAGCCAGAGTCTTGAAGACAAGGCCCCCCAGAGCCGAAGGAGGCCAAAGGGCCCACCAGGAAGTCTGCGTACCAGACCCCATGTCAGATGTGGGGAGTTTAGCGAAGCGCAGCCCAAGCCTGGAGCCTTCGCTTCCTAAGGGTCACGGGGCCCCCAGAACACAACATGGCCAAAGCCTCCCACTGCTCCTTCCCTGCCCACCAAGAGGGGGGCTTTCCCCGGGACCCCGCAAGGCACCTGGGCCCTGTCAAGATCCTCTGGAGCTGGAGGCATTCAGCAGCCCCACTGCCCATCTAGCGCCTGGCTTGGCATTTCGGGGTGCCGAGCTTCTGCCTCTGGGCGCCACCCCACCTTCTGCTGCCATTCATAGCAGCGCCCCCAGGGGACACTCTGTGAGCAGCACAGGTGAGCCAGGAGGAACAGGGCTCCTACCCCCTGTCGCAGCAGGCTCTGGCCCTGAGGGCAAGGAGGAGTTTGTGCCAGTAGGAGTCTCTCCAAGTTGTGCCTCTGCGCCCAATCCCAGCCTGGGCGGGAGGCTCCAGGACCCAGCCTCCAGCCCACTTCATCAGCTGCAGCTCCTGGTGGCCAGAGCGGCTGAGAGGGGAGATGATGCCCAGGGCTCAAGGGCAAACCCCCCTGCTGACACCCAGAGCCCTCTGCACAGCAATCCCTCAGATCTGGGAGGTGATGGCAAGGAAGGAGGGACAGTGGCCCACAGCCCTGCCCTGGGCTCCCTGGGAGACATGCAGATGACCACCGTGGCCGGATGTCAGCTGGAGCCAGACAAAGATGGACATGCAGGCACACACGGCCAGGCGGAGAAGCCCAGGGGCCAAGCCGAAGCTGGCCACCTGCAGCCAGGTGACCGAGGGAGGCCAGGGAGACTGGACAGCTGCACCACAGCCAGTGCCGACCCTGAAACCACACCGGCTGGGCTGGTCAGGGCTGCAGACCAGCTGGGGGCACAGCTCCAGGGAAGCAGGGCAGCCATGGGCCTTTGCAACGAGGCACAGGACACCCCAAGCCCCACCTCCTCTGAGACAGACTCTTCAGTCCCAGCCTTGGTGGCAGCCCACACCCCAGACAGGCCCGGGGACTGGACTCTGGATGCGGTGGCAGCTGGCCCAGGCTTTAGGAAGCATCTGCTGTTCACTGGGGAAAGCCCAGAGCCCCCCACCAGGGACCTGGCCAGCCGCACCCCTTCGTCTGCCTCTGCAGCCCCCTCCGATCCCCGTGGCCTCAAGCCCCTACAGCAGGAAGGCCCTCCCATGGCACCTTCAGAGGAGCTCAGGGAGCTGCTCCCAGCGTCTCCATCCCATGGGGGCGCTGCCAGCCCTCAGCTTCTGTCGGCCTCTTCTCCCACCTGGACACCTCCAGAAGGGGCCAACTGCAGCCCAGCACCCACAGGCACTGCGGCACCCCTGGCAGTGTCCCCCTCTTTGAAGACAAGCCACTGTGGCCTCAAGGAAAGCCCGGCTCACCACCCTCTCCTGGGGGACGGCAGCCCCCTGGAAGACCCTCCCAAGGAGCCCAGCTTCATCAGCATCGTCAGTGCCGCCCACAGAGGGGCCCGCCCTGGAGGTCATGTGTCAAAAACCCTAGAAGCTTCCAGAAAAGAGAGGCCAAGAGACTCCCCTGCCCGTGCCACCCCTCCCCACCCAACTACCGTCAGCACCCCGGGAGTGACTGTCAAGTCTGCTGCCCTGCCCAGCGTCCATACCACAGGTGGCCTGGGGGCACTCAGAGGCCCCAGGGCTGAGTGGCCAGACCCCAGGGGAGTCCTGCCCATCATGCCCCCAGATGGGGTGCCCACAGGCTCCTCCTCTGAACCCCTAGGCAACAAGGAAGGCCAGGGTGTCACCACTGTGCCCACTGACCCTTCCACACAGGAGGCCATGTGGCCAGATCCCCAAACCTGCCAAGAAGGCAAGGCTCTGGCCAGCCTCCAGGGACAGAAGAGCCTGGAGACGCCTGGGGCCAGGCCCCCTGCCATTACCAAGGCATCTGAGGCTGGTGCCAGGGGTGTGCCGGTGACCTGCCCTTCCACAGAGCTCTGCCCAGGTAGCACAACCAACGATTCCAGAGCCCACTCCCCGCAAAGTGCCCTCCACCAGAGACCCCAGGCAGATGCCCTCAGTCCCCAGAACCTCAGACAGAAGCCGCGTGGCTTTAAAAAGAAGCCAGTGTTCACTGAGAATGGCCACTGGAGAGGCGGAGCCCCCAGCGGGCGGCCGGTGACCTGCGAGGTCTGCTCAGCTTCCTTCCGCTCCAGGCCGGGCCTGAGCCGCCACCGAGCCAGGAAGCATGGGCTGCACAAGGGTGCTGCGTCCCAGCCAAGCCGAGCGCCCCAACCTGCTCCCCAGACGTGCCACCGGCCCGGGAAGAAGAGTCGCAGAGCGCTGGGGAAGGAGGAACCTGGGCGCTTGGCAGGAGACCCCAGCCAGGCCCGGGCAGCGCCCACTGTTCATGGCTCTATGGCTCCTGAGGATGCCCTGGGTCCCGAGACATCCAAGGGACTCAGGCAGGGGCTCAGCCTCCTGGGAGCTCCAGGCTGTCCCCCAAGCTGGGAGCCACACACCCCAGATACAATCAGGCAAGGGGTGGACGTGAGGCCTGCAGAGCCCAGGAAGCAGGACCGGCTGGGGAGGGAAGAGCTCCGACCCAAACAGGCAGAGAGAGGCGGGGGCCAGAGGCGCGGCAGACCGCCCACAGACTTCCCCAGCGAGTCAGAGGGGAAATCTAACAAGAAAGCGAGGAAGCCCAGAGCAAGAAGGTTCCGGGAGGAGAGCAGTCCCCAGGTCCCTGCCAACGTGACTCCAGATGGAAGCTGCTGGAGTCCATCCACCTCCGCTGCCAGCTGCCGCCGCCCCTCACCCAAAACAGAGCAAGAGACCAAGGCCACGGACCTGGAGGAGACACCTGCACAGAAGCCACCTGGGGACTGGGTGGCTCGTCCAAGGATGGTGGAGGGGACGCCTCCGGGGGAAGGGCCAGGGGAGCAGAAGGCAGCCCTGGTAAGAGGGTGTGGGGGACCCAGAGAGACCAGGACATCTGGCATCTGTGAAGAGCCACTGAGGGAGAATGGGGGTAAGCCTGCAGGGGTCAGTAGAGAGGCCGACAGCAGATCAGGGCATGGTGTCTGGGAGGGGCAGGGGCCCCCCTGGGCCCCCCGGGACCCCCTTGAGACTCATGGTTCTGAAGCAGGCAGCACCATCAGCAGTCCTTGCCCCCAGGCCCCCCTGCACAGCCCAGGAGAGGGTGTCTCAGAGCAGGAGGGCATGGCTCCTAAAGCCCCCAGCCCGGAGCGTGGGGACCCTCTGAGCTTGTTGGATGATGAGGCCTCTTTTTCCCAGCTCTTCCCCCTGGGAGACCGCTTGGCTCGGAAGAAGAACCCCCGTGTCTATGGGAAGCGCTGTAAAAAGTCGGAGCCCCCGCCCCGGGCGGAGCCCAGTGGCCAGGTAGAGGGCAGTGTCACTCTGTCCTCTGCCCGCCTGCCCACAGACCTCAGTGACTCTGGCTCGCTCTGCCTGTCCCACGAGGACCCATGGGGTGATGAGGCCACCGAGCTGCCTGAGTCCTTCCTCCTGGAGGGCTTCCTCAACAGCAAGGTTCCGGGCATCGACCCCTGGGCCCCAGGCCCCAGCCTGTGGGACCTGGAGGCGAACCCCTGCTGCTCTGAGGACCACCCGTCGGAAAACATCCCCGAGCTACACATGGTCCCGGCAGCTTGGCGAGGCCTGGAGCTTCAGGCCCCTGCAGACGAGGTCACCTCTTCTCTAGGAGATGTGAGCCCTGAGCCCCCCAACCTGGAGCGGGAGCACTACGACTGTGGGGTGCCCAGGGGTGTCATGGACCTGGAGACACTTGGCACCAAACTGGAGATACAGGACCTGTGCTTCCTGGGACCCTGTGAAGACCCTGTGGGTCTCCCCAGCACCAGCTTCTTGGATGTCAAGGCCACGGCCGGTTCCCAGGGCCCACGGAGCAGGACAGAGGAGGCGGACAGGGCAAGAAGGGCCGCAGGCGAAGGCCAGCATGCCAAGGCCAGGAGAGCGTCCTACAAGTGCAGGGTGTGCTTCCAGCGCTTCCACGGCCTGGGCGAGCTGGACCTGCACAAGCTGGCTCACAGCCCCTCCCCGCCCCCCACCTGCTATATGTGCGTGGAGCGTAGGTTCGGCTCCCGGGAGCTGCTCCGGGAGCACCTGCTGGAGAAGCACGTGCAGAGCAAGGCAGGGCTGTGGGCCTGCGGCATGTGCCTGCGGGAGGTGTCCGACGTCTGGATGTACAACGAACACCTCCGAGAACACGCCGTGCGCTTCGCCCGCAAGGGGCAGGCGCGGCGGTCGCTGGGGGACCTGCCCTCATGCTGGGAGGGCGGCGACGTAGTCACGCACTTCCTGAGCGGCATCGCGGGGCAGGCCTCCAGATCCCATCGGGGCAAGCGCTCAGTCTCCGGCAAGGCAGGCGAGGGCTGCGCAGAGGCGTCGGGGCCGGACGCGGGAGCCTGGAAGGCGTTCCCGAGGGAGCGGCGGAGGCCCCAGGCCCGCAGCCGCGGCTGCGACGCGGTCGGCGCCTCGGCGCAGGGCAGCCCTTCCGCCTGCGCGCGCCCCATCCCGGCCGGCGGCGCGTCCCCCGAAGCCCATCCCCACGGCGAGCCCCAGCTCCCGGCTGTCCCGGTGCACCAGAACTGCAAGGACCCGGCCCGCGACTGCCACCACTGCGGGAAGCGGTTCCCCAAGCCCTTCAAGCTGCAGCGCCACCTGGCGGTGCACAGCCCGCAGCGCGTCTACCTGTGCCCGCAGTGCCCGCGCGTCTACCCGGAACACCAGGAGCTGCGCGCGCACCTGGGCGGCGAACACGGATTGAGCGGGGAGCTGGAGCTGGCGCACACTCCGCTGTACGCCTGCGAGCTCTGCGCCAACGTCACGCACATCAGCAAGCGGTCCTTCGTCTGTAGCTCCTGCAACTACACCTTCGCCAAAAAGGAGCAGTTCGACCGGCATATGGACAAACACCGGAGGAAGGGGCAGCAGCCCTTCACGTTCCGCGGCGTGAGGAGGCCCGGCGCCCCCGGGAGGAAGGCTTCGACCCGAGAGGGCACGCTGCCTAGCAAACGGCGCAGAGTGGCTGCGCCCAGCAGCCCCGCCAGGTCCAGCGCGGATGGGCCTCTGTCCCAGGGCAGTAGCCCCACCCGGAGTGAGGGGTCCCTCCCAGCCCTGCTCCAGCCCTGCCCAGAGGCAGCTCCCGGCACCACCGCCGGGCGGCCCGGGACCCCAGAAAAGCCCATAGACCCTCTAGACCACCAAGAGCTCCTGCCCCCATCCTTGTCTCCTTTCCCAGCGGCCTCGGCTGATGGCAAAAATGGCCACAAGCCAGACCAGGCCCTGGAGAGCTCCGAGGATGAGGCCTCCCCAGGCAGCCCTGAGCACCTCCTCCAGCAGGCTTTCCTGCCGGGAGGCTCTCTGCCCCTGCTGGGGGCCGCAGACCAAGAGGTAGAGGAAAAGAGGACAGCTGGCCCGTTCTCAGGGAAACACAGGACCCCAAGTGTACCTGGCAGATGTGCCCCTGACAATCACCCGGAAGCCCCCTCTCTGCTCTGGAAGGAGAAGCAGGTGTCCACGTGTCATGCGGTGCCTGCAGGGGCGACAGGGGGCCCCTCCCACAGAGGCAGTGCCCCCAAGCCTAGGGGCTGCGGGAGTTTATCAAAGGACAGGTCAAGCTCATCCACCCCCAACAAAGCACCCAAGGTCCCAGGACAACTGAAGAAGGCGGTAGCCAGCCCAGTGCCCAGTGAACTCCCCCGTGGCACTGAGGAGAGGCCGAAGCCCACCCCCCTCAAAGCCAAGCCAGGCTCTCAAGGTGCTGGAGGCCCCCGGCAGGGCACCAAGGCAGTGGGCGGCAGCCAGCCCCAGCCAGCCAGTGGACGGCTCCAAAGCGAGACAGCCACCACCCCAGCCAAGCCTGACTGCCCAGGCCAGGGCCCTGCCCCAAACAAGGCCCTCCCTCGTGCCCTAGCCAAAGGCTACCCCAAGGGGCCAAGGGAAGCTGGTGGCCAGGGGCTGCGAGGGAGCCTGGGCCCCAGGGAGGACGCAGACAGCAGTGAGAAGAAGAGAAAAGGCCGGGCCCCAGAGCCAGCCAGGAGCGAAGGTGTGGGGAGCCTGGGCAAAGGCCCCTCGGCCCCCAACAAACCCCCCCGGGCTCCCCGGAAGCAGGCAACTCCCAGCCGCGTGATCCCCGCCAAGCCCAAGCCCAAGCCCAAGCCCAGTAGCCAGAACAGCTCGATGCTCCCTCAATCCTCAGAGGTGCAGAAGCGGGAGCCTGGCCATGCCCACGGGGACCTCAGATGCAGCAAGGAGGGGCTGAGCAAGGCCCTCCCCCAGACAAGACCTCTACACAGGCCCCCCAGGAAGGGTGGGGCTGTCCACAGTGCGGAACCCCCTAACTCCCGGGCCTGCCGCACAGCCGAGTCCCAGAGCCACCTCCTCAGTCAGCTGTTTGGTCAGAGACTAACCAGTTTCAAGATCCCTTTGAAAAAGGACTCTTCTGAGTAATTTATAGGAGCCAGCAAGTGCCTGGGAGTAGGATTGGAGACAAACTCACAAATGGGGGACCCTGGTCTTTTTTTGAGGGGCTCCAGTCGTCTGAGAGTTTGCCTGGTGGCCACATCTTAATCCATCTGATGTACCATGAAAATGCTCAGACTTTAGTGCTAGAGCTGCAACTGTGATGCCTTGAGCAGAGCCTGGGGTGGACAGCAACCCCTTTATAGCTGGTAGGTGAGGGTGAGGGCTGGGCCAGCTGCAGCCTCTTTGAGGCCATGCAGCTGTTTATCCAGTACCAAGAAGTTAAGGAGAGAGTGGTTCATCCCCCCAGCCCCATGTGCCCCACAGTTAAGGCCCAATATGCCACAGAACCCCTCGCTTTGAGGATTTCCACAGGGCCCCCCCACCCTTGTCATCTAACATGAAGTAAGTTGAGGCAGCTGCCAGTCAGATGGTGGCAGCCTCCATCTTAGTGTCGTTGCTGCTGTTGCTGGAATTCCAAAGCGACCCTAGAAATCAGATGGGGGCCAAAGAGCCATCTCTGAGCTGCCCAGCCCCATAGAGAACAACAGGCCTCTGACCACAGGGTTGTGCGGCCACTGTCCGTGCTGCTGACAGAAAAGCTGGTCTCTAGTGCACCTTGACCCCTGGTCCTCTGTCTCCAGCCCCACCACCTCCACCCCAGCCTCCGCAGTTGCCCTCTCTAGAGTCTGCCTCCTACACGGAGCTCTCTGCTGCAAGTATGAGCAATTTTACTCTGAAGTTTCTGGTGCTATTTTCATGTAATGTGAATACAGGCTTCCTTGATTTGTTTTACCTGGGAGATGGGGTCGGACCAAGAGGCGCTAGGGGTCGCGCAGGCTGCCCAAGGCACCAGCGGCCCAAAAAGCCCTGACTGGCTCCCAGCCGCCTGCGTGCAGCTCCAGCCCCACAGTCAGGTCGGAGCAGCCAGATGGGACCCTCAAGGCCGGCTCATGCACTGACCCGACCCAGGGGCCGGCACACGTGTCCTTTTAACAGAATCGTGTCTTCACGGGGGCAGGAGGTGGGGAGAGGCTACCTTCTGTCCTTAGGTGTCTCTGAGGTTTGCGGTTTGTTTTGTTGTTTCTTCATTTTAACCTTAGGTACAGTGTGTATGTCAAAAGTTCTAATTTTGATATTTTGAAAGAGACCAAATCAAGCCCAAACTGCCTTTTTTTGTAGAAGGTGTGTGTGCCACTCAGAGTGCCTCTTTAGTGCTGATGAATAAACCCGGGGTGGGGGGAGCTCTGAGGTTGTACTGTAAAACCGTAGCAATCCGTGCTGTCAAATATATGCCCACTGTTGTCACAGGGTGCCTCCGCCGTGGCCTCTGTCCTCCCACCAGCCCCACCCTGCTGCCCCGCCGAGCCGCCACCCTCGTCCTGCCCCAGAGTCAGCTGGTCCTGCAGAGCCTACCGGCAGTGCAGCAGTCCCACCAGGTCCCAGATCTGTTAACACGGCGAAGATAACGCCTCACTGCTGCAGGCCCCTCTGGGTTAGGGAACCGGAAGTCAGCACAGACAGCAGGGGGGACCAGACCCGGAGACCGCCCCCCACTACAGGCTCTGACCCCTAGGGACCCCGAGTCCTGAAGATGTCTCCAGAGACCTCTGTGTTGGGGACAAGCACTTGGAGGTCAGCAGATCCCTGTCCGGCCCCTGACAGCTGCCTGGGCTTGTTGGGGGCAGAGTTGGGGAGCGTCTCTCAGAGAAGGCCCCCAACCACACCTGCTGCTGGACAGTGGGAGGGGAGCCACGCCATCCACAGGGAGACGGGTCCTGCACATGGCGCAGGACCACCTTGCCCACAGCCCCACCCACCCTGCCACTCCCCTCGTCCTACCCGGCCCTGGCCCCACACTTTCATCCACCAGGGACACCCTGCCCAGGTCCTTGCCCTCAGTCTCTGCCCCTCCCATCGATGCCCCCTGCCCAGCAGGCTGCCTCCCTCAATCTGGCACTTACACACCTACTGTGGGCGGCAGAGCAAGCCAGCAGCTGACAAGGGGTGCCTGCTGGGGGTTGGGGTTGCAGTGGGTGGAGTCAGTGGGCTCAGAGCCGTACTTGAGAAACACCATCTGGGGGCTTGGTGGTGGACACCTTGTGGGGTCGGCCAGGTCTGCAACACTAGGTGCCCCTGCCCAGCTCGCCATGCCTCGGTCAGCCTCGGGCCAGCCTCCACATCTCTGGAAACACGATGGGGCGTCCAGGCCCTGCCACAGGCTGTGATTGGCGGGGGAAGGGATGAGCCTGGCGCTCTGCAGGGTCACGTGCCCATGGGTGCTGAGGCTCACGACATCGGGGACCCCTCAGCTCTAGTCTTCGGGGAGGGACATGAGTGAACCTGCCCTCCTGGGTCCTGAGCCCACGGCGGGGCTGCGAGCCCGTGTGTGGACAGTAGCAGCCTGGCCAGCAGGTGGCAGCATTCGCCAGCCCAGCGGGGCCAGGGCAGCTCAGGTACCACAGGCGCACATCACGGGTACGCGGGGCACCCTCGTCCTCACCGAAGGGCTCAGAGACACGCTCACAGCACACAGGGGTGCACTGTTCCCAGGCCTCACACACACCGCCACACACACAACCGCAGACAGCCACAACCACACACAACCATACACGAGCACCCACACACACCACCACACACACAACCAGACAGCCACAACCACACACAACTATACACAAGCACCCACACACACCACCACACACACACAGCACACATACAACCACACACACAACCACATACACACAACCACACACACCACACATACAACCAAACACACAACCATACACGAGCACCCACACACACCACCACACACACAGCACACATACAACCACACACACAACCACAGCCGCACACACAGCCACACAACCACACACAAGCACCCACACACACAGCACACATACAACCACACACAACCATACACGAGCACCCACACACACCACCACACACACACAGCACACATACAACCACAGCCACACACACACCCACAACCACACACAAGCACCCACACACACAGCCACACACACAGCACACATACAACCACACACACAACCACATACACACAACCACACACACCACACATACAACCACACACACAACCATACACGAGCACCCACACACACCACCACACACACAGCACACATACAACCACACACACAACCACACACAAGCACCCACACACATAGCCACACACAACCACAGACAGCCACACACACAACCACATACACACAACCACACACACCACACACACACCCAAAACCACACACAAGCACCCCCACACACAGCCACACACACAGCACACATACAACCACACACACAACCATACACGAGCACCCACACACACAACCACACACCTGACTGATTCTGGGCATATCTGTGGGAGCCGGCCCAAGCGAGGGGTCCGGGGTGGGCATCCTGAAGGGCCCCTGTGGGCTGTGGGAGCGGGCCAGATGGGGTGGGAGAGGGTTTAGTGGGCACAGACCCTGTTCAGGGGCCACGGCTCCCTTAGGACCCGAGGAGTCAGAGCCCAGCCCCCACAGGCCCACCATCCTCAGGCAGAGCCCTTCTGCCTGGGCCCCAAGGGCCTGGCTCGCCCCCTCTAGAAGCCTGAGTGCCCCTCACCCCGAGACTACCAGATCCCCCAGAGCTGCCAGGCAGGGGGCAAAGAGCAGGGCAGCCTGAGTGTCAGCAGCAAGGTCACGTGAACGCTGTATCTGACAACTGCACTCCACCAGGTCCCAAAGCCTGACCCCAGTGACCCCTTGGCCCCACCAGTCCAGACACGGACCCGGAGAGAAGATAGTGCCTGGGAGCAGGTGAGGAGTGGCAGGTGGCAGGGACAGCCCGGGGAGCACGTGGGGTTCTGCTCAGGCACGTGGGACAGGGCTGCGGGAGGGAGAGAGCCGGTGGTGGAGCAGGCAGCAGGCCCCGTCCCCAGGCCCCGTCCCCAGACCCCGTGAAGGGGGAGGCTTGCCTGGGCGGCCAGAGGGCATGTCCACCAGGAATGGCTGGAGAATGTCCTTAGGATGGGCTTGTCTAGGCTTCGGGGCCACAGACAGCTCAGAGAACCCAGCCTCCCAGGGAGAGGGTGTAGAAGGCCACGCTCACATAGGCAGAAGAATCCGCATGTCCGGGGTCCCACAGAGAGGGCCACCAGCGATGGGCCAGGTCCACATCACCGGGATCCCCCCAAGCACCGCTGTGGGGGGTCAGGACCTGGATGCCATGGGTCCTGTCCGTGTCACCTGAGAATGTGCCACAGTGGGCTCTGGTCTTGAACCTGAGGCTGCGCCCCGCGAGACACCTTTCTCTGCCTGACTGGTGGGTGGCCAGCGGGCCCAGGGTCCTCCTACTGTGGATACAGGACCGCTGCCCAGAAGCAGCCACGCCAAGCGTTCCGGCCTGGGCCTGGGCACCCAAGGCCACAGCCCCTTCCCACGGGCCAATGTCTGCCTCCCTGACCAGTTGGCCTGGCCTTGTGGGCTGAAGCTCAAGGCCACCAGCCTCCTCCCTGGAGCCCCCGGCCAAGAGAGGATGCAGACAGGGCCCTCCCTAGGTTTAACTGGGCCTGAACACACCTCTGTCTCAGCTGCCAAGAGACCCAGGCCCATTGCTGGGCCCAGACAGGAGGGCAAGTGCCCGGGGCCTCACCATCCCCCCTGGGTGCAGCAGTCATCAGAAACCTGTCCAGCCCTGACTCTTGGGATCCCTCCGAGGGCTAAGTGCTGGGGCTCACTGGCTCTGGCCAGAACCTCTCCCCACGCTGTCCACTTGGCTCCCTCCCTCCCCTCATTCAGGGCTTTGCTCAGATGGCACCTCCTATCTGCGGCCTCCCTAACCACCTGCTAAGATGACAGCTGCACCCCAGTGCCCAGGCCTGAGGCTGCGGGACTGAGACGCATTTGCCCTGGGGCGCCCATGGCCCACTCCTTAATCCTGGCTGCTGTCCTGCTATTGGACTCCGAGTGTTGAGTCCTGGCTGCTGTCCTGCCGCTGGACTCCGAGTGCCTCGTCCTGTGTGCTGTCCACAGTTGTACCACCACCGCTGGTGTGGGAGGAAGGGGGAGGGAGAAGGAAGGAGGTGGACGGGGAAGTGTGAGCTTCCTGACCCCTACTCTCTTCCTTCGGAAACGTCCAGATAATATTTCCTGTCTGCACCAGGCTGGTAAATAGGCCACACCTGGGCAGCTGCATGAGTGGGTGGGTCACTAACCCCTCACGACAGTGTCCAGGCAGAACCCGTGTGTCCCAGGGCCTCTGAGGGCACGGCTTGTTAGAGATGCTGTTTCAGAGAGTCTCGCCGAGCCCAGAGGGGACCAGCTGTGTCCCACCCTCTGCTCCCCTCAGACAGGAAACACCTGAGCCCATCCCCCAGGCCAGAGCCAGCCCCAGCCCCCCGCAGCAGCCTGCCCCCGACACCTCAGGGTGGCATCCAGTTGTCCCCGGCATCGCCCGGCTCCTCCCTTGCCCGTCCTGCAGGCTGCCTCTGATCCCTAGCTTAATTTATTTTGACATCCTTGATGCTGTGTGACCTCCTTGTGGTATCACGTGTTGCTTAAAACTCATTATCCCCCCCACCCAACTTGAAACAGGAAGTTAATTAAACCCTTCACAGAGCCAGTGTTATGACGAGTGTCGAGTGTCGGTGTGGGCCCCCAGCATGGCTGCCCAGCACTCCATGGCCTGGGGCTGATGGGTAGCAGGGGAGAGAGGCCTGGGCCCCCCTTCCCCGCAGGGCAGCCACCAGGGGTCATGCTGGAGCAGCAGGTGTGGATCTCCGAGGGAGGCTCTGCTCCTCACCTGCTGTGTGGCCTGGGAGGGGGTGACTTCACTTCTCTGAGCCTGTTTCCTTGTCTGGCAAATAGGAATTCTGAGAGTCCCTTCAGACAGTGCTTGGCGCAAGGCCTGGCACTGAGGAGCCATCCGCCGCTCTCTGCCCTCACCCCATGTGTGAGGTAACAGAGTGCTGAGAACCACAGAAAAGGCACCCAGGCCCTGCTGGCTGGACCAGAGAGGAGAGGCTCACCATGGTCTGGAAGCAATCAGGGCCTCCACAAGGAAGGGAAGGTGGGCGGGCAGTGGGAGGGAAGGGTGCCGCTAGTGGCGGGAACAGCGTGTGGGGCCGCAGGACACCTGGACCTGTTCGGGGAGGTTCAGAGGAGGACTGAGTGGGGCGGGCTGAGATTATCACAGTTGCTTTCAGGAGGTCCCACTGGCTTCAGCCTGCAGTGGGGGCAGGAGTGGCTGCGGGGCCAGCAGCGGTCAGGGTGGTGGGTGAGGGAGGCTTAGAGCTGGGTGGGGATGATGGCAGAGTCCCCAAGGGGCTTCTCAGGGCTATAAGGAGGTGCAGTCAGGGACACTGGGCGGGGGGGGGGGGGGGGGGACAGTGAGGCAGAAAGAGGACTTCTGGTGCAGCCTGGCAGTCAGAGCCCCTTACCTGACCTGAGCTAGGGACACGCCCCTCCTAGTCTGTCCAGCCCTCCCAGCCTTTGCCCCTGCTCCTCCCTCAGCTGAGAATGCCTTTCTCCTGCCACTCTTTCCTGAATCATCTTCATCCTTCAGTGTTCAGCTTAAGTTTCTAGAACATTCTGTGGCTCCCTTGGCCTAACAACCAGTGCAGAGCTGGCTATGTGGGAAGTGCCACAATCAGCCCCCACCCCACCCACAGCCACTGCCCACTCCCGGGCAGTCCCCCTGGGACAGGGCAGCACAGAGCATGCCCATCAGCACAGCCAGGCCCCCAGACTGCCGGCCCACAGGGCAGAGGTGGAGCAGATGTGAGCCGGGATCCACAGTGGCATCTAGACTAGAGGGTCCTGCCCCACCCCACTTACAGATGAGGAAACCAAGAGATTAAGGACTTGCTCAGGGTCACAGCCTCCTATGTAGCAGAGCCAAGATTTGAACCCTGTTCTCCCAGGGCCCAGCCAGGGTTAAGAACGTGGGCTGTGCCCTGCGGCTGCCTGGGATACAGGAATCATGACCATTTCTGAGCTGTAGGGCCACTCTGAGCCTCAGTGTCATTACCATCATGACAGCCTTGATGCTGTATCCCAGGCGCAGTGCTGCCACTTCCTATCAAGGGACCAACAGAGGGTTGCTAGGACAAGATGCCATGAGACCATGAGCCAGTCCCAAAAAGGACCAGGGAAAGGCTAGAGGTGCTGATAATGATATGACCCTAGTGTGGTCACCCAGAGCTGTCCCTAGTAGTCTTTCCTGGGCCCAGATACCCTTGGCACCTTCTCCAGGGCCTCCAGGCTATTAGGGCTTGAAATTCAGCAAAGCAGGAAACAACCAGGCCGTGGTCAGGGCAGCCGAGCTCCATGCTGAGCCCTTCCCAGCTCCAGGACACGTGTTGCAAATGCCCATGTGCACTGAGTACGGTTCTGTTTCCACCACCAGTGATGTTTGCATGTGAATCGTGACACTCCCACAAGGTATGCAGGTGGCTGTTAGGACCCTGAAGCAGCCCCTCTCCCAGCTCCCCTTCTGCCATCTGAGCAGGGACTCCTGCTGAACCCCACAGAGATGACGCCTCCTCCGGTCAGCCTTCTTTGACTTCCCCAGGCAAAGGTGGTGACTCCTGCTCTGTCCTAAGCCGGGCCTTCCTTTCTTCAGTATTCCTTGCTCCTCTTTCCTCAGTTTATTGTCGTGATCCATAGAGCTCTGTAGAGGGTGTCATGGCCTGTATGAGTCAGGTCCAGTGACCCCGCCATCGGTCACGAGCAACCTGCAGTGTCATTATCTTTTCAGTGGTGGGAATAACAGCCCTTGCAAGGCAGACAGAGGGGGCAGAGCATGGAAGCAAAGTTCCCCAGCACGGGCCTGAGTCAAGGCTGTCATGGCGTTTCACAGGCAGGTGACTGGCACAGGTGCACGGAACCCTAGCCTTGTTTTAAGGTTCCTCTGAGGCTGCACAAAAATGTTTAATTTTTGAACAAGGGGCTCCATATTTTCATTTTCCACTAAGCCCTGAGAATTGTGAAGTGAGTCCTGGTCAGCAGGTTCTGTTTCTCACCTGCCCCTGCCCCTAAGTCCCTGGGCAATGGGGGTCTTAGGAGCCTAGAGCAGTCTGAAGTGCTGCCAGTCCTCTCTCCCCTCACCCTCAACATGCGTACTCAGTTGTGTCTGACTTTCTGCAACCCCGTGGACTGTAGCCCGCCAGACTCCTCTAACCATGGGATTCTCTAGACAAGAATACTGGAGTGGATTGCCATTCCCTCCTCCAGGGGATCTTCCCTTTGAGGGATCTAACAGATTCTTTACCACTGAGCCACAAGGGAAGCCCCCCCAACCCCCGCAAGGATCAGGCATCACTAACTGGTTGTGGTTCTGCTCTTGCTGACCCTCAGAACCCTCCTCCACACAGACCTCCTGCCACTCCAGCAGTGGTACCAACCTGGGTGCCACTTGCTGTGCATGGAGCCTCAAGCCTGGCAGAGGTCCAGTTCGTGGCCACCTCTTCCAGGGATCCCCCTGACTGCCAGGTGCCCATCCTGTAAAGAGGCTCCCCACTTTGGGAAAGCAGCAGGCCCAATGGTAAACCCAGACAGGTGGAGTCCCTTGTCTCATTGACAGACATAGTGGGAGCCCTGGGCTGAGTGAATCAGTCAACTATGGGCCGCGTACTCCGCAGAGAAGGGGTACAGCACCACGGCAGCTGCAGGAAGGCTGTACCCACTGGGCACAGCCTGGGCAGGGAGTGGGAAGAGTGGGCAAGCTCATGACTCCGGACAGGTCTCTTGGCCTCCTGGCCTCAGTGTTCTGGCCTGTCCGGGGGCAGTGGCTTATCCTGGGGGGACCTCAGCCTTCTGCCCCACCTGCCAACCTCCTGCCCTCCTGAGAGCAGCAGCAGCAGGGGAGAGTGCCCAGGTCCTGGGGGCAAATTCTTCATCTTCTATGGGGAAGGGCAAAGGCAACAGGAGTCAGAATGAGGTGGTCTAAGGGCAGAGTGCTCAGCACCCAGCCAGCCCCCACACATGACTGTGAGGATCACCTGCCATCAGGTGGGTGGGTCCAGCTTAGCAGACAAGCATCCAGACACCCTGTTTGCAAAGCTCTTCCCCTTAGCCTCTGGCCCCTGCTAACTTCCTATTTCTTGTGAATATGGGGTTGGGGACGGCGGGGTGAGGGCAGGCACCAAATGCAGGCCAAGAATATTAAAGGAATACAGTTGAGCTCCCAGGAACCACTCTGATGCTGTGTAACCTTGAGCCTCCTGGAAAGTGGGATGGCCTCTGGGATCCCATGAACATACTCCAAAGGACAGAAGGGCTGGCTTCCGTGTCCACGGCTGGAACAGGCAGTACTAACCGTGGGAACCTCGCTCCTTTCTACTTCCTGGGCCTCCAGCAGGGGCGCCCTGGAGAGGCATGGCCTGGGAAGGAGAGACCCAGAGGGGCAACGCCTAGGGGCTGCCGCGGCGGGGGCGGAGAGCAGGCACAGGCCTCTGGCTTCTGCGGCCTCCCGGATTTCCAGCCAGATCTGAGCCCAAGGGAGGAGGGCCGAAGTCCCTCGCTCTCCCTTTGGGGCTCTGGTCACCGGAGGCGGCGAACCCCGCGGATGCTGCTTCCACCAATCTTGGGTGGAATCCCCACCGTGCCAGAGCCGGCTCCACACCCCAAATCTGGTCCCAGGCAATGTGGGACGTCAAGGCCTCGGGCTGCTTGACCCGGCCCTCATTGTCTCATACCCGGCGGGCCGAGGAGGGTGGTCGCAGAGCCTAGGAGTTATGGGCAGGTCAGAGGCCCTGAAGACGGAGTTATAGAGCTGCGGGACGGAGTGATAGAGCGGTGGGACGGAGTGATAGAGCGGTGAGCGGAGCCCAGGCTTTGGGGTGTGCTCTGGGCGGGGCCTTGGAGTTTAGGGGCCGAACCAGGTCAAGTCAGGCTTGGGGGCGGAGCTGGCATCGGGGGGCGGGTCCAGAGAGAGCTTGAGCCGGGTCGGGCACGGTGATCCGGAGCGGCGGAGTGTATTGGGTCGCAGAGCCTGAGCCTGGGGACAAAGCAGCAGGGCCAAAAGAAGTGTGGAGGAGGCCACAGGTTCCCCCAGGGCCGGGGCCAGCTCCCTCGGGGCGGGGCCGGCAGGCGGGGCGGGACCATTTCAGCGAGGAAGCAAGGGGGTGAGCCAGGGTGTCGGGGCGGGGCCTGCCGAGGCGGGGAGAGACCAAAGCCGCGAGGAAGCAAGACCGCTCGGGGGCAGGCGCGCGCTGCGCGGGCGGGGGCGGGGCCAGAGGCGGGGCAGGGCTGGGCCAGGGGCTGGACCAGGCGGCGGGGCGGGCTAAGGGCGGGGCCAGGGGCGGGGCGGGCCCGGAGGCGCGGCGCCGTGACGCGCACGCCCCTCCCGCACGCCCCGAGCGCCCAGGCAGAGGCCGCCAGGTCCGCCGCGCGCTACCCGCAGGTTCCATTGAGAAGAGCCGAGCAGCGGCGGCGGCGGCGGCGGCGGCGGCGGCGTCTGCGCGGGAGCGGAGAAGCCGGCAGCAGCCCGCCGCCCGCCGCCCCCGGCAGTCTGCGCGGCCGCATAGCAGGGCTGAGACTCCGGCCTCCTCAGCGGCGCCGGGCCGGACGCGGCGGGCTGGGGGCGCGGGCCGGGGCGGCCGTGGAGCCGAGGGGCCGGGGGCATGAGCCGCCCCGCGGCCCCGCCGCGCCCCCGCCGCCCGCCGCCGCCCAGCAGGGGCTAGAGGCGGCCGCCGGGAGGGCGCGCGGCGCCGGAGACATGTCCAGGAGGAAACAGAGCAACCCCCGGCAGATCAAGCGTAAGTCAAACTTTGCCCGCCGGCCCCGACCCCCGCCGCCCCCCCCACCCCGTCCCCCGGCCCGCCCCGCTCTGCCCGAGGCGCCCGCGACCTTCACCCCGCGCCGCGCCCCCCGCGCTGTGTGCCAAGCGCGCCGTAATCTAATCTCTGCCGGCGGGCCGGGCCCCCGCGTCTGGGCTGTAGCACCGGGGGTCCGGCCTGGAGGGGGTGTCCGCCCAGAGGGCCGGAACGGGGTGGCTGGGGGCGCGGCCACCTCGCGGCCTGCCCCTCCCCCGCATCCCAGAGATGGTGCAGCGATAAGGCGGACCCGATCTGGGCTCAGATAAAGTTTAAAATATTCCATTCTGCAAGTCCCATCCTGATAAGATCTCTCTGTCGGGACGGGCTGAAATTGTGATCTTATCTCGCGCGGTTGACTCTCCCAGGCTTTGTATCTAGAGGGAGAGAGAGAGAGACCTGAGAGGGAGAAGGGGCACCCAGGGCGCGTGGAAGTGCAGGCCAAGTAACAGAGACCCGCGGGTGCCCACCACCATGCCTTCTGGCCACAGAACCTCCTGGCTGGGGGTGGGGGGCGGGGGTGCTGCTACCACAGCCCATGAGCTGGGCTCCAGCCCTGTCTACCAGGTCTCCAACTCCAGCTTTCCCTGCCAGGAACAACCTCCTGGAGGCCTTCTCCCTGTGTCCCAGCCAGGACCACAGGGGCTCATGCGCTCCTTGGCTTGCGGTCACACACCTTCTATCCGAGGGGCTGCTCCTAGTCAGGGAGGGGTCTCCCGGGACTCAGTCCTGGGCCAGTCGTCCAAGTTTCTCACCCATCTGGACCAAAGGCCATTCCCCAGGGGGGCCAGGCAGTCACTGCTGATGCCCAGCCCCCAACCCCCTGCCCCAGCGATAAGAGCGCCCTGAACTCTTGGGGCCACTCGGCTGAAAGAGGGCAGTGCACAGGAAGCACGACTCCCCACCCCACGCCAATAATAACTTCACGCCTCTGCAGCCAGGGCCAGGGCTCAAGGCTTTCTACCTGGCTTACATCTCCCGGGCCAGCCAGTCAAGTCGTTGGGGCAAAGAGGTGGCCAGCCCCATGCCCCTGAGCACTGCCTCTTCTGTCCACGTGAGCTGTGCCTTCAGGACCCCTTGTGAGTGCTCCTGGGGGAGTGTCTAGTCCCCAGATCCCATAGAGGGGGAAGGCAAGCGTGAATCCGGGTTCCCGTAACCTGACTCCTCAGCGTGTAAGCGGGACTGTTTTCCGAAAGTCGCCTTCTATCAAGTCAACTCAAGTATTAAAACCACCCACAGGTCCCGATCTGCGCTGGTTCTCTGGTTTCTTTTTCCCCTCCTCCCCTGTGTATTTCTGTTGGGTCTGTTCTCGTGTGTGCGTGTGTCTGTGTTTCAGCGTGATGAGAAATGCAGATAACGCGGGCAGGGAGATTGCAGGTTGGGAGCCGATGCCAGTGCAGATAAGGCCCAGAGCAAGGCGAGTGCCCGGGCTGGGCTGGGTGGGCTGAGCGGAGCGCGTTGTGGACAAGGGACCAAAGCGGGCGGGAGGGCAAGCCCTGCTGTCCACTTTCAGTACGCCCGGGAACCAGGCTAGGGAGGGAGCCGACCCTGGGAGGTGGAGCGGGGGAACCATCCCTTCAGCCTGCTGCCCGGGGCGCCTCCACCCCCGGGCAGATCTAGGCGCGTTAAGATGCGAGCGCTGATTGTCGCCAAGCGGCGGCGCCCGCACGCCCGCCCTCTGCCCGGGGCTGTGCGTACGGGCCGTCGCAGCTGTGTGCCCGCTCCACTGGCCTTACCTGCGACCAGGCCGCGAGCTGGGGCGGGGGGGGGGGGGGGGAGAGCGCTTGGGGCGCCGCCCCCGTGCCCCCACCAAAGCCGGGGCGCAGCTGCCCGAGCCTCTGTACGCCTTTTGTTCCGCGCGCAGATAGATGTGCCGCGCTGATAAGGCGCACAACCGATGGCGGAGGCGATAGGCGCTCCCATTTATTAACTTCAAACGTGGGAGCGGGGGAGGGCGAGGCGGGAGCGCGGCCTTGGCCGGCCAGATGGCTGTGAAGATAGGCCGGGCCGCGCTGGCGGGGAACACGGGGCGGAGCGCAGCTAGGGACCCCCGGCGCCCCCGGCCCGCCGAGGTTTCCTCCCGCCCGGGTCGATGGGAGCTCAGATAAGCGCCGGGGCCGGTCGGCCGGATGGCGATCTCCAACAGTGATAAGACGCCTTATCTACGGCCACCAGGCCCGGCAGGGTTGGAGGCAACAACAGCGCGGGGGCGGCGCGGCTGGGGCGAGTGGGGTCCTCCGAAGGCCGGAGAGGGGTGGAGGGGCATGCGTGCCTGGGTCCGTTTGGGCGAGTTTTCATCCCAAACACACTTCATTGCCAAGAAGTTGATCCTCCCCCTGCGGGTGGTACAGTCCGTCAAAATGAAAGAAAACTGACTTTGCAGCGGCCAGGAGGTGGGGGACACCCAACCCTGATTCCTATTAGATGGTGTGAGATACAGTCAGAGGCGGAACGAGAGAGGATGTTTTGCCCCTTGAGTCACGTTGGGGTTGGGGGTCTTCCTAGCAAGTGTTAGGTATAACCTGCTTGCAGTTTTTGTAGTTGTTGTTTTTGAGAAAAGAATCAGAGTGGCTTTCACTGCCAGGTTGAGGTTGTGGGGAGCCCAGAGTACTAGGGTTTTTTTGAACGGGTCCTGAAAATCAGAAGAGAAGGTATACTCGGACCTGCCTTGATTCATTCAGCAGGTCTTGATTGAGCACTTGCTGTATGCAAGCACTGGGTCACAGTCACTGCCCTGGGAGCCAGAGGTGGGGTAAGCTAACCAGAGGCAGAGGGAGAGCAGTGTGGGAAATGGGGGAGGGGGCAGATGGGGCTCTGCCTGCAAGGGGGGACCTCCAGCAGGGGTCAGGAAAGAGCCCAGCATGGGGGTGCCTCCAGGGACAATGGGATAGCTTCAGTTTCCAGCTCTCAACACAGGACATAGAAAGCCCCCAGGTCAGACTGGGGGTGCTGAGCCCCTTTGCAGTGGGAGGGTGCCTGGGGGCCATGATTCCAGATGGCGAGTGGAAACCGAGGCCAGCCAGGCAAGGGGCTCCCGGAAGAAGCCCTGCCGGTCCA
This sequence comes from Odocoileus virginianus, assembly GCF_023699985.2. Classification (NCBI taxonomy): domain Eukaryota; kingdom Metazoa; phylum Chordata; class Mammalia; order Artiodactyla; family Cervidae; genus Odocoileus; species Odocoileus virginianus. The sequence continues at coordinate 46,270,374 of NC_069693.1, read as the reverse complement.
TGCCCCAGCAGCCGGTCCATGCCCTAGCAGCCGCTCCATCACAGGTGGGGGTGTTTTTCACACATCCTCAGAGTTTGATTAAGCAAATTATTGGTGGCCACAGGATGACTCATTCACTCCGAGCTTTAAGCTACCTCCCCGCTCCCCCTAACAGCCCAACGCCCACCTGGGGGCTGGCAGCATCTTCTGGCTGAGCCAGTTCCAGGGAGAGCCTGGGTGGGGCCAGAAGGGGCTGAGGTGGTCTCTATCTGAGTTGTTAGGAACTTAAGAGGGATCATCTTCACAGAGCCATGCACATCCCCTCCAGGTATAGGAGGCTGAGGGAGTCGCCTGGTTCTGGGGGCCACCTTGCAACACCCACCACCGCACCATGATGGCCGAGAAGCAGGGAGAGAGGGGGCTTTGACTACACAGCTGCCCCTGACTGAGCCCCAGCTGGTGGGCTGCGACCCAGACTGGGCTCGCAGGCCCTAAGGTTGGGCCTTCACACTGTCTCCAAGCAGTTCTTGGTTTTCCTGTGTCTGAGGGAAGACAGCTCTTTTGCTTATTAGGCAGTAACAGTGATACCAGTAGTAGCTACTACTCACACTGCGCCAGGCCACACGGTGTCTTAGGGTGGGTCCCATTCTTACCATTTACCTTGTGGGGAAACGGAAGTGCACAGAAGTTCTCACCCAAGAAAATGACAGCTGGAGTTGGAAGGCTGGCAGCGTGGCCCTGCCCTGAGCAGCACACTGCTCAGAGGAGTGAGGAACCACAGCTCCTTACTTCTGTCTGCCTCTGGGCTTCCCAGCCTCAGTTTCCACAGCTGTGCAATGGGCCCCTGGGAGCAGAGGTGCCCAGCAGTCTTTCCCCAGCCCTGCCCTTGCCAAGTCTCCCACGGCTCCTTCCTGAGATGTTCACGTTGACAGGAGTGGGCTCCCAGGAGGCTTTAGCCAGCCCTGCCTGGGGCCTGAGCCCAGGTCTTATCCCGCCCACCTGACCAGCCCCTCCCCAGAGGTCACTGGGAGCCCAGCATGGCACCAGCACCGCCAGGGATTTAAATGGGTCAGTTGGGGAAGAAAGGAGGAGGGAACACGATGCCATTAATTGTACCCCTTATCTCCTGTTTCTATGCCAACCAGACGTTCCTGGGGCTTGACGGGCTCGTGAATAATACTCCCGGCAGCCTATCTGCCATCGACAGGCCTCCTCCTGGAGGCAGTTGTTGCCTTGCTGATGGGTATCGCCCCCCCCACCCCCAAATAGACCCAGGCCTGGCCCCGCACGAAGGCCGGCCGGGCAGCGCTTGGGCGCCTGGCTGGCTCCTGCCCACCAGCCACCATCCTATTGGTTGTCCTGGCCCTGCTCCCCGTTCCTGTAACAGCCCTGTCCCCATTTCACAGAGGGGGAGACTGAGGCCACCATCACATATTCGCTCTCTGGACCTTGCCCGTTGTTCCCTTCTCTGGCAGGAGTGGCCTGGCCCCAGGAGGGTTGTAGAAGTGAGGGCCAACACCTGCCAAGTGGGCCTCCATGTCCTCGACTGTGGCAACGGGAGGCAGGTGGCCCCACGTGTAAGGACTCAGCTGCCCTCAAGCTGCAGTGTGTATGGTCCTGTGAGGAGAGGAGGGCCAGCCCCCATCAGGGCTGACCCCTCACTGGGGCCTGGGCTCAAGCCAAGATCTGGAGGGTTTCTCTCTGGCTTCTCTTTTTACCCCCTTTTGGCCTCAGTTTCCCCATCTACGCAATACAGATGATGACACTGGTGGTCCCTGGGCATCAACGTGAAATACACATCACCTCAGACAGCTGTCAGCATCCCCATCCCCCTTCTCCGAGATATCTTTGTGGTCCATTGGTCAAGTCAGATCTGTGGTTTCCAGTTTATCTGTGAGGGACAAATCTCTTTTCCCAAACTGTCTCCAGAGAGTAAAACACATACAAGGACCCTGTCCAGGAAGTGGGCACCCCAGCCTCCCCCACTCCCATCACTCCTCTTTGTGGCTAGTTTTTCCCTCCAGCCATTCCAATGACAGCTTGCCGAACAAATGCCCAGGCTGTGCAAACCTGACATCACTTGTCCTCTCTGAGCTGAGGTTTCGCCATCAGAGAAGAAGGGCTGCACTGGGCAGTTGGCACCAACGTTCCTCTCTCCCCCACCCCCCTCCCCCTCTCCCACCCCTCCCCCTCTCCCCCAGCCCCTCTTCCCCTCCCTGCCTGAGCTCTGGATGGGTTTGGACCAAGCCAGCCCAGAGTTGAAGGGCTGTAGGGTCAGGTAACCAAATGAGAGGACCCTAGAGCCTCCTGCATCCCTGTACCTACTTCGCAGATGAGGAGCTGGAGACCTGGAATGAACAGTCTTGCCGAAGGTACCCGTTCAGCATCAGTGTGGTGTCCCACCTTTGCCTCAGTTTGCCTGCTGGTTCAGTGGGCATATCCCAGCCCAGCGCCCCGATGAAGATGGCAAGAGGCTGGGCCTTGAGTCCTGCCCCTCTCCCCAACTTTCCATTCCAGCCCTGTGGGCCTGCCTTCAGCTCTATACACAGCCACCAGCCCAGGGGCCTCAGGAGGCATCTTGTGTTTTCTCACCTGTGGAAGGAGTGTGAACATGCTCTCACAAGGCTGGGACACAGAGGCGATGAGCAATGCATGTGGGGCACACCTGGCTCCCACATCAGAGGGGGGCTGTTGTTGCTGGGTGGCATATTGCTGCCACCCACCCCAGCCGTCCCTGGGGCCACCATGTGGGCTGAGGACAGGACCCTTTCACTCCGGGTCCCAGGGGTTCCATCTCTACCCCACCCCACCCAGTGCCCCACAGCAGGGCATGGGAGCTCTGAGATCCAGGCCACTGGCCAGCCCTTGACTCTGCGTGGGCTGCCACATGGCCTGAGTCCTGGCCTTGCTGTGACCCTGTGGTCAGGGGCCTGTCTCCTGCCTCAGTTGCTGCTTTTGAAGTGGGAGCTTAATAAGAGCACTTCCTCCTGGGGCCTGTATGTGGGGTCCGTGAGATCCCAGATGCAAATTGTAAAGTGCTGTCTGGGGTCATGTCTTGGGTGGACGTGGCAGCCTTGGGAGCTGCTGGCTGCACTGCTATTTTGCCAGAATTCCCCAGGGTTGGCCGTGTCACACAGAGTCCTGCCTCCTGTCTTCTTTTCCTTCATGTATTAGTTTTTGCATTGGGGGTGAGCCACGGGCCACATGCCCTGACTGCAGGACAGGGCTGGTTCAGGCCCCCTCAGTCCCTTTCCAGCCCAGGTATCTTACCTGCTGTTAACAATCATCAGCCTTATGGACTGACCCATCTTACAGGCAAGAAAACTGAGGCCCTGGGAGGCAGTGACATGCTCAAGACCTTGTGACCCAGGAGCTGAGGTCTGTGGGCCCCAGAGGTGGGCCCAGGTTTCTCTGGACAGTGCCCACATAGCCCCCAGCCACCCGCCCTGCCCTCCTGAGTTGTCCTGTGTCCTCCTGGCCCAGCCCCGCCTCCCCCCTCCTCTGGTCTCCTGTTTGGGAGAAGGCAGCGCCCGCTCGGGCAGGAATGTGGTGGCTGACCTTGGGCCAGAGCTGGGCAGATAGGCAGGCCCCTCCCCTCCACGTCTGTCCCTCTGTTCTGCCTCTCCTGGGCCTGCTGGTCAGGGAGTCACGGTTTCTGCTCCCGTGAAAGAGGTGATGGGTGCAATGGGAGCTTCCGTGAGCCCCACACAGTTGGAGCTCAGCCCTGGCCCAGGTCCCCAGGCTGATCCAGGGACAGAGACCCAGCCAGACAGACTCAACTGGGGTTCTCAAACCATTTTGCACCAGAAAATGGAGGATCAGAGAGGGTGGGTGGTTGCACCAGGGTCACACAGGACATGAATGATGTGGAGAGGGGATCAAAGGGGCAGTCTGTGTAACCCCACGCCAGCTCCTGGGCACCCCCAGAACTAGGGTGCGTGTTGAACCCTGGGCAGGAGGGGCTGGCCATGGTGGGGGTTCTGCATGCAGGTGGCAGCAGGAGCACCCCGGGGGCGGGGCTCTTGGGCTCTGCAGGTCCGCAGACATCATGCTGCCTTCCTGAGCCTCAGTGTCCACCTCTGCAACGTGGGGATGCCATGGAGACGCTGGGCTGAGTGCATGCCCAGCCCCTGCCCCAAGCCTCAGTACCCCTGCAAGTTGTCAGTAGAACCATTGTGCTGAGCTCACAGGGCATTGAGGCTGGCAAGACCTGACGGCAGAAGTCCAGCCTGGGCCAGAGCCCCTGTGTCGTCTGTGTCATCTGGCAAAGTTAAAATGAAGAGGGGGACGACAGCCCCCCACCTCCCTTGCCCTGCTTCCTGCCAGTTCCTCTTGGCTTCTCACTTAAAGCCGTCCAGCTTTCCTGACCTGCCACGTGCACCTGCCACAGCCTCCTGCATTAGTCTCCCTTTTCTCCACCTTGCAATATGCAGCAGGAGTGGAGTCCTAGTGGGGCCACCGGACAGGGGTCTCGGCTCCGTCCTGCGGTGGGCAACGGGGAAGAGCTTCCCAAGGGCCCACCCCACAGGTCATCCAGGACACTGCTGCTTTCTCAACTCCGCTCTGCTTTTCAGGCACCCCTGGCATCAGGCACTCGGCCCCGTGTAATGGGAGAGAAAGTCACAGCATCCTCGTGTGACCCCCGCTCATGGGGCCCCAAGCTCATCCTGAGACCAGCAACAGTGTGGGCACTGGTCATGACAGCAGGCGTTAGCTGAGTACCTACTAAGCCCCTGCTGGGTGCCCAGCTCTTGCAGCCGTGAGCTCACAACCTGGGCTCAGCAGTTAGCTCAGTGCTCAGAGGGGAAACTGAGGCTTAGAGATTTGAAAGGTCATACTCCGGACGGCAGCTCGAGCTTCCCACCCTGGAGGAAGCAGAGGATGGTGATGGTCGTGGTGTCCCAGTCCAGAGCTGCCTCTGCTGGGATAGCACCAGGGCTTGGTGCCACTGTGTTCAAGTCCAGGAAACTGAGGCCTTCCCGCAGTTCCAGAGAGCATCCAGCTGTGGTCTCCTTGCTGGCTCTGTGACCTTGGGCCAGTCCCTTCCCTTCCTGGGCCAGAGAGGCCACAGCCCAGCCCCCAGCTGCAGGAGGAAGACCAGAGCCCGGACTGCACTGGCACCTGATGACTGAGCCCGCCTGGGGCAGTTCCCAGTCACACGGGGCCCCCGGGTGAGCCCCTTGCTCCGCACCTCGGCTGTAGTGTTCCCCAAGGAGTGAGTGGCCGTGGGGACCCCTGCTTTTGAATGGGCAGAGGTGTTCTGTTTATGAGCCCTGGTGCCCCATCCCCCAGGGTGTCCCACATCGGGATCTGCAGGCAGGTGGCAAGCCCTCAACATTTTAGGGCCGTGCTGAGCATACCCCGAACCCCAGGTCAGGACTGGCAGGGGTAGAGCCCACCAGGGCTGTTTTATTACTGATGCTTCCAGCTCCTGGGGCTTGGAACCTGGAGAAGGCTTTGGGGGTGGTTGGGGTGGAGACCCTGAGGGCTGCAGGCAGGAGGGCAGGGTGCTTATACCCCGTCCCCACCTGCTATGCCTCCACACACCCACCCTTTTCATGTCATAGGCCTGGTGTGGCTCAGGAGGGCCGAAGCCACCCAGCCCCACTGGGACCCTGAGGTGGCCTGCTGCCTCAGTTTCCCCTCCTGCACAGGATGTCTATGTTCCGCTCCACCAAAACCGGACGTTTTCCCAGAGAACAGAGGAACCCCCTCCACTCACTGCAGGGGCCTTGATGGTCAGGGGTCCCCGGGGGCCCCAGCCGGGTCCTCCTCTCCATCCCGGCTTTGCCGGCCCGGGCCTGGGCTGCCCGAACTGTCTCCTGGTCCAGGCCTCTGGCGGGCGCAGGTTTCAGCTCCTGTGATAACTCGGAAAGTTGAACTGGCCCCATTACCGCGCCGAGATGGTTGGGGAGATACAGCCTTGATAATGGGGGAGATATGGCGTCTCCGTGGCCAATAGCCCAGCCTCTCCACCCATTAACATTCCCCACCAGCGATCCCTCCGCGCTATCTCCTCCATTTCCACTCCTCCCGCAGATAAGAATGGAAATTCTGACTTCATAGCTCACTGATTAAAGTGTCTGGATTTCTTGATAATACACAGATAAATTATGTTTTTGAAAAAGAAGGTAGGGAGGAGGGTGGGCAGGGCGAGAGCCATCTCTCCCAGCCTCTCCTGGCCCCCCCGCGGGCCGTGAACCTTGGCATGTCCGGCCTGCACCTCCCAGGCCTCTGTGAAGACAGTGTCCCGGGGCCAGGGTAGCAGGAGTGGTGTTGTGGGGAGTGAGGGCCGAGGGGCGCCCTCATGGGGACGGAGTCCTCACCAGCTCCTCGCCAGAGCTGGACGTCTGGACCGTCTGCCTGGCGCCAACTCCTGGGACATATCTCCGGGCCTCAGTGTCCTCCTCTATCCAGTGGGCCAGGTGTGGGGTGAGAATGCGGGAAATTTGCCTGTCTGGGTCTCTGCTCTCTCTCCCCGACCCCTGGAACAGGCCATGCCTGGTTATATAGTAGGTGCCCCGTAAATGTTGAGGGACCCAGCGGGGCAGCTGTCTCCCCATCCTACCTTCAGAGGCCTGCCGGCCGCCACATGTGACAGTTGGCGCCCAGGTGGGGCTGAGGTGCCATCTCCGCGTCTGTCTGGATAAAGCCGCCTCCTTCAGCTGATCCGAGATCCAGCGCTGATGGTGCGATGAGCGCGATTAGGGCCGCCTTGGGGCTAATCCTCCAGCTGAGGGACAGGTGCGGCAGCCGTGGGGGAGGCGGGGGCGGGGAGAGGCGGCCAGGCACCCCGCCCTCTCCACGCAGAAAGCCAGCAGAGGGGCTGCCTGGGGCTCCTGGCAGACACGGGACAGCTGGCTGTCTTCCCTGCTCTTTGCATTTATTTTTTAAGCAACTCTTGAGAAATGAGATCCTAGAGGCAGGAGGCCTGACGGGATAGTCAGTGACATTTCTTGGTGAGTCAGGGGCTCCCCACTTCCCATCCAAGTGGAACCCTTGTTAGCTGACAGCTCCATTCACTGCTTGTTGCATGCCAGGCCTGGACGTGACCCGTGTTCTCCTATAACATCCTCCCGACATCCTGGCAGGGGCCCCAGCGACCTCATTTTTTTCTTAGCGGACTCGAGGCTCAGAGAGGTTCCGTAACCCAGCCAAGATCACACAGCAGAGGAGGGAACCGTAGAGACCTGAGGTGGAGGCCTGGTCAAGGTCTGGGTCTCCAACCTGGAGGTTCTCGGGGTGTTGGTACCCATGGGCTTCCACCTGCCCTAAGGGGGCTGCCTGCTAATTGGGAAGTGCCCGGACACAGAGAGCGTGAGGGCTGCACAGTCCTTTCCAAGAGTGGGTGGGGGACGACAGGGCGACTGCTCCCGCTTCCATGTGGGGGTCATCTCATCTGTCCTCAGAAAATAGGCCCCTTTGGTGATTATTTGGTTTCTTTCTGTCTTTGGGTTTTATTTCGTTTCAGTATTCTAAAGGAAGTCAGCTGTTTCCAGTAAAATGGATGCATATGTGGGGGAGGGGGCCCAGAGTGGTGGGCGTTGTCTGAGTTTGAATCCTGCCCCCAGGTGGAGGGGAACATGGGCAGGTGACTCACTGCTTCCTCACCCATGCGCCAGGCAGGATTGCACTATAGCCTCCTCGGCCTTCTAGGGAGGAGAGGGAGAGAGGTAGGGAGAGCATCCTGGGTCCCATGCAGCCGGATGTGGGGTTCCCTGGGGCACCTGCAGGGGCCAGGGTCCCCGAAGCCTCCTGATGACAGCACCTCCTCCTCCATCCTGCCAGCATCCTTCCGGGGTGCTCTCAACAGCAGTCTGGGGGTTCCAGAACGTCTGTCCCGTGGGCCCAGCAGTCCTCCCCTCGGACCCTCTGCTTTCACCAGGGCCAGAGAGAATGTGGGGGTGGGGAGGGGATCCAGTCTGCCCATCGCTGTGTTCATAGGCACTTCCCTGTCCTGAGCCTGTTTCTACGTCTACAAAAACAAGGCTGAAGACACTGAGGCCTGCCCTGCAGGCACTGGGCTGGGAGTCAGTGGCTTCTCTGGTCATCTCCCCGAGGGCCCCTGTGCCCACCCAGCCCTCCCCTCCCACCCAGCCCTCCCCTCCCAGGGCTGGCAGGACTTCTCAAGGAAGGAACCCTGTATCCACTCTCCAGATCCTGGGCCCCAGCATAGCCCAGCCGTGTCATCTCTCTGGGCTCCCTGCCCTCATCCTAGAATGGGGGTCAGCCTCCTCGGGGCCCTTTTGGCGTGGCTGGTGAGAGCGAACTGGGTCCTCTCTTGAGAGTGGGTGCTCCCCTGCATTCGTCACCCACCTCAATGCTAACACGGACCCTGGGGACCCCAACCCCTTCCAGCCAGGGGCTCCGGGCCTGGGCACTGGGTGTGTTAAAGATGCAGAGGGAGCGCGCCTGAGAGGGAGGCCCCCAGCTCGGGTCCCAGCATGGGGGTGGGGTGGGGGTGTGTTCCGCCCTGCCCCCCAAGCAGAAAGAAAGAAAAGGGAACTGCGATACGAGCCGATAGGCCTGGTGGTAGAGCAGCCCTATCGCGTTATCTATCTGCCTGCCGCTCCCAGCGGTTCTGTTGTTTCCTCTTATCTCACCCACCAAAATGCCAGGAACAAAGCCTGTGCACACAGGCTCACACACATGCACACACCCGCCAGCCCACCACCCTGCAACTCAGAGCCACAAACATGGTGCCACCAGATCTAAGGTGAAAGCCGGGGGACTGGGTCCTCATAAAGCCGTCATCAGTGTCGTCACCACTTTGCAAGGAAGCCAAAATATAGCCCTCCCCGAGACAAGACGAGGCAGCTAAAAATAAGATTGGCCCTAGAGGGCCTCCCTGGAGGGAAGGACTCAGCCTTGCGGTGGGAGCCAGACTGGAAGTGAGGTCCCAGCTGTGCTGCTGCGTCCTGGCTGTGTGACCTTGGGTCGGTATCTTTCCTGCTCTGAGTCATCATAATGGGTAGGAGGGGGAGGATTTAAGGAAGAGCCTGCACCATAACCAGAGTTCTTATGCAGCAGGTGGCCCTTTGGGACCCAGACTTGAGGTTTAAAAAGGTCACCCTGAGCCCAGCACCCACCCACCCCACCTAGAGCCTGCTCCCCCACCCCCATCAGAGCCCCAGCCCTTAGCACTCAGGCTGCCCAGAACGCCCGGCAGAGACAGCCTCCCCCAGATGTAGCCCCCACTCCAACCTGCCAGGTCCCCCAGTACCCGCCTGTCCCTACAGTCAGGTAACCAAGATCCTAACCTGTGTGTCCTCAGCCAGTGGAAACGCGGCATGCAAATGACCAGGAATGAGCGCCGGGGATTGGCTGAGCACTGTGGGAGGAGCGGCCTCCTCAGTGGGCGGGGCCTCCTCCAGAGGAGCCCTTAATATGGGGAATACTGTCCTGGGCAGGACCTTTACCCCGTGCTGGAAACCCCAGTCCAGGCCTCACATTAGTCTGGATGTGGCAGGGAGGATGGACAGGCGGGCCTTTGGGTGACCTCCTGCTGACCCACAGAGCCCAGACCCCCACACCCTGAGTTGGGGGCCCAGGACTTCGGTGTTCCTGGGATCAGGGCAGCCAGCCCTGACTCCCAGATGGGAACACGGAGTTCAAGAGCAGGGCGGGACAGCTCAAGGCCGGCCAGCTCCTCCTCCCACTCCATGTGTCTGGGGCACCTCCAGACCCAGTGTGAGCTGCCCCCTCTCCCTCCACACTGCCCACTGGGATCCTCATCTGGACTCTCACTCTGCCAGCTCCATGTAGCCCCAGGCTGGAGGCAGGGGCCTCAGCATCATCCTGACGCATCGCAGACCAACCCTTTGGCCAAAACTGCTAAGTGGTCCGTAAGGCAGGCAGACCTGGCCTGGCTGCCTCCAGGGTGTCTGTGTGCTCCCTGAGGCTTGTCCTGTCCGCACAGTGAGAGCTCACGCAGTACCCTGTCTGGTGTGGGGGCTTCTCTCCTGTCTGTGGCTGAGTATATTCTGGAAACTGGGGTTCCCCACAGCTCCCATCCTAGAAATTTACACGGCGATGGACAATGTCTCTAGGAAGCAGTCAAGAAACTTTGGGGAATTCTCACCGTGTTGAGGGCAATTTGCATCCCCTGGGATGTCTCGTTGGCAAGATGGGGCCCAGAGTCCGGCCAAGGCCCCCCGGCTCCCACGGCACCCACAGGGCTCCATGACCTGAAAAGCAGTCACAGGCGTGGGTGTTTTTCAAAAATGCTTAAGTGGAAAATTGAGGTGAGGAGGGAAGGAGTTTGGGCTGAGATCAAGGAGAAGGAAGCGGGGAGGGGGCCTTCAGACCAGAACTTGAGTGCCGCCGGGTGACTGCAGCAGAGCTGCTCTGTTTCCCCCAACAGTACAGGGCATACAGCAGGCACTCCATACATGCTCCCTCAACTGAGCTTCCCTGGCCCAGGGGAGCAGAGTGAACCCAGGGAACAAAGAGAGCTGGAAGAGGGAGCTGTCATGGGTCATGGCCACCTGGGATGTGGACACGTGGGTCATGGGTAGGGCTGAGGCTCGCTGCTTCAGGACGCCCGGGAACGGACAGGGATGGACAAGAGACACGCAGAGGTGCACAATGTGTGTGGGGCAGAGGGAACAGCAGCCCTACAGGGAGAGACAGCTGGCTGAGGGGAGAGGCTGCTGGCTGCACGGGGTGGAGCCAGGCCAGGGAAGCCTGGCCCCTCTAGGAGAGACCAGAAGGGCTGGGCTGTGACTGGCCACAGAGATTTGCCCAGGACCGGTCAGAGCACCCAACCGCCCTCGTGGACTCGATGCCCTCCCCAGCATCCCCGGCCCCTACCCGTGGACGCAGGACCAGACCCCGCCAAGCCCTGGCCTGTCTCCCAAGCTAGCAAGTGGCCTGGGGCAGCATGGTGGGGCAGGCTGTGGAGAGTTGTGTGTCTGAATCCCTAAGGGAGGGAACGGGCACTCAGGGAGCCCCACTGTTGCTTGTGGTGATAGGTGGCAGACCCCCATGTATGTGTGTCTGTGCTTGGTAAATTCACGTAATGTGAAACACCGTTTATCCATTTCAAGTAACTCAGTGGCAGTAAGCCATTCACAAGTCATCACCACTGTCCATTTCCAGAATGTCCTCCTCCTTTCATCTGTGAACTTGAGGCTGATGGTTAACTTCCAGTTTACACCTGAGGAGCCGGGCTCAGGGTGGTGAGTGGCCGTCTGGTGTCCCCGCCCCCAGCTTCCTGGATGCTGTGGCTCCAGGCCCCACAGGGACGAGGGGTGCACTGGCCAGGAGGTCGGGGCGCAGGCCCTGCACAGCTACCAACTCCCCGTGGGCCCCAGAGCCCCGCCACTTCGGGCCTTGGTTTCCCCATCTGTGGAGTGGGGGCAGAGGGGTTTGGGCTACTTCTGACCAGGCACACCAAGTAGGAAAAGAGGGCCCGCCCCCAAAGGATAGTGCTCCTTCCTCCCTCACTGCATGCCGTCCCCAGGTGCTGGAGAGACACCCATGGTGCTGGCCTCGAGTCCGGACACTAGAGTCTCACAGGCCCAATGCGCATCCTGGTCCTGGCTCTCTGAGCATCCAGAGGGCCTGCCTGGAGGAGGAGACACCTGCCCCCGCCCTCTGGGTTCCTGGAACCCAGAGCCCAGGTGGGTGCGGGAGTCCCTGTGGCGAGAGGGCCCTCTGCAGTGTGGGACCGAGGCAGTTGTGCCCGGGGGCAGGTCTGGCCATGGGCCCCTTGGGGCCGCAGCCCCCAGGGGTGAGAGTTGAGGAGGGCTCGGCACCCAGCCCGTGCCCCCAGGTCTCCCACCCCCCATCAGATGGCAGGGCCTGTCACACGGAGCCCCAGCCGGGAAGTAGTCTGCCTCTATCCGTCTGACGCAGGCTGCACAGCGATGGCTCCATTAGCCGCGGCCCCACTCCCATCTGTCAGCCTTATCAGCCCATCTGGAGAGAATCTCTCCTCGGCCCTGTCCTCGTCCTCGGGCGCTCCTCCTGTCCTGTCCTCCCCCAGCCTCCCTGCCCACTCATGGCTGTGCCACAGCCTCGGTCGCCCTGCCACGCACCATGGCCTTGACCGCCGCTCCTGCCCCGCGAGTGGCCTCATGCCCTCCTCCTCTCCACCAGTCATCCGTGGGGTCTCTGTCACACACGCCAGTGTGTTCTGGAAAACCCCAGCCCTCCCCCCACCCCCACCCCCAGGCCACGTGGTCTGCACCCCTCCCCCAGGAGCGTCCATAATCGGTTCTCCAGAGTGAAACAATCTCGCGTAATCTATCAGCAGCTATCGGGCCCATCGGAGGGCCGGGAGTGGCCAGGCCCAGAGATGGCGCCAACCTCTAGCGTTGATAAAGTTTCCGAGCTCAGCGGTGATGAATGTTGAGTAAGTGCAGGCCGCCGGTAGGATGTGGACTTGGCAGGCGCGGCTCTGGCTGAAACCAATCTCTCCTCTATCAGCCAGGCTGGGCTTTCTCAGGCCCCGCACTTTCTTCCCGCCCCCTCTGCCTCACCCGCCTGGGCCTCTGCCCCCAGGGACCGAGGTGGGGGACCAGCCCACTGGCCCTGATCTGAGAGACGGGACAGGCTCCGGGCAGGGAAGAACCCGGAGCTGGCCTGAGGAGGTGGCAAAGAACCAGGGGCAGCCTGAAGGTGGCTGCCGGGCCATGGCAGCCGCACCCTGGGGTCCTTCCTGCAGTCCAGGGTCCACATTCTGCTGTGTCCCACGGTGCTGAGAATAAACCCCGACTGGCCGGCCTCTCCACCTCTCTCTCGGCCTGGTGCTGCATCCTCGGCTGCAGCAGCCAAATCACCAAACTCTTCTCCAATCCCGGGACTTTGCACAGGCAGTTCTCCCTGTTCACAGTCACATCTTAAATGTCACCTCCTCCGAGAAGCCCTTGGTGACCACTCCATACCCACCCACCATTCTTTTTCCTGCACCCTTACTGGCCCTTCATGGTATCCGAGGTGTACCCCTGGTCTGGACCTGTTTGCCCACAGTTAACCCAACATGTGGCAGGCCTGGTGGAAGGAATCATGGTGCTCCTGGGAAGGACACCCCCATGCAGGGGGCATCTTTATCTCCTGAGAAGCCTTTTCCTGTCCACCTTCACGGCAGCTCTTCCAGGTCCATGAGTGGCCCCCTGTCTCTACAAACAGGGACAGCGGGTTGAAGGCGTTGGGCCTTGGGGAGAATGCAGGACTCTGGAAGGGAGAGCACATGGCAGCCTATCCACTGCCCCAGATGCAAGGCCTTGGGCAAGTTTCTTTACTTCTGTGTGTCCTGGTTCCCCCACCCTCCCAGGAGGATTGGGTCACATCAAGGGTCGTTACAAGTGTCATGATGGTTGTGGCATTGCTCCTCCCTGGCAGAGATCCCAGAGCTGCCCATGGTCCTGCCTGCCCAGTGCAGCCTTGAGGGGTGATGTGTGTGGGGGGGGGGTGTCCAGTCATGGTCCTTGGACAGGGGCAGTTAAGACGCCCAAGCTCACCTGTCAGCTCCAGGCTGGCTGCAGGAGGAAGTGGTGGTGGCTGGGCTCAGGGCCCCGTGGGTCTTGGTGTCCTATTTCCCACAGCTCCTCCCTGCCCGCCTGGAGCCCCCCACTCACCAGGACTCAGAGACCCAGGCAGGGCCGGCCAGCTTATCTTCCGCCAGTGGGGGCAGGTGGCATGCTCAGGGCTCCTGGGGCTCATTCCCTGGTCACACCCACACCCCAACAAGTAGGCTCAGCCCCAAGGCTCCCCTCTAGGGCTAACCAGATGCCCCCATGCCCCACCACTGTGCCCCGGCTCCTCCCCTGGGGGCCCCGTGGCCCCCAGCCTGTTCCCCTCCCCCACCCATCATGTGGTCACCAGAATCCCTGAGCAACAACTGTGGGCCAGAGCTGAGGGTGTCCCAATCTTGGGGCTCAGACAGAGGAGGGGTGATGGAGCAAGTGTGCCATGAGGAGACAGTGCTGCCTTGCCAGAGCCAGGGGCAGGCAGGCACTGGTGTGGTCACAGTGGGCCATGGCCCATGGGAGGTCTAAGTGAGCATCACCAGGAACCAGGGACAGGGAAACAGGTGAAGACAGTCACTCAGCATCCGTGCTGATGATCCCAAGAGAGAGGCTGGGGGAGCTGACGAGTGTGGCCGAGGTTGGGGAGGAGGCCTGGGGTGGTCCTCCAGGCTCAGCAGCTGTAGCGGACAGCGGGGCTCCCATGTCCGGGGCTGGGGAACAGGGGATCTCCAGGAGTGTGCCTGCTGGGCTCACTTTGCACCCCCCATCTGCCCCCTTTGCTGTCTTCTGGGCACCCAGGGATTCCCTCCACAGCTGACAGCCTAGCTGCAGACCTCCTGTAAGGGCGTCAGCACAAAGTCGGAGGGTCCTGGGAGTGGAGACAAGGAAGCTGGAATCAGGACCCTGTGGCCAGAGGCTGGGTCAGCTGGGGGTGTGGAGAAGTGACTGAGAAAGGTGGTCAATGCCGTAAAGGGGCTAAGATCCTGATTGACCCCTGCAGAGCTTTGGGGAGAAGCCAGTGGGCGTTTGGGCTGCTGGAGTATTTGTTTGCACAGGCCTGAGCCACGGGAGGCCCGGGTTTCATTTGAATTACTTAGGACTGTCCTGTTCCTCTTTCTTTTCCTTTGACTACAAGGGGGTCTCACTTGCAGCATGCGGGATCTTCCCTGTTCATTGTGGCGTGAGGAATCTTTAGTTGCAGCATGCGAACTCTTAGTTGTGGCATGTGGGATCTAGTTCCCCAACAAGCGATCGAACCAGGGCCCACTGCTTTGGGAGCATGGAGTCTTAGCTACTGGACCCCCAGGGAAAAGTGAAAAGTGAAGTTGCTCAGTTTGTTGACTCTTTGCGACCCCGTGGACTGTAGCCTACCAGACTCCTCTGTCCATGGGATTTTCAGGCAGGAGTACCAGAGTGGGTTGCTATTTCCTTCTCCAGGGGATCTTCTGGACCCAAGGATCGAACCCGGGTCTCCTGCATTGCAGGCAGACGCTTTACCCTCTGAGCCACCAGGGAAACATGTCTTTAAATGAACAGGCTTTCAAAAGTTGAGTGATGCCTAAAAGGACAAACGTCACTGTATGCGAAGGCTATCTCCTTACAATGTTTTAATTCGTTAAAAGCTGGGGTAGATCACAGCACTCTATTCCTAGGAGTGTGGGGCCCCCATTCCTAGAGAGTATGGCTCTGCTAAGCTCGGTTCTGAGCATCCAAGTCCCTCCTTGCCCTCCAGTGACCCAGAGTGGGTTGTGACAGCAGCCAGCCACCTCCTGGGCCTGGCTCGCTGGGGACACCGTGCCCACCAGCACCCCCAGGGTCAGCCTGGGTGCCCTGGGGGCTAGGAGGCCTCACGGGTCAAGTCCAGCTCGCAGCCTGGAAGCAGAGGCAGGTGACCCACCGCTTATAGCCATGGAGGGGGGCTGCGCCAAGGGTGCAACTCCCACCAAGGAGTTGCGAGCCCCCCAGTGCACAGTGCGCCTGAGTGCCGTCCTGCTGACCCTTAGCGGGAATCAGTCTGTCCCCCCGACCCCCGTCTCCTCTGTCCCAGGGCCATGCCCTTCCTGGGCAGGTCGAGGCGGGGCGGGGTGGGGGGGTCGTGCCAGGACCAGAGCAGGAGGGCGGCTGGGCCCAGGCCCCCAGCGCACAGAGGTTCAGCCCCTCACTGTCCCATCCGCAGAGCAGGCTGCCCACTCAAAGAAGCCAAGATTATCTCGCCAACATCCTCTTTGTGGTCGCCCTGGCTGTCAGCGGGGCCTGATCCTGGGTTGATGAAGGCCGCTGGCGGGTCACCGCGGGGGTGTGTGCACCCCTCCCAGTCCTAGCCTCCAGAAGACCAGAGGCCTCTCTGCACTCTGCAGGGAGCTGTCCCATCATCGAGGCTGTGGGCACACCTTCAGCCTGGGAGAAGCAGCCCACTGGGCCGACTGCAGCAACGTCTTCCGAGATGTGGTCTGTGGCAGGGTCGGGGGTCTCCCTACTGGGGGCACTGCGGGGCAGCAAAGCATCAGAGCACCCCACCCTGGGGAGAACTGCAGACAAATGTGAGGCTACAGGGCGGACCTGGACTTGGGGGTGGGGGGGATCTCACAGAGGGAGGAGGAGGCCTCAGCTGGGTGGGGGGTGGGACATCATGGCCAAGGGCCTCTGGCGGGAGGGTGGATGTGGGAGGACCCACGGGCGCCTAGGCTCCCAGCCTCCTCCAAGGGGCTTATGCCCCTGTGCCGTGCAAGCGTCTTAGGGCCTAGGGGCCAGGACCCACCTCCCTGCTGAGTGTTGGCAGAGGTGTAAGAAGTCCTGACTTAATGGGACCCTCCAGGCCTTGGTGATCTTCCCTGGGCCCGAGACTCTGTCTCTACCCCGCTGACTACCGCTGTGCCCCTTTCCTGCCCGGGCTCCGAGGCGTGGGACAGCCCTGCCCTTCACCCTGGCCCCATGCGCCAGGCCCGCCCTGCTCGCCCGCCCCAGCCAAGGGCTCCCCTTCTCACTCGCTTTGCTCCATCCAACTTGGCTTGGCTCATTTTGAGAACTGGGGGTGAAGGAGGGGTCATGTGGCCCCAAGGGGCCGGGGCAGCTTCTGCACTCAGGGCTAAGGCTCCCCCCTCCACACAGCTGTGCCAGAGCCCCTCCTGCTGGGGGTGGGTCACCAGAGGTCCCACGGACCCCTCAGGGGTCAGGCTTCAGACCCACTCAGTCTGCGAGTACGGCCCGAGCCCCCAGGACACAGCACAGCCCCACGGGGAGAGCGGGCCTGTCCCTACCGCCTTCTGTCCCCACCGTGGCCTGAGCTGCCCCGCTGCCCAGCAATGGGAAAGTCTGAATCTGTTGCTATTTTCTCTCTGTTATCGGGCCCTTATCTGGTCACTGTGCCGTCCAGAGGCCAGGGTCTCTCCCTGGCAGCCCTGTGCCTCTCCTGCCCGCCAGCTGACCAGAGCCAGCGAGACAGGGGGCCAGGCCTTCCACCAGCCTGGGGGGCAGTCTTTCTTCTCCGCCCACGATGCCCTGCCCAGCCCCCAGCCCCTCATACCCCTCCCTCTGCCACGCCCCTCAGTCTCCACCCCCATGCACCCTGAAACCCCCTCAGAGGAGTCCATAGGGCCCCTCCTTGGGGAGCTGAAATCATAGCAACAGTTGTAATAAAGTCAGGCCTGTGCTCAGCACCCACCGACACCACCTCACTGAACCGTGACCCCAGCCCTGGACACAAGCTGCTCTCACGAGCTGCTTTCCATGTGGGACCTGGGCTGGAGGGGTGGGTGGCACACAAGGCCCAGGCCTCTGCTTTTCCTTCCTCCTGGAGTGCTCTTCCCCAGCCCCACTTGCAGAAGTCTCCTGTCCCATCCCAGATCGCCGCTTACTTGTCACCTCCTCCGGGAAGCCTTCCCTGACTGGCCTCACCACCTCTCCTTGGTGGCAGTAGCCACACTTGCATTTTTCACATCTTTTTTTTCCTGGGGGATGGGGGGCGGGCCATGTGTTGGCTGCAGGGTCCCCAGGGCCTGGTGCAGGAAGGTGGACTCAGGGGAGGTTTCATGAGTGAATGGAGAGCTAGGGAGTGAACAGCGGTTGAGCAGGAGGCTGTGGGCACTCATGTCCACCGCACTCCAGGTGGGGACCTGAGCAGGGTCGCGTGCCCACCAGTGTCCATCCCACCCCTGGGCCAGTGGGCCTGTGAGCATGACCAGGCCCTGGCCCCAACACTGAGGGAGGCCTGGCAGTCCCACCTCCCCTCCTCCTCTGTGCTTTGGGGACACAGAGGACCACCCCAGAGCTGTGAATGACTGTGTAACACAGCAGCCGTGGGGGGGTCTCGGGAAAGGCCCACATCAGGGTCACGCGTGGAGTCCAGGTGCGAGGCCACCGGACTTGGCCCCAATTCTTCCACTTAATGTTTCCAGTGGCCTTGGGGGTGAGCACGGTCTGCAGAGGCCGGCGGGGTTCACCCGGGGCCTCTGGACTTCCCGACTCTGCGCCAGCCCCCTTGGGGCCACCTCGGGGGCTTTTGTCCCCCTCAGCCGCCAGCTCCAACTTTCTTCTGGGCAGTCATTCAAAAGGACCCCCAGCTGTCTCACCATCAAAGCTGTGAGGACCAGGCAGCCCAGGACTTGGAAGGAGCAGGGATCGTTCCTCCACACAGAGTCTGTCTCAGTAATTCAGTTTTAAAGCATGAAAAAAGGGAGTTGATGAAATTCCACTATCAGCACCAAGCCAATATGCAAAATATCTCACCCCCAATCAAATAGCTATTATGTTTTCATTTCCATTTCGGCGTCCGGCTTAATGAGCAGGAGACAGATCGGCTCGCGGGGCGTCTGCTTGCCGTGATAACTGAGGGGCTCCGGGCAGCGGGGGCTGCGCCCAGCGCTGGTGACCAGCATCGTCCCCCGTGGATGCCTCCAGACAGGTGCTCGGCCTTGGACCCCGCTCTCCACCCCTCCGGGCAACGGGGCTGGTGTCACCCTCACCCCAGGTCACAGGGGAGGCCTGAGCAGCAGCCAGGAAGTTGCAGTGTTGGGGGGTTCTGGCCGAGGGCCTCTGTTGACTCACCTGCAAAGTGGCCACGACTGGGGCTCACCTCTGGGGCGTTGGGAGGCCCCCAGGCACTTGCCCGTTGCACCTGACATCCGGGCCTGCCTCCCGCTGCTGCTCCCCATTCACACCTTCCCCACTGTCCTCCACCCCTGGGTTATGAGGCCAGGGAGGGCTTGAGGGGGAGACGTTTGTAGATGCTGAGCGCAGGGCTCAAAGACATGTGAAGCTCCATAGGAGCAGTATGCCTCCCCACCTTGGCCCCGTTTCCCAGACCCTGCTGGGTGCGGGGCGTCAATAACTGTTAATGTTGGTGTGATGTTGATGTTGGTGATATTGGTGTTTCCTGCACACTTACTGTGTGTCAGGCCCTGATCATGGCTCCATGCAGGTGAAATCAGACTTCATGATGCGGGGTTGGAGCTATTACGATTTCTGAGCGCAGAGAGGTGGAGCGACTTGCCTGAAGTCACACAGCAAGGACCCCGCCTGCCTGGCCGAGGGTTGGCCTGGCCCGGCTGCTGGGGTGTCTGGGCAGAAAGGGTTCCTCAGGGATAAGCAGGGTCTTTTCTGGCCCAGGGCACTTGGAGAAGCAGCAGTGTCCCTCCGGTCAGTGGAGAAACTTTCCTGCCCCCCTGCCCCCTCAGGTGGAGTCGAGACCCAGGTGCCCAGGTGGCCCCTGGGGTGTCACGGCAGCAGGGAGGCTCCAGCAGAAGCTCCAAGGCCTCGTGGGGCGGGATTCACAGCATCACATCCCATCACATCCCTCTTGTGGGCCTGGAGCCATTTGCTGGTTGGCGATTGTCTCCTGCGTTATCAGAGCATTAATTGTGCTAGAATGAATTAGCGCCATTAGGATAAATTGCTGCGGCCGGCAGCCTCTTTCTTCACGCTCCTGTCACGCTTTGTGCCAAGCGGATGCCTTTGTTCTTTCATAAATGGAGCCGCCAGGAGCTGGGGCCTCCCTGGGTGGCTGAGGCCCACCTGGGCGGAAGAGTGGGATGGGGAGAGGCAAATGCCCAACCACAGGACTCTGGTCCCTGCAGTCCCTGAAAGCAGGAGCTTCGCACCCCTTCTCCGGAGCTGGCCACTGAGGCCAGGAAGTCCCTGCTGTCTGCACAAGGGCCCACAGCTTCGGGGGCCCCTCTCCATTCTGAGTAAGCTGCCGAAGCACCCGGACTCTAGACAGAGGCTGGCAAATGGGCTGACCCCAGGCCTGTGTGCTGCGCCCCCCAAGGCGACTGGCAGTGCTTGCTCCAGCCAACCCCACGGGCGGGGGAGGTCACAGAGGGTCAGGCCGCCCACTCACCCCAGGGGCACGAGTCGGAGGCTCCCAGCCTGCCGTGGAGCCTCCCTTGAGGGCGCACGGAGGAGACTGCGCCATGCCATGAGGGTTCATCCCGGGGTTGGTTCTGTGTCTGAGCCCCACGGCCACGAGAGGCGAGCCCCGGCCGGCCCACCCCCTGTCCTTACAGCTCCGTGGGGGCCTGGAGCTAGAATCCAGGGATGCAGCTGAGCAGTGGGCGGGGAGGGGCGGGGCAGGTGTCCCGAGGAAGAGCTGGGAAGGGGGCGGGCGAGGGCCTCGGGGATTGGCGGCGGGTGAGGTGGGCCAGCTGCTCTCCACGGGTCTCGTGCCCCCTGCACCGGCACCGTCCTGACTCTGCCACCCTGGCCTGTACGTGGGGACCCCCGGCAGGTTGCTCAGGTGATCTGGGGTCAGGCTGCCTGCTCGGCTGTCAGAAGAGCCCTGCAGGGCGCCCCCCGCCCCGCAGGAGCCTCTGAGGGAAGATGATAGGCTGGTTGCAGGCACCTTCGTGCCCACCTGTGCCTCGTCGGCCATTGCCGCTTGAATCAGGTTGACGAGCTCCTCCTGTGGGCCAGGCCCTGGGGCCCACCCTCGGCACGTGCCCA
This sequence comes from Odocoileus virginianus, assembly GCF_023699985.2. NCBI lineage: Eukaryota > Metazoa > Chordata > Mammalia > Artiodactyla > Cervidae > Odocoileus > Odocoileus virginianus. The sequence goes on along the minus strand of NC_069693.1, from coordinate 46,249,984 downwards.
GACTGCGGAACCCTGAGTGTGGGGACTTCCTGAAGGAGGGTCCCAGGCATGGGGGCAGCCGCGCGGGGCCGGGGCGATGTCTCCCTTGGGGGGCCCGGCGAGCAGGCCCGGGCAGCGGGCGACTGGGTGACCCCCAGGTGTGGGAACCGGTGCGGGCCTTGGGGTGGGTACAGGGGCGGGGTACGCGCATCCCTGGGGGACACCCTGCTCGTGGCTGCCCCCTCGAGGCCTCTGACCGCGTGAGGGGCTGAGACTCCGCCTGGTTCCGCTGCGCCGGCCCCCAGGGCTGCGCTGGTTCTGACAGGGTCAGGGGGCCGGTGGTGGGTGCACTGTGAGGGGGCAGCACCTCACGACTCCTCTGGGGCTGTGTCCGCAGGTTCCCTCGGAGATATGGAGGCCAAAGAAGAGGCCCAGGCCGCGGACTCCAGCCTTCCAGAGCGGGAGGCCACAGCGCTGGAGCCCGAGCCTGCAAGCCCTTCCAGTCCAGGTGAGTTGGGCGATGGGCCCCGCAGGCCTGGCCCCGGCCTCCTGGGCTGCCCCCCATCCTCGCCACTTCACATGAGCCGGTGCCCGCCGAGGACTCAAGTTTCCACACCTGTGAAATGGGCGTTGTGCTGAGAGGTGCCCGTGGGCCGGCCGTGCCCAGCAGGGCCAGGAGAAGGCGTGGAGGGGGTCGGGGATGGGGGTCTAGAAAGCTGGGCCCTTCATGGCGCAGATGGGGAGAGCGAGGCCCAGAGGGGGCAGGTCTAGTCCAGGCTGAGTTGGGGTCACGTGGGCTCCGAGTGACCTCCCCGACTCAGTGAAACAGATACGCTTGCCTCAGCACATGGGCTCCCTTTACAAACGAGAGAATGAGGCCCCGAGAGGCTAAGTGATTTGCCGGGGCTCACCCTGCCTGTGAACTCCCAAACAGAATCCCACCCTAGGTCTGGATTCAGATGGACTCCCGCGCTCTCTGCCGGCTACCCTCGCCACCCCACCCCACCCTGGGCACCTGGAACCTTTCCTTGGGCCCTCCTGGTGGCAGCGTCCCAGGGGTTGGGGATGTGTTTCTGAAGCTGAGGACAGGACTTGGGAGGAGAGATTCCCACACACACCCAGGGGTGGATTAACTGACACCAAGGAGTCTCCTCTGGCCAGGTCCCTGGAAGGACCTCAAAGCTGGACCAGCCTCTCGGGCCAGCCACATCCTCAGATTGCCCCAGAGACCCCGAGGAGGAGGGGCCTCCCTGAGATGGAGGCCCTGGGGGGGGTCAGCGCCCTCACCCCTGTTTTCCAGAAGAGGGACCTGAGACTGGGGGGCAGTTAGTAGAAGGTTTGGGGGTGGGCTCTGAGTCCTGCTCACCTCACCCCGCCCCCTCTGCCCTGCTGGCCGTGGGTGGAAACCTCACTCCCATCCCCACTCTGTGCCACGAAGCCGGGTGCACAGAGGCAGAGTCACCCCCGGGCCATAGTGTGATGGGGAGACAGTCACAGGACTGAGTGGTGCTGTGACCGGGAGTGAAGGCCAGATGGGTGGGGGCAGCTGTGAGCAGACCTGCAGGACATGTAGAGCTGCCCGTGCAAAGGCCCTGGGATAGGACACAGAAGGACAGCAGGACAGCCCAGCAGGGTTGGGACTGAGAGGCAGAGATTCCAGACAGAAGGTGAGGGGGCTTCTCACTGTGGACCCCCCAGCCCCCTAAGGTGCCAGTGTTAGAGTCTCCCCAGGATAACCACAGGCCCCCAACAGGCCCCATCCTCTGAGCCCTGCAGCCTGTGTGCCCTTCCCCAACGCATCCCGTCAGGGTCCCGGCCCCTGCAGTGAGGCCAGGCCAGCAGGACTCGAACCCAGGGCCAGGGCTCCCATCATCCTCAGCTCACCTGAGCAGAGCACAGAGCAGAGGGGCACAGGCCTGGACTCTGACACTCTTGTTCGTGGCTGTTTCTGTCTCTGCCTTCATCATCTCCATCAGTCACTTAGCACTGCAGCCAGCACCCGCCCCGCCCACCCCAGCCTGGCCCCAGCCTCAGCCCTCTCTGAGCCTTGGTTTCCACATATGTAACTGGGCCTGAGCCCCTCAGTGGCCCAGGGCATGACGGGGAGCCTCTACCACCATCTCCATCACCATCAGATGCTGCGAGCTCACAGGGGCCTCGCTCTCCACAGGGCCAGTGGCTGGTTCCTGGTGGACTTTGCCCCTGGGAGCCGGGTCCCTTATCTGATCTGGGAGCTGGGCTGCATGGAGTCGGGGCGGTCCCGGGGAGGAGCTGGAAAAAACAGTCGGGGTTGCACCTGGCACAGACTGCGGTGATAACGCGCTGATGGGTTCGATAAGGCGGCAGGAGCAGTGTCTGCCTGTCGGGCAGGCCCAGCGTGGCTCCCGCGCAGTGGCTGGAGCTCAGATGCCAGCCGCGTTGATTTATAGCCAAAAATAATAGGACTTTTATACCGTGTGATTGATTTATTCGATGTTAATCACAGCCCTTATCGCGGTATTAATAATCTGCCGGGTGCGTGACGTCACCAAGGGGGGGGCTTTTATGGGACTTCATTGATTGGGGGCCGCGGTGGTTATCGGTCCAGCAGGGAAGGCAAATATGCCCTTTGGGCTGGAATTGGGTGCGGGGCTTGGCAGAGGGGCCCCCAGCTGCCAGCGAGGAGACCGGGAGCCGGGCTGCGCGTGTGCCCGCTGGCCTGGGCGTGCCGAGAGGCCATCCACACTCTAATTATTAACAGCAGTGGGGAGGGCACCTATCACTGCTGCAGTTAATGAGGGGCTGAGGGTTTTTTTTTAAGGCTGGGGGGCAAAACTGAGATGTGTGATCGCACCCCCAGTTTGAAGAAGCCGGGGTGAGGAGGCCACTGTGGCCACACGCTCACCCACCTGGCTTCAGTATCCCTCTCGGCCGCGGGCCGGGGTGGGCAGACACCTTGGTGTCCTGAGGCTCCAGGAACCTACTGGTCTCCTTTCCGCAGACGCTAATCCTCCACCCCCTCCACTGCCGCTGGCCCCCACTTCCCCAGGAGGCCCTGAGGAGCCTGAGCATCAGGAGCCAGAGATGAGGCCGGAGGAGGAAGCAGCCAGCAGCCCCTGGAGCGGGCCAGGTAAGTGTGTCTGCAGCCAGGTCCGGCAGCGTCACCTCACAGGCGGCCCTGGGACCCAGCCAGTGGGGTGTCCTGAGAATCGGCCAGCTGACGGCGCAGGGTGGGGCACGGTGGCCAGGAGGTGGGCGGTGAGCTGTTAGGCCCAAGCCTGGCGGCTGTTCCAAAGTCCAGCCGGCCTGTGGGTACGCAGGTTCCCTGGAGGGGGCACCTAGCTGTGCTGACGCTCAGAGCTAAACCAGGCCCGCGCAGTGGATGGGCCTCTGAGGGTTCCTTAGAGGCAGGATGTGGTCTGGCTGGGACAGCGGAGCAGCCGTAAGACGGGAAGGGTATCCGCCAGGCGGGAGCAGCAGGGCCAAGGCAGGGTGGCAGGGGTGTGGATCTGGAACTGGCCGCGTGCCAGGCTCTCGCCAGCCAGTAAGGGGCTCCGGCCTCGGGGGACGGGAGGGACAGGAGACAGGAGGCAGCTCCAGCCCCCTGGTTCCTGGACGAAGGGCGTGTCTTTGAAGCGGTTCTGTGCCTCCCAGCACTGCCCCGCCCCTCCCCGTTTGTAGCTGGAACTGTGAGCTCGGGGCCCACTAGGCTCTCCCTGAGGCGCCCCATTTCCACCGGCTTGAGTTGCAGGCGGGCTGGGCGCGTCACCTGTTGCTGCGATTCCTAATCGGAGCTGATGGGCTCAACCAGCACAGTGCGGCTGGCCGGCCGGGCCCCTCGTGGGGGCTGCTAGGTGAGGGCGGACGGGCGTGGCCCTGGTGAACGCAGGGCCTGGACGGAGGCCGCACTCCCAGGCCAGGCACATGGCCACATAGCAAGCACGTACTGAGCACCTGCTGTGTACCGGACGTCAGCTCTGAACAGACAGGCTCCTGGGGAACTGTGACACCAGGCGGCCAGCAGTGTGGGGAGGGAGGTCGCAGGGGACGTACAGCGAGGGCCTCAGCTTGTGGGGGCCGGGATGACCTCACCCGGGCAGAGAGGACCCCTGTGGTCTCCCAGGGGTGTTAGAGATGCTCTCCTGCAGTTCAGTTCTAGTAGCCCTGTGAACCTCGTTGTGATCCCGAGGTGCCAGTGAGACAGTGCTGGATTGATTAGTGGTGTCTGCAGGGCACCAAAGAGATGAGGGCTCGTGTGTTTTCCGGGCTCCCTGCTGTCTTCACACACCTCTTTCTGCTGTATGTGCACGTCTGAGGCCCAGAGAGGGCAGGGTTGGCCATTGGTCACAACCAGGATGGGGACCGCGACCACAGACTCAAGGCCAGGGGCGAGTCCACTGAGAGCATGGGCGGGCTGTGGAGCACCCTGGGTCAGACAGGCTGGGGCCCCCGTGCTAGCCCAGGACGGGAAGGGGCGTTAGCACAGCCACTCTGCTGCCGTCAGGACTCACCCTGGTGACCCAGTGACAGGCGGGGAGGGGCCCCGGGAGCCCTGGCCAGCTGTACCCACAGCGCACGGAGCACCTGGCCAGGGACAGGCCTCAGGCCACGTGTCTGTGCAGCCCGCACCACCGGTCGGGCACGGCTGAGCTGGACACCCCCCTGCAGGGCCAGGCCTCTCCACACACAGGGGACAGAGCCGTGGGGCTGGGGCCGACTCTGCTGCCCCATTTTCCCTGGGTCTAGGACGAGGTAACAGCAAGGCACCTACAGACTCCAAGTTAGCCCTGCCTTGGCCCCATGGCTCCCACACTGCAGGGTGGTCCAGGGACCACCACCAGTCCAAGGATTGGACCGTGGGCAGGCAGAGGCTGAGACTGCAGTCTGGAGCGTGACTGCAGAGATGAAGGGGCCGGGCCATCCTCACACCAACCCCTGAGGCAGGCGCAGAGCAGCCCTGGGGCTGGTCCACGTCACCGCCCGGAGGCAGCACACCAGACTCCAGCCCTGGAGCTCTGGCTGTGCATGTGTGGACGCAGGCCCAGCTGTCCTGCGTTGGCCCCCGCCCACCATGCAGCCTTCTTAGCATCCGCATCCATGTTCTACGGACAGGAAGGCAGAGGCCCCTGGAGATCAGGGCCTGGCCTCAGGGCGGCTGTGGGGGCCGTGGCTCGGGTGGGTGCACTCGGGAGCTTCCTGCGCTATTTGCATCTTCAGGGGGCCATGGGGGGGCTCCCTGTCAGCCCCCACAGATAGGAATTTCTGTGTAGTGGGCAGCGATGAGCCGATAAGCGGTTGCTGGCCAACCGCCGTGGTGGCCGTCCTCTATCAGACCCCAAACAGGCCACAGTTATCGCCCGGCCGGGAAGCCAGAGAGGCCCCGTGGGCTCTTATCTTGTGGGGGCCGCCCCACTGGTGATGGGGGGCAGGCCTCGCCGGGGCCGGCTGGATCGGCATCCCCAAGGGCAGCGCCTGGCCCAGGGACCGGCCAACCAAGGGAAAGCGGTGTGCAGCCAAGCCTTCGCCAGGTCCTGGTGCCCTGGTGGTTCCCTGCCCCCCCCCCCACGGTCCCTCTGACCCCTTCCCCATCCGAGGATCTCTTGAAATCCAGTTCCTCCTGCCCCATCCCACGTGAGGACTGCCACCCTGGGGACCTGGCTTGTCAGGCCAGGGATGGTGGGGGTGGTGCCCTACCTTTCCTTCTGGGATAGAGGCACCAGCCAGCCGGGACCACGTGCACCCTGTCCTGCCTGGCTCTGGGGGTCCACTGAGCCTCGGTTTCCTGTGTGAGGCCCAGGGCTCGCACACATCTGGTGCGGCCCTGGCAGGGGGTGGCCCCCCACCCCTCGCCTTCCTGGCTACTGTCTTCTGCTGGCCAGGACAGCTCCTGGGTCAGACCCATGCCGGGGGGGCGCTGAGACCGCAAGGTCCCAGGGCAGGTGAGTCGACCTGGCAGAGAGGCTGGGCCACATGCCTCTCTCCAGCCACGCGTGGGTCTGGTGCAGCTGCCCTTCCTGCAGGGGTCCAGGCCCTGAGCAGAGACCCCAGGAAATACCCCCACCCCAGGCAGAAGGGAGGCCTTCCAGCCCCTCCTCCCCGGGGGCCCTGGACGCGCGCCACACACACAGTGAAATCTGGGCCACAGGGTGTTTGAGGGGCCTGTCAGCTCCAGCCTCGTTACTGCCCCCATGCCAGCCCCCCGCCACCCCACCACGACCCCAGAGCTCCAGAAACAGGTGGGGAGGCACTCAGGATGTCACTCCACTTCAGACGTCAAGAGCGCCGTCAGCTGCCAGCGGCTAGTTCCCAAGTGCAGCTGCTTCAAGCAGGAACCCCATCCAGCCCCCGCTGTGCTGAGGGGCCGGAAGCTGCCTGCCCAGGCCTGGGGCCAGCTTTGCTGAGCGACTGTGGCAGGTTGCCTGACTTCTCTGGGCTTGGTTTCCTCGCCTTTATAAGCACGCAGAGTAGAGCCAGCTCCCCACTCAGTGCCGGCAGTCTGCCGGGACGGCCCGGGCCTCTCTGGGTCAGGGAGGGTCTGGGGGAGAAGCCGCTATGTGAGACCACAAAGCAGGGACGAACTCCTGCTGGTAACGGGCACCTTGACCAGGGGTCCCCGCTGACCGTCAGGAGCCCGGGGTCCTGGCTGGGTCCGCAGAGAAGTCACTCCCCTCCTCCGAGCGGCAGGGGCAGCAGCCCTGGGGGTGAGACTGGTGCGGAGGCCATACCAGCTTGGGCAGGGGCACCCCCATCCTCATGGAGCCCAAACACCGCCAGCCCCGTGGACTGTCTGGGAGGGGAGGGTCCTTGCCAGAAAAGTAACCCCAACACTGAAGTCAGCAGGTCCGCGTGGATGTGGGAGAGGAGAGTGCCCACCGGAGACACATACCACGCCAGGACCCCGGGGTGCTGAGCCGGGTGCTGGGGGGAGCATCTGGTCCCAAGAGAGGGGGTCCCTTGGGGCTGCCACTGGGAAAGTGAATGAGAGCAGAGCAGAGGACCCACCCCGGCCTTGAGCCTGTGGGGCGGCTGCAGCCCGCAGTGGGGAGTGGGTGTTGGGCAGGGGACTGCCCTGCCTGGTACTGTCCTCATCTCCTGGTGAGCCACCAGCCCCAGTGAGAGGGGAGAGGAGAGGGGCGGATGGCAGGGTGTTTTTATCTTTGAAATGACCTTGTTTGTGCAAGGGCTGGCTGTTTAGAGTGCCGATATGCAGATGGCTGGGAGCTATAATCTGAAATCCCCACCTCGCATCTGTGACGGCCCTGCCCTACCTCTGCTCCTCGGCCCCAGTGACGGGCTCCCCTTTGCCTCCCCAGTTAACGTGCACACGGACAAGCAGGGGGCTGGGTACACAGGCAGCCCCAGGGAGGGCTGCGAGCCCTGGGGGTCCCCTTCAACTGTGGAGGGTCCTGGCCCTATCACCCGCCTCGTGGCCCCCATCGCAGTGGCCGTTGGCGTGACCTCAGCCTCCTGGCTGGGGCATGAGAAACGGAGGGCAGTGAGTGGGGGCTGCGCTGGGTTTGGGCCCCCAGGGACCCGAGAGCCTCCTCTGCAGCCAGACCTTGTGGGGGGTCCCCTCCCCCCAGGGACTTGCCTGGGGCAGACCACGTGAGCACTTCCCATCCAGTGCTCTGCATGCCTGTCCGGGAGGCAGCATGGTCCAGACACCCCTGAGTGCAGGGCTGTCCACCTCAGGGGCAGTGAGTAGCTGGGGAGCGAAGGAGTGAACCTAGGGGACCCCAGGGCTCCCCACCAGTTCTGGTGGCTAGTCAGGTGGCCCTGAGCATGGCCTGGGCTCCACAGATGGCCAGGCCCGTGACCTGACAGTGTGGTCAGAGCCCCAGGAGCAGGGTCCCTTCACCTGTAAGTGTATCAGGGCCTGGAGCTCTCCTGGTGACCTCTGTTTACAAGACAAAATTCAGATGACCAAACAGAGGTGTCACCTTCTTGGTTCTCAGCTTCATCCCAGGCCCTTGAGGCCGAAATGGGAAGGCTGGCCACGTCCCCACCACACTGCAGGTCAGCAGAGGGGACAGCCAGCTTGTCAGGCCACGACAGCACCATAGGTGTACCCCACCCCCAAGGTGCAGCCTAAAGAATACATTGGAGTGGGCCAAGGGTGTTCAGGTGAGGAGCAGGCAGTGCAAATGCCCTGAGGTTTGGACAGCATGGGCGCGGCTGGAGCGGGGTTGGGGAGAGACAGGACAGGCCACGGATGGGTCAGGGTTTGGGCTCAAGGCCATGGACTGTAGTGAGATGCCTCCACCATCTTGGCTGTAACATGGGGTGGGTGTGAAACAGGGTGTTTGGTTGGCCGCTGCGTGGAGAGAGGGCTAGTGGATGCCACCTCTGGGAGCAGAGGGCAGGTATGACGCCTGCTGTTTTCCACTTGGGCCCCGGAGCCACTTCTTCTCTGTGCAGGGTCCCAGGGTCTTCCGGAGGCCAGGCATGCTCGCCCAGGAGCGCGCGCAAGGGTGTCGGTCTGGCCGTCTGGGTGCACTCAATGGACTAATCTTGCCACGTGGAGTTTCTCTGCAGACCTCAAGGTTTGTTATCGGGCGGCAGCGGTGGGCAGGCAGCTGAGGCAGGACAGCCCATCCTGATGGACAGCGGGGAGATGGGCTGATACGGCCTGGCCACACGGCCCCTCCCGCCCGCTCGGCATGTGTGGGTGGGAAAAATCATTTCAGCTATTTTGTGTTATCACTGGGCCTGGCGTTGCGGCCCAATAGGCCCATTTATCTTAGATTAGCCGGGGTGGGGGGGGGGAGGGGCACAGGAGGGAGCAGCGGCGGGCGGTGGGGGTCAGCCTGGGGTCAGCTCAGAGACCAGAGCCAGGAGCTCTGCCAGGAGCCACCTTCTCTCCGTGTTCCACGCCAGATGTCCCCAGAGAGACGTGCTCCCTGAGACCGCCCCCCAACCCCCCGTCCAGAGGGCCCTCCACCCACCCTGACCCCCTTCGCAGCTGAGTGGACCAGGACTGGAGCAGCGGGGAGGGGGCGCACCGAGGAGGGGGTCGTTGGTCTTCGCAGCCACCATCCTTCCCAGGTGGTTACTACGCACCGCCAGCTGGAAAGGGGAGGTGTGTCTCCGGTGATGCAGGCCGTTAGAAGCAAGTAGTGGGGGTCTCAGTCCAGGAGTGGGCCAGAGAAGGGGGTTGTTTATTCACTCAACAAACCCCTGTGCTTCCTGCACTTACTCAGTGCCAGCATCATCCCGGCCCCCCAGGGGACTGTTGTTTCGATCAGGGAGACAGAGACTAAATAATAAGTAAAAGCATCACACGTCCAGGGGTGTTGAGGGGGTGAGGCTCTGGAATGAACTGAGGGGCGGCTCTGAAGGGTGGCCTGAGCCACGTTTGAGCAAAGACCAGAAAAGTGAGGGGAGCTGGCTGCCGCCTGGGGACTGCTGACCAGGACAGTCTCAGAAAGCATCCCCCTCTGTAGGTGGTTTTCATGGAAATGGGGTTCAGGGTTACAGGCTTTGACTGGCTGTGACTCTGACGGGCCCCCTTGAGTTCCTCCTTGACCCCCTCTCAAGCCCCTCCCTAGGGCATCAGTCCCCAGGCTAGGGGAGCGGCCTGAACCCCCAGCCAGCGTCCAGCAGCACAGCTCAGCGCTGCTGTCCCCCGAACGGGGCCCTGTGGGAGAGCCCCGGGGCCAATGCTGAGCTGGGGCCGTCAGCCCAAGGTCCCTCCTTCTGGCTGGCCTGGCCCAAGTGGATGCCGGGTCGTGTGCTGCCCAGTGGGCACCAGAGGCCCAGGTGCCAGGCCACACACAACACCCCAGGAGGGCCCTGAGCAGAGGGCCTGCACCTCCCCCCCACCCTTAGCGGGGGCTGAGGCCATGGCCCACCACCCCCAGACCAGGCTGCTGACCCTTCAGCCTTGAGTAGTCCCCTCCGTGGTCAGTGATGCTTCAGCCCAGCTAGTAGAAGCCGCCCTTCGGCCCCATTCTGACTTCACCCTCCGCCCCGACAAAGGCCCGGGCCTCGGGTCACTTGGGGGTCCAGAACCCCTGAGCAGGGCTGGCAATCCACGGGCTGCTCTTTAGCAAGACTTGCCCATCATCCCATTGGACTTGCCCGCCACACAGCTGGTCCACTCACTCGCTCCCATTTTCATTCATTGAGCACCTACTGTGTGCCAGTCTTTGTCACGGACCCTGGGGGAGCCCCAGCCCTCCCAGGGCCACGGACTATGCGGAGAGCGGTCAGCAGGGGCCCAGAAGCTAAGCAGAGAAGGCAACCGAGAAGGGGCACGCGTGGTGAGGGGTGCGTGCCTCTTGCCCTCGGGGATCTGCACCAGGAGGTCCGCGGCAGGGAGCCAGCCCACCTGTGTGGCTGGTGCGGGCCTGGCGGGGAGACCACACGGGCTGGCCCGGCAGCCTTGTGGCAAGTAGACTATAGGGGCTCCAGTGTGGACACGAGAGACCCATGAAAAGGCTGACACTGAAATGTGGCGGCAGGCACCATGCTCCCGTGTTTCAGGCGAGGACACTGAAGCCCAAAGAGATTCGGGGGGGACCAGGGCTGGGCCCTGCAGTCCCGCCTCCCGGCCCAGCCCCACAGGGTTCTCCGGGCCCTTTGGTGGGCGGCTGTGAACCCTGTGCCGGCAGAGATGGAGGGGGCACGGGGTGCCCTGCGGGGAGCGTGACCAGGCCCAGATCCCCCTCTCCCAGCAGCGGGTGGGGGCCCAGGCCTGGCCACTGACCTCACCGCCTTCCGGGAGTGGCTATCTGCGGCTGGGCCGCCTATCTCTGCCGCGGGTGCTAATCGAGCTGGCTTCCTCCTCCGCCCTCCCGCCGGCTTCCTGCCCTGGCTGCCCCCAACCCCGAGGCCGGGCGTCTGAGCGTCCGCCTGTCCCGCCAGGGCCTCCAGACATCAGGGCTGCGGGGCCACCCAGCCCCAGCTGGAGCCCCTGGAGAGGACGGCCCCTCCCGGAAGCATGCTTCCTCGTCCTCCTGGGCCCACCGTGGCCTGGGAAGCCTCAGCTCGCCTCCCCCCCACCCCCCACCCCCCACCCCCCACCTCCCGTGGAACGCGCAGGCCGCACACAGGACGCCAGGCCGGCTTCACAGCAGAGGTCAGGGCTGCGCTGGCTGTCACTGTCGTCCGTGCCTTCGCTGGCGAGGGACCTGTGTGGCTGCGGTTGCTGCCGCCAGCACTGGTGACCATCCAGCTACTCCCGGCTGGGGGGCCACTGACCACGGGCATCAGGACAGACTGACTTCTTGCCGTCCCACTCCTACTGGGGTGTTGGCTTGGCACCTGGGCCGCGCGTCTGTGGGACGGGAGCCCGGACGCTCTGGCCATCTGGAAGAGCCAGGAGGCTGAGGTGGCAGGGCGGTGTGTGTGCTGTGGGGCCCCCTCCAAGCCCTCACGGGGGACACCTTGGGGCAGCCTGGGGCTCGGGGCCCTGGGGGCAGGGGGAGACCGGGGCAGGGCCACCCTCACGCCTGGCTCTGCCTGTCTCGGGACCTCCCCGCAACCCAGGGAGCGGGCAACTCTGGCCGGCCCACCTGACAGGTGAGGAAGGTGAACTGCAGAGGGTTGGCCAGACCAGGAGGGGAGCCGCCCCCTGGCCTTCCCGATCTAACAGTGTCCCTGAGCTCCTCCCACGCTGCGCTGGGCTCCTTATTTATTTATTTATTGTTAGTGCTCTGTCTGCGCACTAACTTCTTATTTCCTCACCCGTGTTTCCATTACTACGGCAGTGGACGCGACCGATAAGATCGGTGCCTGGAGATGGGACAAAGGGGCTGCCATCGGCTCGAGGGCTGGTCATATCCTGCCCGAAGGGGCCGAGCGGGGCCTGAAATGAGTGATGTTATCAGGGCATATTGTGTGTGGTGGGGAGGGGTCCTGCTGCCTTGGTCACCCCTCCCCCTCCAGACAGAGGCTCTGTCCACCCCTCCCTGACCCCATCCCCATCCCTACACACACAGCCCTTCCACTAGGTGGCCCTGGCATCTAGCCAGCCAGCCCAGGTCCCAGGTCCACTGTGGTCTCCGTGGGGCTGGGAGCTGCTGGGTGCAGTGGGTGCCAAGTTGGCCACCGCAGCCCCACAAGCGCTCACACAGGTCCAGGTGCTCAGGCCAGAGCCTCCTGAGCCCCTCAGGGCGCTCAGATGCCCCTGCCTTGACTCAGCAGTTCAACTTCTAGGAATTTACCCCAGAAAAAATAATCTCAAACGCAGACAGGCGTAGGGTGGTGTGGTGGTGTGGATAGTCATCACCGCATGCAGAAGATAGTAAGCCATCAATGTTTTTATTTCTGCTGCTCTGCAAAATGTCCACATGAAAGGGGAGAAATGATTCCCAAAGAAACAGATTGCGCACAGACGCCCTGCTGTGCTGTCTGTGCGCCTCCTGCTGCCGCCGCCTCCCCAGTCCTGGGCCTTTCTGCCTCCCCTGCGGGCCCGGGACCTGGCAGAGAGGGCAGGAGCCCTCACCTCAGGGAATGAGAGGGGTGCAGGTCCCGAGGCAGAGACCCGGTGGAGCCCAGCCGTGGGGTGCAGACACGCATGCTCTGTGGAGGGTCAGCGGCGGCGCCCTGGAGGCTTCTGGGCAGAGGCTCGGGGAAGGGCGCTGTGTCGAGCTGGGGCTGGCCGGGGCCCGCTGTGTGCAGGAAGCAGAGCCTTCTGTCCTCTAGCCACTTCTTCCTTGCCCCTTCCCCACCCTGCTCTACCCCATCCGCCCACCCCCAACACACGGGCAGGAAGAACAGAGCACTGGACAGGAATCAGGGGCTGGGCTTGAACTCAGTCACCACCGCACTGTGTGGCCAGGTCTCCTCTGACCTTCGGTCTCCGCCTCTGTGAACGCAGAGAATCGCCACCCCCAGGGCACGTGGTAGCTTGAGGACTGAGTCATCCACGTCCGGGGTGCAGGCATCTGCAGGTCCGCACGGCTCCTGAGAGGGGCTCACAGTTCTTGGGACCAGCCTCATGCTGGGTCATCCTCAGGGGCCCCGGGCCAGTGCCCCAGAGCCCTGGGGCCTTGGGTGACACAGCCCTCCCCAGGCTCAGCCTCCTCCATGGGCGGAGTAGCCCAAGGGTGTTCACACAGGGTCTGCTAGTGCTTCTCCCAAAGGAGATTCTTACTCCCTAGGGGCCGGCCCTGCGGGGTGGGGTAGTGTGGCAACTTCCTCGATGGTGTTGGCCAACCTCAGTGCCCACCACTGCCCTTAGGGCCGGAGTGGACCCCTGCCAGGCTGGGATGGACACCCTCCCTTTACCCTCTCAACCACCCAGCCTGGGCCTAGAGCCTCAGCTGCCTTCATGCCCACTGCTCCTGCCCATTCACAGTAGAGAGACAGGGCCCAAGGGGCAGATGGGTGGGCCCAGGGCACAGGGGGCAGTGGGGCCAGCCGGGCCGACTGAGAGGTGGTGAGCTGGAAGCCGGCCGGAAGGAAAGGCCCTCGGTGGCGTTGGCCCCTGGAAAACAGGGCCGAGGCCAAGACGCCCAGGCTGATAGGAGCCTGATAAGCTGTTTGCACAGGAGGTATTTTCCTTACCTTATCACAGGTCCTGCTTCCAGCCCACCCCTCCAGGACCAGGCAGGGCTGGGGAGAGCCAGGGACCCCCGCCCACCAGGTTTCTCAGGCCACAGGGTCTCTCCCGAGATCAGAGTCCCAGGGCCTGGAGCTGCTGGGGCCTTCTGCCCACTCTGCAGGTGGGAAGGCTGAGGCCTGGAGACCAGGACAGTTCTTTTTTTCTTCTAAGCTTTTCGAGAAGGCTGGAGAGACCACGCGGCCACCAACTTTGTGGCCCAGGGGCCCCGCAGGCCAGTGGGTGAGGGCGGTCCGTCGGAACCCTGGTGTGGGGCCGGCCCCGCCCTGCACTGCTGGCTCTCCCCAGGCAGTCCCAGTCTGCCATTAGCCGGGGCCAGGGTTCAGCCCGATAGAGATAGGCTGTTGTTCTGTGTCAAAAAATCAATAATCCCAGTGATGTCCCAGTGATAGGAAGAGAAGTTCACAGCACCAGCTGGTGGGGGCGGGGAGGAGGGGCGCGGGCGCAGGGGCTCAGCACCTGGGGGCTGGCGTCACCCGCTGGCGGGTGGGGCCAGTCCACAGTGGACTCCAGGCCCAGGGGCCAGCGTGTCCCCCTCCTCGCCCATCCTGCGTGCCAGCTCTTCACAGATGGGAAGCAGGAGCCCCAGGGGCGGCTCTGAGCCTCCATGCATCTGGGGTACCAGGGCAGGTGCAGGCGGGCTGGGGGACACGCCCCACCCCTGGCCCCACACGACCAGCTGCCCCTTCTCCCAGGCCTGTGGCTCGTCAGCAGGCCCGGGTGCTCAGCCCCAGGTCCACCCCCCTGCCACCATCCTGCAGACAGATGCCCGCAGGGTGGGCTGCACCCAGACGCTCTCAGCACAGCCAGCTGCCAGTGCCCCCTGCCCAAGGAGTACATTCTAGGGAGAGACTGAGAGCCACTAGAATGCACACGTGGCCCCTCGGCGCTGGAGACAGCTCAGGGCACAGTGAGCTGGTGGAGGCGCCCCACTGCACGCATGAGGGGACTTGGGAACAGAGGCCCCCAGCCAGGGTGTCCAGGGTCCTGCCCCCTGAAGGGCCCTTCCTGGCCCAGGCCCTGTGGTGCCTGGCACCACCAGCCCACAATGGACGGGCCTCTGTGCCGGCCCACCAGCCCCCTCTGCCGTCAGCTCCAGGGAACCTGCCTGCCTGCCGGCTCCACCCTGCACTAGGTGGGCCCCATGAGGCAGGTGTGCCCCACCCCAAGGGAGGGGCTTGAGAGGGGTCCTCTGAGCCTGAGATCCAGCCCTGCCCCCACCACTGGCCACTGTGAGTGCAGGGACTGTGGACAGCTTCTTGGGAAGGAGCTTCTGGGCTCGAAGCCCTTTGAAAACCTCTGGCCTGGAATGAAAAGGCCACCCCATTCCAGGAAGGCTCAGCCTCTGCCCAGCCTGGAACTCAGGGGTGCTGGAAGAGGGCACCACGCTGGCAGACAAGTGGGAGACCCACGAGCGGCGGTGCTCCACAGGGGCAGCCCCCAGCAGTCCTCTCGTCTGACTTCCCTGTCAGTGAATCGGGCATCGTCTTGGTCACCGCCACAGCTCCAGAGTCAGGCTCTTGGTAACGTGAACTACACAGCGGAGATCTGGTGGAGCTCAGCCCCCAGAGTGGGTGTGGGATAGGGTGGCGTCTGAGGCCGAGGGGCGGCAGGCAGCACTGGGCTCCAGCAGGTCGTGGTCCCTCTGTCTCAGCATCCAGTCACCCCCACGAGGCCAGAGACCCTGGTGTATGTCATATGATTCTTAACTCGTTGCAGCCCGTCACCATTTTCATACGTGTCCCCACCTCCCAGCCCCTCCAGCTGTTTCTGTTGGTTCTAGGCTCTCCTGCCAGGGTCCAGGTTCTCCAAGGGACTCCCTGGGGGCACCCAGGCTGGAGGCAGATGGGAAACCCTCACCCGGCCCCAAAGAGCCACTAATCCTCCAGACACTCAAGTAGCTTTGTTCTGAGCCGCTGGCTCCCTGAGCTGGCTTATCTAGAAGGCGCGCATCATGTTATTCCTTCCATCTTGGCCATGCCGCTGCTGTGGGCCCAGGGTTCCAGGGTTGGGCCTGTGTGCGGGACTGGTGTCAGGATGGCTTCCCACCCTGCTTAGCTCCCCTGAGGAACGGGGACAGGATAGTGCCTAGGGCCCAGAATGCTCAGCCTCTTCTTGTGCTGGCTTTGCTGTGAGCGAGAGCATACTGCCTGGGTCGGGTCGCAGGTTGGGGTCGGGGAGATATGGGCTTCATCCTCCTGTGCTGCTTGCTGGCCCTGTGACCTAAGACCATCCCCTGACCTCTCCAAGATGTGTTCTCCTTGCCTTGCAATGAGTGGCAGAAATAGACCCCACCAATTTTACCCCAAAGCTTAACCATGTCTCTTTGACACTTTATCCTCGTGAGTCACAGCTGGGAGCCTAAGTCTGTCCAAAAGGCACCATAGTCACTAGTGACTGCAGGGTTAGGATCAAGCTCCGCCCCTTTTAGTTTCATGATGTGGGATCCAGGTGTGGCCTGATCCAGGCCATCTTCTGGTCCTGAGGCCTGGAGGGCGGGACAGCTTAGAGAAGGCCACCAAGCCTGTCAGCAGCCAGGGTGAGAGTCTTGCCACCACCCAGCCTGGGGCCCCAGCCCAGGTGGGAGAAGCCACATGGCTCCAGCAGGGGTGTGGGCCTCCTGCGGGGCAGCTGGCTGCCCACCATGCACTTCAACCTCGCGGGCTCACCCAGGCACATCCCCCAGCACTGCTCATGCCGCAGGACCTGGGTCCCCCTCCTGGCCTGTCCCCAGTCCCCTCCTCTGGGCCTTGTTGCCCTGTCGGTAAACAGGAATCAGAAACAGGCCGGCAGGTGGGACCTAGGGTGGGAGCGTTCCGAGGAGATGATGGGAGTTTGCCGTCTGCCCCTCCAGCCAGATCACAGGATAGCCACACGCGGCCAGGGCCTCGGCGCCGGCATAGACAGACCCTCCCCTCCCAGCCCAGAGACTCCATGGCCACAGAGCAGGAGGGAAGGTGACCAGCTCCGGGTCTTGTGTGTCTAGATGGGCCCCCACAGCCTTGGTGGTGCCCACCCTACCTGGTCAGGCTAACCCCACCACCTGGCCTGCTGCGTGACCTTGAGGGAGGCGCATGCCCCCTCTGTGCCTGCTTGCACGTTGGTGTGGGACATGCTGCTCTGGGACCAGGCCCCTGGAGACTTCTAGAACCCGCCAGGGCGGAGCCTGCTCACTCTGAGGTTTTCTTCTCCCTCTCACTCCTTCTCTCCCTTTTCTGTGACTTTTATCAAAGGCAAACAGCATGATCCCTGAGATAGGGCCGCTCCCGACAAAGCCGGGGCCAGCTGGCCCCCGGGAGCCGCAGGGCGGGGCCGGGCGGGAGCGATGAGGCTGATTAGATAAGTGGGTTCTGGCAGTGACCCCAGGGTGGGCACCCACACACTGATCCCAGAGCCCACCATTCAGGGCGGGGACTGCCGGGCGGCTGGCCTTTGTACCCTGGAGGCCACTGGCCATTAGCACAAATGGAGCCCAGCCCCTGGAAGGAGGGGCCAGCCAGCAGAGCGAGGGGGCAGGCCTGAGCTCACAGACACTCACTGAGGACATCAGGGCCCTTTGGGCAGAACCACCAAGCAGCCAGTGGGCCGTGGTTCGGCAGGACCTGGGGGTGTCTGGGCTTGTGGGCTCCGGGGCCAGATGGTCTGGGTTGGAGCTCCGGATCCTTCCTCAAGAAGGAGCTCGGGTCTGGCCACATGGCTGCAGCCCTTGCTGAGCATCCGAGCTCTCTGGGCCACTCCAGTGGGAAGCACAGGGAGACCAGAACCTTCTCAGTTTTGCCTGCTGTTGAAGGAGGCCGCCAAGGACTCCAGGCTGTGGGACAGAGCTGGGGGCAGGGCCGAGTTTGAGGACAGCCCTTCACAGCCCTGGCAGGACCAGAGGTGTGGAAACACCCAGGCGCAGGGGAGGGGGTGTGCCGGGCCCACATGCTGATGGGCACCATCTTTACTCTCGGAGCCACCAGCCCAACAGGTGACCTGAGGCTCAGCGAGAGCCAGGCAGTGGCAGGACTGGCCTGTTTGTAGACTCCAGACCCCAGTGCTCCCAGCCGCCACCCCATCTACTGGGCTCCCATGCCAGGCCTGGGGTGGCCATGCCCAGTCCTGCCTCCTTTCTCTGGCCCCTCAGGACACCATTGAAGCGGTTTGAGACCTAAATAGATGTTTAAATCATGTAAATATGCAAAGGCTGAATTTTCTCATCTGGACTCTCACACATGCTTTGGGGGTGAAATTGAATCCCAGCGTGGCATGTTTGTTCTGGAAATAACATGTGTGGGGTTGTTTGCCAGAATAAATTAGTCTCTGTCCCGACACTGTGCTGGTAGTGATGGCCCGACCCCCGTGGGGAGGCCCACCCAGGCCTGCCCCTCCTCCACACCAGGAGGAGCCAGCCCACGACAGGAAAGCAGGGGCTGCCCACTGCCCCCCACTGCCCTCCAGCTGCCTCTCCCCACCCTCTCTTCTCTATCGCCTCCTGCCTCCACCCAGAAAAACCCAGAAGAGGGTGTCAGGGCCCTGACTGGGAGCGTGCTAGGGCTCTGGCCAAATCCCACCAGCCAACTCTGTACCCCGGGCCGGTCTTTTAACCTCTCTGAACCTCGGTCTCTCCCCCTGTACACCTGTGGGGGGACAGCTTCAGCGTGGCTGGGAGGAATCCCTATGATTTATGGCAAGCATTTGGCTAAGGCTCAATAAACAGAAGCTGGAAACTCCATTAGGACCGCGTCAGTTCTCGGCAGACGGCATCGTTCCCCCACTGTCCAGCTGTGGGGACAGGGCTGTGGTAGGTAAGGCAGGGAGGACTCCTCCAGGACCTTGCTGGAGCTGGAGTCCTAGCTGTTCTGCTTACTCCAGCTTCTCTGGAGCTGGGAGGAGGAGATGGAGACATGGTCACAGGAGGCTCCCAGGGCGGAGGACACCTCCACCTGGAAGCCCGCCCTGATTGGCCCACCAGAGGCGCTGCCACTGCTACCCATGTTTCCTGGGAGTTCTGACGGCAGAGGATGTGCCACCCTCAGCTCTGCCCCAGGTACCCACCTGGGGTTTTGTTAAGTTCAAAGAAAGATGGTTCCAGTCCCACCTGGCCAGGCCTCACACTGTGGCTTGAGCACTCCTGGGCCTCCCAGGCTCCACGTTTCCTGTGAGTGCAGTTGGGAGCTGACCATCTCCAAGGCCACCAGTGTCTAGATCCTCTGGAGCTTTAGGCGCCGTTTAAAATTAGCTGTGTCTTCCTGTCTGTCACTTACCTGGTCAGCTCCCACCCCCAGCCCCTTCCTTGCTCATTCGTACTTTAATTCATTCTCAGTTTTGAATGGAGCTCTCACCGAGTACCCAGTCTGCCAGGGGTAGGTGGCCTCACCCACCTTCCCCCTACTTTTTTGGATACAGTTTTATTTCTGGTTGGGAAAGGGTCTCTGATAGTTGCTAACTGGGCTTTAACACCTGCTTGACTTGTGCTTGGGGTTAGGCAGGAACTGGGAGCTGGAAATAGGTTATCTGAGTGTTTGGATGCAGAACATCACCAGGGCCACCGTGGACAGTTGCACAGGTTGTGTACTGCACAAATGCACTGAGTGAGCTGAGGCTGAGATCTAGCCATGTTCACCCCACCGAGCCAGGCACCTGCTATGGCCCTGACTGCCCACATGGGGTACCCTTTCTATTGCCCAGCCTCTCAGGGGTAGCCTCCCTGGACTAGGGATGTGGGCTGATTGACCGTTGCCTGATCCTCAGCTCACATCCCTCAGGTCCCTGGCCTCCGTGCCTTTCCCAGGCCTGGGCCTGCCCCCAGCAAGCCCAAAGTGGTGGGTTCTACCTCCTCATGCTGAACGGCTGTCTTTATCAGGAGCCGTCCTCTCTGGTGGTGCGTGATACCCAGGAGATGGAGAGGCTGCCACGGGAAGCACTAGCCATGCTGTTATCTGGGAGTGGGGGCCGCCAGCCCTGGGGCGCGATTAGGGAGCCGGCAGTTTGTTGTGGTACGGCGTGGGTGGGTGCTCTGCCCCTTCCTCCAGGAGGCCACCAGGGCTAGAGGGGCTTCAGGATCCCACAGCTGTAGCAAGTCAGGGGCGACTGGGAGCCCAGGGCTGCACCATATCCCCCCCTTGGAGGGGGACCTGGGCCAGCCACCCCCGTCCCCGCTGTGTCCCCAGGTCTGGGTGGGACTTGGCCACTCTTGGGAAGACTGAACCGACTTCCTGCTCCTCCTCCCCTGGGGAAGGTGGGTGCTGGCCTCGGATGGACAGCACTGTCTCCTGCAGGGGGCCCCCAGCCTGACCAGCCAGAAGCAGGCCCCGGACAGTGAGCGGACTGCCTCTGGCTTGTCTGTGGCCCCAGCAGCAGAGCTGAAGTCCAGGGAGGGGCGTGGCCCTTCCTGCTCCAGAGGCCTGTGTGTGTGCAGACCCCGTGAGGCTTGAAGGCTCTGGCTGTCTGCACATTGGGGTTCTGAAAGATTCCTCCTTGACCCCTGCCTCCAGTGGGGGCAATGGGAGGGATGGGCAGTATATCCCTGGTGGGCTCCCCCCAGCCTCAGAAGCAACACCCACGAGAGCCCAGCAAGCTTGCCATTAGGCAGCCTCTTCTACTCCCCACATTCCCACCCCCTGGGGCCAGCCTAATGGGGCACCAGAGACCCAGGTACACCCTGGAGAGCAGGGACCTGGGCTCAGATCCTGCCCTCTTACTGCCAGCCTCATGACCTCTCAGGGCCTGTTTCTTCATCTGTATTGGGGTGGGGGGGGGGGACAAGGGGAGGGCCAATGTCATAGGGCCGTTTGGGCAGGAACAGGTGACCAGGTGCCGGCTAGTACCCTGCGGAGCCCTGGCTAGGACCCAGGCCATCCTGGTGCGCGGGTAGAGGACACAGCCCCTTGTGGGCGGGCCACAGAGCAACGGGGCGGCCTCTGCCCCTCCCCACAGGGCCGATAAAGGGCACCGCCTCCTGGCCTCGTCCTGGTCCCCTGCCATCTTATCAGCCCTGGGGAAGACAAGGACCCAGTTAGAACGTTTTAGCCAGGCCTCCTGGCGTATTTGCACGTTATCTGTGCCATTAGGCCGGCAGTTATCTGATAATCAGGCCCATTAAGGCCACAGCCTGCCCGATCAGGGATCCAGGAAGTGGGGCCGACACGGCAGTGCTTGCTCGGGGCCCGGGCCAGGCCACATGAGGCTTCTGTAGGCCCAGGTGGCACCTAAGGGACCAGGTGGCCCTGCCTTCCAGGGCCGAGGGCGTGTGGCCTGTGGAGGGACCGCCCTGTCGGGGCGCGGCCACCATCATCCCCTCCCTGGTGAGGACACTGCTTCTAGCAGGCGGCTAATTTGCCACATGTGTCTCTCCCAGGGCGGCCCAGGGAAAATCACACAACCTTGGTGCCTTGAAATGTCCAAAATCTGCTCTCTCACAGCTCTGGAGCTTCAGTTCCGAGGCTTCAGGGACAGTGTCCCCGCGGCTGTGTCACGCCAGTCCCTGCCCCGTCTTCACAGGGGCTTCTTCCTGTGTCTCTCTCACGAAGACCCTGTCGTTTGCTGCAGGGCCCACCCCAGGGTGCGGCACAGATGTCTTTAGGGGCCGCCCTGTGGTCCACCCCATGAGGTTATGTGGGTCGTGCGGCAAGGCCCGGCTGAGCCTGGGAGCCTGACTGCAGACACTGTGCAGCCCGGAGGTCCTGCCCCGTGAGAGGGACTGGGGAGGCTCCCGGCAGAGGCCAGCAGTCCACATCCATGGGACAGAGCCCTGCAGTGGCCGCCCCGGCCACAGCACAGGCGGCCTCAGCCTGAGAGCTTTCGACCCCCAGTAGCGCAGCAGACTGCTCAGAAAGGCAGCTGCTGACCAAGGGCCACAACAGGAATCTGGTCCAGACCTTTCCGGAGAGTGGGTGGGGGTCCTGCAGGGAGTGATAGTGCCACCTGGGTGCACACAGTCTGGCTGTGCCAAGGACCTCAGGGGCAGGACACTTAGCTCCTGGCCTGGCTCTCCTGCTGGGCCCTGTGCTCAGGTGCTAAGAGGACTGACTCACTCAACCTCACCCCAACCCCAGGAGGTGGGAGGTATGCCATCCCTGCCTCACAGTGGGAAACCAGCATTTCCACCGCTGCCTGCACAGGTGCGCTCTGCAGATCTCGGGACAGCCAGGAGGACTGTGTGGTGGGACGGGAGGTGGGTCTTGTCGGCATCATCATCCTTGGCAGTGTCGCCCCCATGTAAGGCAGAGGGGGTGACTTAGCTCTGTGTGCCCGTCCTGAGCTGTGCAAGGCACACGCATCCCAATGTGGCAGGCGTGGTCCCCGAGCTGTGCGCCCACCTGCTCAGATCCAGTGGCAGGCGCCCCTCGCTGTCTGGTTGCTGCAGCCTGCCATCCCCCATAAAAGGTCTGAGCATGGGGTCTGGCTTGGCTCCCAGGACCCAGCACCACCCTTGTAACCTGGGCCAGGCCACAGGGCCACCCACCCGTTGCCCGCCCTCCTCTACCCTCAGTCCCTTGAATGCTCCTGGGTGAGGGGGGCTGCAAGGATGGACTGAACCTGGGCAATGGGCCTTCCTCACACCTCTGACATCTCTCCCTATAGACGAGCTGGAGCTGCTGCTGCAAGATGGACAGAGGTGCGTGCGGGCTCGGTGCAGCCTCACCAAGGGCCTGTCCTGGGGCCCGTTCCGCGGGAGCATCCAGACCAGAGCCTCGTCCCCTGGACAGGCAGAACTGGTAAGTAGTCCAATCTCAGCCACATAGGCCAAGGCAGTGTCCAAGCCTGGGCTAGACCCCCGCCCAGGAGCTCCTGCCTCTCTACTTGAAACAGGTCAGGAGATGCAGATATGAGGTGCTGGGACCAGGAGGGAAGGGAAGAGGTAACTTTGTGGGAGCACAGGGAGGGCTGCCTGGAAGAGGTGGTGCAGGGCCTATGGGGCCTCAGGGTGACAAGAGGAGGGCTGCCTGGTGGGGGGCGGTGTGGAGCTGTAGCCCTCAGGGTGACCATGGAAGGGCTGCCAGGGGCAGGGTTCTTTACGCCGGCCTTCGGTGACGGAGTAGACGCTGGTGAGGCAGAGAAAGGGAAGGGCATCTGAGGGGAGGAAGCAACAAGGAACCAAGTGTTGGGGCCGGGCCTGGCCTGTGCCCAGGCAGGCAGGCGGCGCTGCCCCCGGCACTGGATTTCAGGGGCGGGGCCACCCCCAGTGGCCAGTGAGGTGGGTTTCTGGATACAGCTGCCACCCAGGGCGAGCGACACGTCCCTTCCCGTGCCTGTGGGTCCTCCCGACGACAGGGAGCAGGCCCTGTCGGTGCCCGAGTGCCTCCAGTGCGGGCTGATGACCACTGGGCAACATGTCCCCTGTCTCAGGGCCACTTCTGAGGTGCCCTGTCCTTAAGGCGAGTCTGTGCGGCGTCCTCTCGCAGGGGGCACAAGTGCTCATTTTAGAACCTGTGTGGGTTGGTATGTGGGCGGTGGAGTGGGCACCTGCTGTGATGGGAATGGGGTGGGGAGGGAGGCTGTGCATGATGAGTGTTCGGGAAACACCTCCAGCCATGGTGATGCTGGCCTGGAAGGCCAGGCAGCACCCAGCTTAGCTCACCCAAGTCCAGGGCCCAGCACCCTGCACGTGCAGGCGCAGCCATGACCTGGGCCCTTGTGATTGCTAGTGTGGCATTCAGGTGAGGCTGGATCCGGGGTGCTGGCAGGTGCCCTGTGGTGCTGGGCCTCTGGTCGGCCTTCAGTGGCAGTGCGGGGCCGTGAGGGTGGGCTTGCCCCTCTCCCCCTCCCCACAGCCCTAATCAGCTCCAACCCAACAGAGCCCGTTTCTCTGCAGAGGGAACCAGGCCCAGGCACAGGGCCTGCAGCAGGGCTGGCTGGGAGCGTGGGCAGGATCCCCAGCCATGCCCTTCTGACAGTGGCTCACGGCCCCTAGCCATGCTGGTGAGAAGTGAAGCCTGGGCATGGGTCACGCTGGGTCAGAGGTCTCAGAATCGGAACCCGGGCTTCAGGAGCTTGGAGACGGCTCAGCGAGGTGGTGGGAGGCTGGCCCAGGACGCAGGGCGCCCACCTTCAAGGCCAGGCCATTCCCATGGCACAGGGTCAGACCCTGGGGTCTCCCACCCTGTGGCCGCTTTGCCGTGTGCCCCACCTCTCTGAGCTGTTCTCTCCTCAGCCCGGGGAACCTCCGGGGGACACACGGGAGTCCTGTAGGGTCCTTGAGGCCTGAGCCTGCACTCCCGGCAGTGAAGAGGGTGGCAGAACTGCAGCTCGTCTGTAAGGCGGGGAAGCCAGCTTCCCGGAGTTGCTGGGCGGGTTAAATGAGGTGATACACGTGCGGTGATTACCCCAGGCCACACCACCAGGGCAGCATGGCCGGCACCCTGTGGAGGGTGACCCTCCTGTCCCAAGGCCCCAAGCAGGTAGGAAGCAGCGAGAGCTCCAGCGTGAATTTCAGCTCCTTGGAAGGAGCCAGACTTTGGCTCCACTGTGTGATTGAGGCTGTGGTGCTTACCGCAGTTTCTATGGGCAAGAAGCTCCCTGTCACTGGAGGGATGCAAGTAGCAGCCTACCCTCGAGAGGGTAGCTGTTAGGGGGGTGTTGGTGGGAGCTATGTGACTGTCACATCTCAACTCTCAAGTGTCGAGAAAAGCCGTAGTGGTGATGGCACCAGGGCAGGCTGACTGGCGCCCTCCGTCTGTCCTGAGCCGGGCCCCCACCTCTCCCTCCGCTCCTTCCTCCTTCCAAGGGACAGCTGGGTGTTCCAGACACAACTCTAGGTGCCCGTCTTTAGACTTGGCCCCTCGTTTTCTCCCTGCTGGAGGGAGGCACTGCTGTTCCCAATGTCCAGATGAGAAAACTGAGGCCCAAAAGGGGAGGTAACGTGATGCAGTCACCAGGACCAAAGAGCAGAGACCCCTGAAGGTGGGGCTGGGGGACTGGAGCCCCAAGATCCCCACTGCACCCCCACCCCCGACCCTCACCTCCCGCCGGCAGCCTCCCCTCTAGAGGTTCTTGTACTCCTTGGGCCCAGGGCACAGGTCAGCCTGGGGAGACTTGGCGTGAGGCTGGAAACCCTCTCCAGGCAGGGAGATAGTGTCCAGGGAGCGCTCCTCTGAGACTCGCGCAGAGGAGCCCAGGGAGGAAGGGCTGCCCGCTCGGCCTGCGACTTTATCTCTTGCAGAATTAAATCCTTGATTAACCCTTATCTCCCCAGCAGGCGCTATCTCCGCCTTGGCGCCAAGTGTCCAGACACACGTACAAGATGATTGATTTCTTAAAGATACGCGTGCCTCTCCGATACTTCATTTATTGTCTAAATATTTTCGCTAGTGTTCCAGCGGGCCCCTTATCGAGTTCAGTTGATGGGCCCAGCTCTCTCCCCCGCGTACCTCCCACCCCAGACCGTCCAGTCGCCCGCCATGTAGCTTGTCTTTGCTGTTTGGAGGACGAAGTGGGAGAGGGGCAACTCCGGAGTTCGGCAGCACTTTCCCACCATCACCCTGGGCCTAGGCTGCCTGCAGAGTGGAGGGGAGGCACGGTGGCGTCCTTGCACATGCCGGGCCTTGGGGATGGGACCGAGGAAAGGACACAGCGCACAGAGCCTGCCAGGAGTCGAGTCGGTTCACTGTGGGACCTCAAGGTACCCCAGGATGCAACTGTGGCCTTTGCTGAAAACCCAGGGGTTGGAGGCCAGCAGTGTAAAACGTGTACTCAGATGCAGAACAAATGTTCAGGATGGGTGGTGGGCAGATATGTAGACGGGTAAGAGGATGATGAGTGGAGGATAGGTAGAGGGATGGATGGATGTTTGTACAGGCAGATAGATGTTGGGTAGAAGGTTGAGTGCTGGATGTATGGGCAAAAGGTGGATGGATAATAGAGGAAGGATAATAGATGGACGAGGATGGATGGAAGGTTGAGTGGACACTGCATGGATAAATGGATGGATGCGTGTATAAGTAGATGTCAGATGGAAGGTTGAGTGCCGGATGGATGGGCAGGTGGATGGTGAATGGATGAGTGGATAGTGGATGGATAAATGGAAGATAGATGGACAAGTGAAGGATGGATAGGTGAGTGAATCTGTGGGCAGGTAGAAGATGGGTGGATGAGTAGGTGAATGGATGGATAGGTAGGTATGTAACTATGTGAAAGGGTAAATGGATGGTGGATGGATGAATGAACAAGCAGACCTGCACTAACCTGGCCCATCCATGTATCTGTCCAGCTGCCCTCCCAGAGCTCATCCACTTTATCTGCAAGGCCACCGTGACATCTGTGAAAGGCAGGAGGGACCCTCTGGAGGAGCAGCAAGTCTGGGCAGGCAGCCCCTGCCCATGAGGCTGACATGAGGTCAGCTGGCTCCACACAGATGGGGCTGGGCCATCGGGAACAACAGCCTCTGAGCGGCTCTCCCCATGGGACACCCCCCCCCCCCCCGCCAAAGGTTGTCATCAGTGGTCATGGCCAGGCAGAGCCAAACTTTCAGCAGGATGAGCCCTGGCCAGAGGGTGGGGTGCCGCAGTGCACCGGACCAGTGCCCTCCCGGTGAGGTCCAGTCCCCTCCCGGTGAGGTCCCTCTTCCTGCGGCTGCCGTAGGGAGTGATCCCTAAGGGAGGACGCCCAGCCCGGGCGAGGCACACGATGGGTCCCTGGTGCCTCTCTCGCCTGACACACCTGAGCCGCCCCCAGGGTGGGGATGCCTCTGGCAACAGTGAGTGAGACGGACCAACAAGACAGGAGCGCAGGCCTGATCAGAGCCCACCACAGCCTGCGCCCCTGGCCTTCCATGGGCCGTCTGGCTCCCTGAACCAGGACCCCACCGCCCCTGGACACTGCTTCACGGACGCAAGGCAGGTTTGGGAACAGCCTGAGATATGGCTGTCACAGCGGATGCGGTGGAGATAGGGTTTCTGATGGTTATCGGCGGGCAGAGAACCCAGACACTGACCTCTTTGTTGGGGGAACAAGGAGGGTTCTCAGATGCACCCAGAGAATTTAAAGGGGCCGCCCGCTATCCCGGGGCTGGGTGGGGAGGCCTAGTCAGGAAGGGACCAAGCAACCCCCACAGCTAAGGCAGGGTGGGGTACCAAGCTTCTTGCTCACTCTGGACCTAGCCTGTCCAGAGCGAGCTAGACCCAAACCCAGCAGTGAGCCTGGGGGCACCCGGGGAGGGGAGGTAGCCGGTCTCTGATAGTTTTGGCAGAAGGGCCAGGCTCACACCCTGCTGCCCACAGGACCTTCAACCACCAGAGAAAAGGGCTCTGTCCCAGGACTGCCTGGAATTAGGGTGGGGGCAGAGGGGGAGAAGAAAAGATAGAATAGGGCAGCTCGAACCGTGTCAGCCCCTTCACATCAGGGGGGTCAGAGACTGAACTCTGTCCTTACCGCCCAGGGCTGGGTTGGGGGCAAGCTGCAGCTGCTGGGACAGGGTGGGTGGAGGCGTGCTCCCTTCCCTGGAACTGTGACGGGGCACTGGTGCCTGCACCCCTAGGGTCCAAGCACAGGAGGGGAGGCTGGGGTGGTGGGCTCAGCCTTCCCCATGTAAGTGGGGGCCAGGCTCCCCCAGAGTATTAAGGGCCAAGGGAATGAGGGGGAAGGGTCCTAACCCTGGATCTCCTGGCCCCTCTCCCTCTTGGAATTCAGGCATGGGGTCCCCACGTCCCCTGCCCCTCGCCCACCCTCATGGGCACCCAGCCAGTCCAGGGCAGCCACCAGGCAAGGGGCGGCTCCTGGCAGGAGGCACAGAGCCCCCAGGAACATGGCGCTGCCTCCTGCCCTCCGCGTGGACGGACGTGGAGAATCGAGGGTTCTGCAGCGTCAGCAGGGCTGTGCTTTTATCATGCCGCGAACACGCCGCTCCCAGGAGTGATAAGCACTAAACCGACCGGGAGGCTGTCAGTCTCAGTTTGAGGGTTTAGAAATATTGGGACGAATAATTAGATTTCATATCGTTACCACAGCACCCATCAGAGGATCAGGCAGATTAATTTTTTTCTCCCTCCTCCACTCATTAATATTCATTAGAGACGCGGAGAGGCCCCCGCCTCCGCGAGCTGCCGGCCTAGGTCGGGCCAGCCAGGATGCGGGAGCTGCTGGCCACGTGCTGCTGCACCCACTCCACTTTGGCCCCGGCCTGTCCCCAGCTGTGGGCGGCAGAAACCTCCCAGCGGGGAGACCCCCGGCTCTGTGGCAGTCCCTCAAAAGCCAGCTCCTTGGTGGAGCCCCTCGCCTCCAGTTGATGTCTGGCGGTTGACAGCCTGGTGGCCTCCTGGGCCCGGAGGCACAGCCCCTGCCCGCTGTGTCCTGCCGGCAGGAGGGAATGGAGGAGCAAGGGTGGCCGTGCTCCTGTTCTTCACTTGCCAGGCAGGCGCAGTCCAAAGTGGGGGGAGCGCCACACCGACGGTGACTGCCCGGTGCCCCAGGGGAAACCGAGTCACAGAGAGGGACGTGACCCACCCCGAGAGCAAGCAGCAGCACAGGGTCGGTCAAGGGGGCAGGCGGGCTCCAGGCATCGCTGTCTGCAGAGATGCTGAGGCCCAGGCAGGGTGGGCATGGTGCTGGCCAGCTCCACTCCCATAACCCACTGGCTGACTATTCTCCGCTCGACTGTTCCACGACTGAGCTGTGCAGCCGGTCCACTGGCGGGGCTGCGCAAGTCCACCGCAGCATGAGGACAAGGCGCAGAGGGGTGTGGTGAGGCCGCTGTGCGTTGAGGGCCAGTGCCCTCCCAAGTCTCCCAGTCAGGGAGTCTGGACTGCGCCCCAGTACCCAGCTCTGGGTGGTACCTGCATGCAAAGCCCAGTAAAGCCGTGGGCTTGGACCAGATATGGTGGTGCCCACAACCTGTCAGAGGAGCCCCACAAGTGCTACTTGCCCAAGCCATCCCACCACGTAGCATCCTGGCCAACTGCCACGTGTGCCCCGGGGTACACAAACATCCCCGTCCTGGGGGCAGCAGGTAATACAGTCTTACAGTTAGCTCAACACAGTTTGCACATGGCACCCAGGGACTGAGCTTGGCCACCCCACTGGAAAGGAGCAGTCCAGAACCCACCCAGCCCTGGGGCTGCAGCCTGACGGGCGGCAGTGGTCACTCTAACCACCTGGGGCCAGGCAGGGCGAGCTCTGTACTGCACTTCTCCCTGCCAGGCGCCTCAAAGACTAGACTCTCAGGCCAGGCCGCTGAGGGAGTGAGCTGGCCCCCTTCCCTTCCCTCATCTGTGAGGTGGAAGGAGTGTGCTGCCAGCAAGGTGGGGGCGAGGGGCTGACCATGCTCTGGGAGCCACGAGGAGGCTGGCTGCTCAGCCAGCAAGGCAGGGGGACGTCTTGCTGCCCAGGGTCCTCGTGGGGCTGCTGGGCCCAGGCAGAACTTCCTCGCGTGTCCGCCATCTGCCGGCCCTGGGATGGACCGGACAGAGGTGCACCGGCGCACCCCGGGGCTGAGAGGGAGGACAGAAACGATGCCGTCTCCTCCAGGCCAGTCCCCTCCAGGCCAGTCCCCTGCTCACTCCAGGGGCCTGTGCGCCAGGAGCCTGAGCCTGGGGTAGCAGCCCACTCGGGAGGGGGCGGCTGCAGCGAACAGAGGTCTGGGCATGCCTCTACTCTGCCACTCACTGGCTGTGCAACCCTGGGCAAGCTGCTCGACCTCTCTGGGCCTCAGTTCCCCAGTGAACCCAACACCTGACCCGTGGAAGGCGCCGGCTCCCTGCGGTGTGCCTGTTGCTAGCATGATGCTTGGCGCAGCCTGGACGAGATACCTGTGGGATGGACTCTCAAGCTTCTGCCCACGTGGCCCCTGAGATGCTCCCGGCCTACCTCTTTCTGCTGTGTCCAGGAGCATGACTGAGTGCTTGCTGACCCCTCTTCCTGCCCCCAGAGCCCAGCCCTGACCCTGCTGCTGGAGGACGAGGCCTGCTGGCTGAGGACACTGCCCCAGGCCCTGGCCGAGGCCGAGGCCAACACGGAGATCTACCGGAAGGGTTGGTATCCTGGCGCTTCCCTCATGGCTTCCGGAGGAGGGGGTCATGCTCTCCCTGGGGCGGCCCTTAAAGGCAAAGCAGCCTGCCTGGGCCACTGCTGCCATGCCCCCATCAATGCTAGTCTGAGGCTGGACAGGCGTCTGCCTGGGCATGGAGGAACAGCCCCCCAATGAGGCCAGGACTGCCCTCAGGACCTCTGGGAGACCACCAGGGCAGCAGAGGAACCAGGCCTGGTGGGCTACCGGGTCTGGTAGGGGCCAGCAGGTCCATGTGGGGTCTCCGTCTTGTGAGGAGAAGGAAAGCACTCGCCCCCATGTCCCTCCAGTGCCGTCCAGGAGTGGCCCTCAAGGGAGGGGGGCAGGCTGGGTCCTCGGCACCCCTGGTATCCTCGTCCTGCCTGCCCAGGTCTGCCCAGACCAGCCTTCCCAGTATGTGACGATCTGGGTGTCAAGGCGGGGGACCTTCCTTTACAGATGGAGGCTCTGGTCCCAGGGTGGGTGGGGGGACAGACTCATGACAAGTTCTACACCCGAGCAATGGCCATCCACCACAGCGTGGACACCTAGAAGGGCCATGTGCCTGCTGACCACAGGAAACCCACCTCCTTCCCTGACAGGGGGCTCCACTTTGGTAGAATGTTCTGGGGGTGTCCCCCTCACCATCGCCTGAGTACAATGAATTAAGTGTCCTGGGGGCAAGAGGGGACCAGGCTGGGCTGCTGCTCCAGCACCCACCCTAGCCCCTCCCCATGTGGGGTCCCC
Source organism: Odocoileus virginianus (assembly GCF_023699985.2). NCBI lineage: Eukaryota > Metazoa > Chordata > Mammalia > Artiodactyla > Cervidae > Odocoileus > Odocoileus virginianus. The sequence continues at coordinate 46,219,754 of NC_069693.1, read as the reverse complement.
GGGACACGAGGGCCCAAGCGGTGGTTGAGATCAGCACCCAGGGACCTGTGCTGACCCATGGACCTGGCTAACATGGCCCCCGTGTACCCCTCTCTAGAGGACCCCAACCCCTCCTCCCTGCTTGAGGGTACTCTTAAGGGCCCAGAGAGCAGTGGAGGGCCCAGGTTGGCAGCAGGTGACCAACTAGGGGCCTGGACACCTGACTGGGACATGGCCTGGTTAGCACTACCTGGCCTGGTCAGCAGGGCACATCTGCCTGGGTAGGACAAGGGTCCCTGAGGGTCTCATAAGGTGGCCTGGGGTCGTCCCTCTTAGGGAAGGCAGGCTCCTAGCAGCCTCTGAGCTGGACTGAGTCCTGTTAGCCGAGGCTGCCACCTGCAGGCCGCTGTGGAAACAGCTATGTTGGCTGAGCTGTGAGTCCTTTCCAGGGCTTGGTGAGTGGCTGGCTACCCAGCCCTCCGGGCTGCTTGACTCCCCTCTCCTGGAAAAGGGCCCTCCCACTCAGACAGGCTTGGGCAGGGAGGCCCAAAGAGCAGGCAAACTCCGGGGGACCACTCAGGAGCCCCAAGGAGGCAGGGGGCACCATGGAAACTAGCTGGCCACAGCTGCCCACCTGGTGTGGCCTCTCTCCAGCCCCCGTGCCCAGCTGCAGAACCCAGGTGCCTAAGATGGGGTCGTGCAGAGGCGCTCAGGAGGATAAGACTGGGGTGGATGGGTAGTCTTTGCAGAGGCATGGCCGTCGTGGCCTGGAGCTGCCGGCTGCCGCGTCACAGCTGCCCTCCCCTGCAGATGAAGCCCTCTGGTGCAGGCTCACCAGGCCGGTGCCTGCAGGTGGACAGCTGAAAGTGCTCCTGGTGGCCAAGCCCCCCAGCAACCCCAGCCACCCTGTGAAGAAGGAGCCGGTGGAGCCCGAGAGCCCAGCCCCCTCCCACCCCGACATCCAGCTCCTGCCCCAGCAGGCCGGCATGGCGTCCATCCTTGCAACCGCGGTCGTCAACAGTGAGTAACCCACTGCCACTCACCCCCTCTAGACTGCAAGGGGTGCCCAGCTTAAGATCTGCAGGGACCAGTCACCTGGTCTGTTAGCTGACTAGAGGAGGCCTGGAGGCCTGGCTATGGGGTTCCGGGGAAAGCCCCAGGATGCAGCCCATGGATGAGGGGGCTTTTCACCTAGCATGTCTGGGACACACAGGTTCTGCAGCTCCTCCTCAGCCAGCCTTGTGGGGCTGGGGTGGGGTCTCTGATGCGCCCACCCTAGGGGCCCTGCCTGAACCCACTATGTGCTGGCCCTGCCCCCTGCCTCCCAGTTGTGAGGGACGCAGTTGTGTCCCCAGGACAAAACCGCCAGTGAGAACAGCTGAAGCAGAGGGTCCCCACAACCAGCAGAGGGTCTGGACTTGCTTATTCCTCAAATCCTTGTTTGATGTCCACACCAAACCAAGCAGTGGGGGGGCCTGCCTGTGTTGAGGGAACCACCACCACCCCCAGGGCAGAGGCAGGTGGCCATGGACACGTTCACGATGGGGGAAAAACAGTGACGTGGGCACTGGCTGGGGCTGCCTCAGTCAGGGTGCTCGGGAGACCCCAGACCAGGGAGGGCAGCTGTGCGGACAGGCGGCCCAGCAAGACCGTCACCTTGGCCACAGCTCAAGACTCCGAGAGTGGTCCCACGTGAGGGCTGGGGTCCCTTCTGAGAAATGACCTCAGCAGAGGGCTTTCAGGCAGCAGTGTGTATGCAGTTGTTAAGTCAGGGATCCAATTTAGTTCTAAAATCGCATGGCTGTTAGATGGAGAAAAGTGGCCTTCTTCTTAAGCAGGTCAAACATGATGATGACCTGAAGTGGGTGGAGACACCAAGGCAGAGGCTGGAGAGGCGCTGGAGCCCGAAGGCCTGCTGGGGGAGGAGGCAGCGGCACGAGGCCAGGGCTGCGGCGTGGCCGTGCACTGTTCGTCCATCACAGGCAGGGAGGAGGGCCCACCCAGCAGCCTGACCCGAGGCGCCTGCTGGGCACTAAGTGGACCTGTGCTGGGACTCAGGGTGTGGCCAGAGTGGGGAGCTCTGGGCAGCATGAGGCCCCAGGGACAGACAGCATCTGCGGACACTGGAACAGACACCATGACCCAAACAGCTGCAGCCAAGTGAGGTGGGTGTCGCCAGAGGGGAGGGGGACAAGCGCAGGCAGGAGCCCCGTGCCCAGAGCCCGCATGGAGGGACTGTACTGGACAGGTCCAGGCATTGCCCCAGGGAGAATGGGTCCTGCAGGGGGCTAAGGGCGGTGGTGAGCACAGAGGGGTCTCATCTAAACACCGAAGTTTCAGGAAAGAGGGAGGCTGAATGGAAAGGTCTCTAAGGGGCCAGGATGGCCACTGCACCAGGGCAGGAAATGGCATCCGTTGCCCAGCAGGGCCTGTCTCCCCTCTGTGTTGGAGGGGGGCCTGCCAGGAGCCCCAGTGCTGGAGGACTTCCTCTAGAGCCAGCCCAGAGGCAGCCTCTCTGGGCCTCCGTTTCCCTCCCCTTGAGTTTGATGTTTCATCTGTGAGGCCATGGTGGGCTTGCTATCGAGTTTACACCAACCCCAACCCAGCCTCAAGTGGGTCTCCAGCTGGTGGTCTAGAAAGGTCCTCAGATCCTGAGCTCCACAGTCAATCAGACCCAGTTTAATTCCTTAGACTAGCGCTTGGAGCCTCCATTTTCTCACTGTGAGAGGAGTGGAGGTGATGCCCATCTCAAGGCATCTGTGCAGGTCACAGGGCTGTGTCCACCCAGGACTCGGGTCACCCTTGGTCAGTGGGGCCGTGACCATCCTCGCTGTTTCAGGGCTAGGGCTCACCTGGGGCTCCATGATTCCCACCCCTCCCCATACCACAGCCAGCCCCCCACCCCCCAGCACTGAGCTTGCAGATAGCAAAAGCCCACCACCAGCCCCAGAGATCTGGATCCCAGCTCCAGGCCTCCGCTGGTAAGAGAACAGAGCTGCTCTGAGGCCCCCAAATAAAAGGGAACTTGAAAACCAGTGGTAACACAGTGGGAAGGTTGGGGCCAGAGAAACTGCAGATACTGCGCATGAAAGGATGACCTCACCCCACAGACAGGTACTACATTCCTGAGAGCAGGGCTCCCCAGCCTCTGGGATCTAACATCTGATGATGTGAGATGGAGCTAATGTAACAGCAGAAATGAAGTGCACAATAAATGTGATGCATTTGAATCATCCCCAAACCATCCCCACTCCACCCCCATCTGTGGAAAAATTGCCTTCTATGAAGCTGGCCCCTGGTGCCAAACAGGTTGGGGACTGCTGGTTTAAAGGAGGCAGAAGGTGGAAACTTGGCAGCACCTGCGGGCGGTAGGGAGGCAGCCACCCCTCTGTAACTGCCAACCAGCGAGGTGAGGAACACATCCTAACCTACAGAAGTTAAAACCCCAGGAAGGGGTCCCAGCCTCCTCCACCCCACATCAAGGTCAGGACACAGAACAAAGCCTCCCCCTCCCTGGGTTCAGCCACAGAGCAGGGCAGAAACAACAGGACATTCCTTAAGGATCTCTGAGAACCTGAGGGCTGCTGAAGCGCCCATCAGAGAAATCCTCACCAGTTGGCAGGTCCACCCCCACAGGCCACACTCCCATAAACTGGAAACGCAGAGGCAGCCCAGGCGGGTAAGTGTGGCAAGTCAGCAAAGTCTGACCAGTAACACATGGAGCCATCAGATGGGGGGTGTATTTGACTCGGACGCTCTTCGTCCCCCACAGCTCCTGCCCTCCACGTGCACCTGGATGCCCACCCATCTGTCTCCTCTTCCTCCACGGGCACCCAGCTCCAGGCCGTCCCCCATGTCCTGTCCCCACCGACCACACTTCTTCCATGGGCACCCACGAGACCCCAGCATCTCCTCACGGGGCTCACTGTTGGAAAGCAGTGCGGGGGCCATCCTGGAGGACCCCATCCACGTGTCCCCATGGCATCCTGGAGTGCCACAGAAAGGGGACACGGTGTCATCAAGGGACACCTGAGAAGGCACAGCCCAAGTCACAGGCCTCACTCCCCCGAGCTGGAGGACCCCACGGCACAGCCCTCATGTTGCAGAGGGCCATGCCTGCCCTGGGTGGGAGGTGGCCACACTGCTGCCAGGGCACCCCCTCAGGCTGGGCCCAACTCTCCCCTGCCTTCTCGTCCCCTCAGAAGACGTCTTTCCCTGCAAAGACTGTGGCATCTGGTACCGTAGCGAGCGGAACCTGCAAGCCCATCTCCTCTACTACTGTGCCAGCCGCCAGGGTGCTGGCTCCCCTGCCGTGGCCGCCCCGGAAGAGAAGCCCAAGGAGACCTACCCCAATGAGCGGGTCTGCCCCTTCCCCCAGTGCCGCAAAAGCTGCCCGAGCGCCAGTTCCCTGGAGATCCACATGCGTAGCCATAGTGGTGAGCACCCCCCCAACGCTGTGTCCTCCCACCCAGGCTCACCGTGCCTGTCCTGGGGTTGCATGCCAGCCACGTGTGTGCCTGGGTGGTTCTCTTACCACTCCCTGCTGCCTCCCACGGGCCCCAGGGTCCTGGGAGGCAGAGCTTAGGGGTCTTTGGCCAGTGAGGCTCCCTCACCAGGCCTGTGTTCCAGGAGAGCGCCCCTTCGTGTGTCTCATCTGCCTGTCCGCCTTCACCACCAAGGCCAACTGTGAGCGGCACCTCAAGGTGCACACAGACACGCTGACCGGTAAGCAGGGTGGGGATGGAGGCCGTGGGCGAGGTCGGTGGGGCCCGGCGCCTAGGGCCCTGACTCCATGGCCCCTTCGCAGGAGTCTGCCACAGCTGCGGCTTCATCTCCACCACAAGGGACATCCTCTACAGCCACCTGGTGACCAACCACATGGTCTGCCAGCCAGGCTCTAAGGCCGAGGTCTACTCACCAGGGACGGGCCACCCCACTGCCAAGCTCTCCACAGGTGAGCCCTGGGAACTGGGAAGAGGGGTGGCAGTTTCAGACTTGGTTCTGTACCACGTCTGCCCGGCCCCGTTCTCCCTTCTCACCCTCCCCGCTTCAGGTCTGGCCCAGGCAGGTCCTGCTCCAGCCCTGACAGGTGGCCCCTGGGCTCTCCCCACAGACAGTCTGGCCACCTTCCAGCAGCACACGGCACTGCACGGCCCCCTGGCCTCTGCCGACCTAGGCCTGGCGCCCGCCCCCTCGCCAGGAGTGGACAGGAAGGCCCTGGCCGAGGCCACCAATGGAGAGGCTAGAGCGGGTCCCCAGAACGGGGGCGGCGGCGAGCCCCCAGCGACCCCCAGGAGCATCAAGGTGGAGGCAGCGGAGGAGCCCGAGGCAGAGCCAGGGCCCCTCGCCCCTTCACGAACGCCGTCACCACCTAGCCCTGGCCCCGCGCGGGTGAAAGCAGAGCTGTCCAGCCCCACGCCTGGCTCCAGTCCAGGTCCCAGCGCACTGTTCCTGCCGCACCTGCCAGCGGCGCCACCGGCCTCTGAGATCCTGGCCAAGATGTCCGAGCTGGTGCACAGCCGGCTGCAGGCGGGTGCGGGGGTGGGCGCGCCTGCCGGCCTCTTCGCGGGGGCCCCCAAAGGCGCCACGTGCTTCGAGTGCGACATCACCTTCAACAACGTGAACAACTTCTACGTGCACAAGCGCCTCTACTGCTCTGGCCGCCGGCCGCCCGACGACGCGCCCCCAGCCCGCCGGCCCAAGGCGGCCCCCGCCCTGCCTCGCGTGCCCCCTGCCCCGCCATCCGCCGAGGCCGAGGCGCCGCGCTCGTCGCCGGGTCCCGGGGCACGCGAGGACGAGGCGGGGAGCGCGGCCACGCCCGAGGCCGAGGCTGACGCGAGCGGCCGAGGCAGCGAAGGCAGCCCTAGCCCGGGCAGCGGGGCGGACGAGGATGACGACCCCCGCCGGACGCTGTGCGAGGCCTGCAACATCCGCTTCAGCCGCCACGAGACTTACACGGTGCACAAGCGTTACTACTGCGCCTCGCGCCACGACCCACCGCCGCGTCGCCCAGCACCAGCCGGGACACCCGCGCCCTCGGCGCAGCCAGTGCGCACGCGCAGGCGCCGCAAGCTCTACGAGTTGCACGCGGCCGGGCCCGCCCCGCCCCTGGTCGGATCTGCCCCTCCCTCCGCGCCAGGCCCCGCCCCTACGCCACCCGGACCCGCCCCCACACCTCCCGCGTCGCCGCGGCCCGGAAGCGGTAGTGGAGGCGGAAGCGGCCTGGACGCAGCCGAGGGCCCTATCGACCTAAGTAAGAAGCCGCGACGCCAGGCTGCTGCAGCCGTCCCCGGCCCTCTGCCTGGCCTGGCGGCCCTGGCCGATTACCACGAGTGCACCGCTTGCCGCGTGAGCTTCCACAGCCTCGAGGCCTACCTGGCGCACAAAAAGTTCTCGTGCCCCGCCGCCCCGCGCCGCCTGCGTGCGGCCCCCGAGGACCCGCCTGCCGTCGTTTGCCCCTACTGCCCCCCGAACGGTGTGGTGCGCGGGGACCTCATCGAGCACTTCCGCTTGGCGCACGGGCTGTTGCTGGGCAAGCCCCTAGTCGGCCCCAGCGCGGAGGCCCGGACGCCCTCGCCCGCTGCTCCCCGCGATGGCCTCAACGGCCAGGACCTGCAGGAGCCGCCTGCCAGCAGCCCCCGGCCCGGCCCACCCCTAGCCGCGTCCCCGGAGGCGGTGCCGGCACCTCCCTCGCATTCGGACAAGGGCGTGCAGACCCCCAGCCAGGGATCGCCGGCCCCCGTGCCCAACGGCAACCACAGGTACTGCCGCCTGTGCAACATCAGGTTCAGCAGCCTGTCCACCTTCATCGCCCACAAAAAGTATTACTGCTCCTCCCACGCAGCCGAGCACGTAAAGTGAGCGCCCGACTGCTGCTGCCCTGAAGGGGCCGGGGAAACCACGCACATGCCTTGGCAGAGGGGCTGCAGGGGGCAGCGCCCGCCTGGACCTTGGCACTTAATAAAAAAAGTTCAGTTTGCTGAGCACAGTGGTGGAGCAGCCTAGTTCTCTGAGCAGAGGGCCCTACGGGGTGGGCGCACATAGGGCCAGCACCGCACCTGAGTACACACAGGCCATAGCAGGCCAGAGTCACATGGTTAGTGGCCTTAACAGCTGGATCTCGGCCAGGATGGGGCCTGATGGCACTGCTCCGGGCCCCTGGGGCACAGGGAGAGCAGGTGCTGGCCTTCCTGGTCTACTGCTGCCCTCCAGGACCCAGCCAGAAGCTCTCGTTTGGGCACCAGATGCCAAAGAGAAGCGCTTCATCCTGGCCAGCTCACAGCTCTTCCACATGCTCAGTGCTGATCGCTGGATGCCACCTGTCGGGTCACAGGCCGCCGAGTCATCCAGAGATGGAAGCACCGTGCTTGCCAAGGCCAATGGGGGCAGAAGGGAGATGGGCAGCCGACGCCCCAAGCCGACAGTGCGTCATGAGAGGAGCCAGCTCTTGGACTGGGAGCAGCAGGCACCTGTGGGGGCTGCAGTGGGCATGAAGTTGGGGCAGTGGGCATGAGGTTGGGACCACCCCACTCCCAGTCTGCCCTGCTGGTGCTATGGGAGCTGCATGCGCCATGGCTGACCATGACCTGGCCCAAACCCAAGCAAGGAATCCGGCTGTGGTCTTGGCACTTGGCAGCTGGGTGTCTGTGGGCTTCCTCCAGCCTGGTGTCCCTTGATTTGAAGTACACAATGTCTTTTTCAAATACAACATACCCAGCAGCCTTCTGCAATTAAAAAAAAAAAAGTGAGGCCTGACTTTTGGCCTTTTTCTCCCTCCAAATATCTGAAAGGCCTTCCTGCCACACACCCAGACTCACTCCTGCCCAAGGCAAGTTCCATCCCACCCAGTCCTCAGTGGTAGAATGCTGAGGAGCCTGTGTCAGGACAAGAAGAGCCCCCTCCCGCTTGCTCTCGGCTGACCCTAAGTACCAGGGTGTGACCAGAGTTGCTGGTCAGGGCCCCCAGGGAGCCAGCTAGCTTCCTGGTAGATGCCCCCCTTGTGAAGACCATCCCACCCCTGCCCTCCCAGGCTGGGGAAGGGGAGGCCCAGTGCTTCACTTTCACAGACTTTGAGGTGCCGCCTCTGAGTGGAACCACATGAGGCAGAGGCCATTAAACCTCAGGCAGGGTGAATGTCCCTGTGTGCTGATGAGCACAGAGGCTCAAAGCAGGAGGATGGGATCAGCATCTTCCACCCTCCCACCCCTCACTGCATGAGTGGAAGGCAGCACCACTCGGAAAAGGGCCTCAGGGTCCATGCCTACGGATTGAGTGTGGTGCACTGCAGGATCCCAGAGCCCCTCCTGAGGGCCCAGAGCCGACCTCCGACCCCTGCCCCAGGCCTGAACTGCTGACCAGGCCGAGCTCTGCCCAGCCAAGGTCCCCAGTGCTGGGTCCACCCACTCTCCTAGGACCCCCCCGTTTCCCACACCCTGCCTCGAGTCACCCCCATCTCCCTGAGAACGCTACCACCACCACAGTTGCCACCCAGGGACACCAATCTCCAGAAGCCATGATGCTCCTGAACAACCTCCAACTATGAGGGCTCAGGGCCACCACCCCCATTCGCAGCTCTCCATTCACTCTCCTGGGCGGGCATGTAAGTTCCCATGACCCTACCTCTCTCCAGCCCAGCCATGCCCCTCGGCCCAACCTGTGCCCCCACTACATGTCCCTCAAAGGCCCTGACTCATCCAAGACTGAACTCCCACCCTATCTCCGCCCTGCACTTGTGCACGCACGGATCTGCATGTCTACTCACACCTCACTGTCACAGCAACTGTGATTCCACCAAACCCACCTCTGCCTGCTCTGGCTCCCAGGTCGCCTCCATTCTCCCCCAGCCACCAATTCCAAACCTTTCAACCTCTAGGAACAGGTGCCTCCAGATGCACCCCATCTGATGGACTGGCCACTGCCCCGGCCAGCACCGACCGCCCTTCACTGCAAGGACGAGTGGCTGGGAGACCAGATGGCGGCACGCCCGGCTTCAGGCCTTCAGGGTTCCTGCTGCACGGAGGTAGCCGCCATGCCGTCTCCCAAAGCCCTGTTCACGCTGCTCCAGCCCCCCTCGCATCTGCTCCTGTGAAGGGCTGCTCCTGTCATGTGGCTTAGAGACCTTCCCTAACCCTGCATCTTAACACCTGGTCCTCTCCCCAGAAGGACAGTCAGTCTTGGGATCTCCTGGTTTTATTTTCTTATCTCCTTCCCCCGCCCCCACCGGCCTCACCTGCCTTGACCGCTGCCTCCTGGCCACCTGGCCTTGGGGAGGAGCAGGTGATCAGATAAGCTGGGGGAGTGAAAGGACCGGCAGGGAAAAGAAAGGCCCCCCCACCTCACGGCCTCCACGAAGCTGGCCCTGCCTGGCCATCCCCTGCTCACTGCCCTCCTGCCTTTGGCTGCCCCTCCACACTGAGCCAGTTTCGCCTCCCGAGGCCGGGTCTGACCAGATGACACTGCACACACCATACGCACAGCGTGCGGTCCACGTTCAAGGCCACAGGCCACCCTCAGCTCCTCCTAACTGGGCCGCCCACCCAGAGTGGTGTGCAAACCTCACCCTCGTTACTCTCCACAGCCCTGAGCACCCCGGGGCCAGTGCTGCCTGCACATCCCTGGGCACAGCCTGGCACCAGGAATCACTGCATATGGACGTTCCTGGCACCAGGGGTCAGCAGCGACTCATTTACATGGGCCAGCATGCCAGGTGACAGGAGCTCCGCTGGCCAGGCTGTCTCCTGAGGGGTGGGAGGGGTGGGCAGCAGCCACGGGTCCCAATGCAAAGGGATTGGAGAATAGGCAGAACTTCAGCGCACAGTTCGCAGCCCCGAGTCTGGAGCTGCATGGTCTCCACCAAAGGGGAAGGAGCTACAGAGGGGACCGGCCAGTGCAGGAGCACCCCCGAGGGTTTGGCCCTGCATGTCGGGGTGTGTGGGAGAAGGTGAGGGTCCCCAGGCAGAGCCCCAGCAGTATCCCTGGAGGTACAGCCTCGCCCCCACAGCTGTCCTCACAGGAGGGACACGGCCAGCCATACTCAAGCTGGTGCAGGGAGCCCTGTGGCTTAGTGCATTCACGGCCGCCATCCACAACCAGGCTTCCCCCGACCCCTGTCCAGCCTCACCCGCAGGCCTGCCCTCACCTGGCTCACGCTGGCAGCAGCTGAGAGCACTGACTCTGGGCCTCCCAGCCGCCCCAGGAACAACTTAGAAGGGAGTTTCTCTGTGACAGCTCCTAGTTCCCAAGAGCACTCTTCTCCGGGACAGCCACATCCCATCACCCAAGCCGGTGGAGGCCCTGAACAGGCCAGGGCCTGGGAATCAGCACTGATCAGCGGCCAGCAGAGTGTTCTCTGGCAAGTTTGAGAAATGCCTGCAGGGCAAGTGCTCCGGTCTTCGCGCCTCTCTGATCAGCCCAACGGGTGCAGGACGGCCCTGCCGAGGGGCCTCTCCGCTGGGGTAGGATGCAGTCAGGAGGGGCTGGGCCCAGACCTCCACCCTTCAGAAGGACAGGTGGCTGGGATGCTGCAGGGTCTGGTTTACTAGGTTGCTCGCGGGTTGGAACCACGGCCAGTGGTGGTCCTGGAGGGAGGTGCCCAGCAGCCTCCAGAGAAGGGACCCCGCCCTGACGTTGTGCTGCGGTCTGACCCTCCCTCAGGCAGCGCCCAGGCCCGCAGCCCCTCTGCTACCTCACAGCCGTCGCTGCCACACTCCGTCCCAACCCTATGGGGGACAGACGGCGTCCCCCAGCCTGCCCCCAGCACACAGCGACATGAGACCTAGAGGCCCGACAGCATCAGCCTGAGCACCGGCTCCCCATGCACCTAAAACCCAGGAGGTGCGCACACATGCACATGCCCACACGGGCAGCCCAGATGCTGTGCTTGGGGCCGGGGTGGGGGGCAGGGTCCTATGCTGCTCTGTTGTAGGGGCCGCCCCATGCCGGGGAGGCTGACCAGGGCACTTGCAGAGGGAGGCAGCCACTGGGACGTCCACGTGACAATATGTCAGGTCACATCAGTGGCTGACAACAGGGAATTAGAAATGGAAACTCGAGATTCAAACATGTCTGGAGATTCAAAATAGCTCAGGACTTTACACAGCAGGCCGGGGACAAGGCCACTAGGTGTCACGACACCAGCTCATTGTCTCCGAGATGGGGCCACCAGCCAGTATTTCCAAGGGCTCCAAAATGCAGAGCCTTTAGAAGACCCCCAGAGACTGAGGACCAAATTTTGGAGGGGGACACGGGGGTGACCCGCCCCCACCCAGGACCCCTACCCAGCTCTGGGAGAGTCAAAGCAAAGGCTACAGCCAGGAGGCCCCAGGCTCCACGATGAGGCTCCTCAGGACGCAGAGCCAAACCCTAGGGCACCGGCCACGCAGGCTCGGGAGGGGTCCTCCCCTGCAGACGCGGCACCCGGTCCTCCGCCAGGGGTGTCGCCACTCGGACGCAAGGAAGCCAGTGGGAGACACTGAACGAGGCCCGACGCCCCGTCAGGTGGTGTGCCACATCTCCGGCCCAGGCAGCCCCCGATGGCCCTGGTTCCACCCACAGTCTGAGGAGGCCCCAGCAGACCCCCAAACCCGAGGATCCCAGCAGCCCCTTCGTGACTCCCGGGTCCACCTTTTTTTCCCACTAAAGCCTGATTGTGGTTCTCACTAGCACTGGATTCTGGTCCTCACTACAGCCTCACTCTGCTGCTCACCATAGCCTGACTCTGGTCCTCACAAAGCCTGACACTGTTCATTACGAAAGCCTGACTCTGGTCCTCACTAAAGGCAGAATCTGGTCTTCAATTAAGCCTGAGGCCGCTCTTTAATATAGCCTGACTCTGTTCCCCCACTAAAACCTGACTCTGGCCCTCACTACAGCCTGACTCTGGTGCTCACTAACAGTCTGAATCTGGTCCTTAATAAAGGCTACCTTTACTCTTCACTAAACCTTAACTTTACTTTTCATAAACCCTCAGACTAGTCTCCACTAAACCCTGACTCTATCTCACTAGAGCTTGACTCTGGTACCCACCACAGCCAGACATTGCTGCTCACTGTAGCCTGATTCTGGTCCTCCCTCAGAATTGGGTCTGGGTCCAGCTCTCAGAATTCTACCATCATCAGCCCTCTGATCAGACTCACAGCAAGAAATACAGCTGAGACCACCAATCTGTCCAAGAACACTGAGGAATGAAACCTGTTCCCCACGAGGCTGTCGCGTCCTAACCCCCAGAACCTCTGCCTGTTTCCCTCCAGGGTGAAGGGGCTTCTCAAGGTGCTGCTGACCAGATGACCTCGAGATGGAGAGGCCACGCCAAGGGGACAGGGCGCAGAGGGAGCAGGGCCAGCCGGCACGGCAGACTGCCAGGCAGGCAGAAGAGCAAGCCCCTGGACCCTGAGAAGGACCACCACCCACAGCCTGTGCGTCAGGTCTGGACCTGGGCGCGCCCGGGCTCAGCCGTCTCCCCAGAGGTTCCCTGAGCCACGTCTCTAACCTGCGGTGGGCAGAGCTCAGTCCCAAGGCCAGGAGAGAGCGGCTTGAGCTCACCTTCCAGGACACTCCTGCCACCCAACAGACGGCAGGTGGGAGGGAGTAAGGACACACATACACACTCCTGTGCTTTTACACTAGCAGCTCTGAGGGTGCGGAAGGGGACCCACGGGTGCCCCCAACCCTTCCAGAGGGCCAGCAGGGTCCTCCTTTGACCAAAGTTGTGTGAGTTGTCAAGGCAACTGTGACAAGTGAACCTTGGTGCTGACCTAGCCCCTCCCACCCCATCTCTCAAGAAAGCAACAAAAAGCAGTTTCAACTAAGAATGTCCCTGATGGAGAAGTGAAAAAAAAAACAACAACCCATTAAGTCTATCAAATCTCACCCACTGAGCACCATCTCCTTAACATTCTATGTGAAGATGGAGGAAGAGTGAGCTGGTAGCCCCAAGAACCCTGGAGGACAAAAAGAGTCCCCAAGATGGACCCCCTGATGATTCCAGGGAACACTGTTGGCTGGAAGACTGGATGCTGGGCACGTGATTCCCGAAAACGGAGCAATCAGCCTGTCTAGTGGGGAAAACCCATGAGCATTTGTTGCCAGGGTTAAAACTGGAGCTCTGAAGTGGAGATCAGAAATTGTGCCCATCACTGTCGGCTTGACAGCTTCTCAATATTTAAAGATTGTTTTTTTTAAGGAGTTTTTCTTTTTATTCTAGGAATTTTACAATTTTAAGCCTTACATTTAAGTCTTTTTTAAAAACCTGAAACAGAGTTGACTAATATTTAAGATTGTTTTGAAGAGACCGGTGATGATTTTAATGAAAGGGAATTTTCTAGGTTGAAGACGAAAGGTGCTGGTCTTCCAAGGCCACGTGACTCTAACAGCGATGGGGGAGTCTCACAGAACCACACAGGAGATGTGCTCACCAGAGGAAGCAAATTCCAGATGTAGGGCAGGTGCTGAGCCTGACTGCCGACTGCTCTTCCCCAGATAACGGAATGCAGAGACAAGGTGTGTTTAAAAGTGAACCAGGAGACAACACTGTCAGCACAGAACTCTACACGCAGCAAGAACATCCTCCAGGGACGGTGACGGAAGCGTCATTTGAAGACACACAGAAGTGGAGAGCGACATTCCCAGCGCTAAAGGGACACCACGCCAGTGGGGCCCACGTCCACGGGAGGAGAGGAGCACGTGGAGATGCAGGAAACCCATCCTCCTGCTGGCCTTAAACTTTCTGAGAGTCAAACTCAAAACTGACAGGGAGGTCTCAGGGTTTATAATATACCGAGAGGTGAAACTGCATTCACTGAGTACAAATCACCCCAAATGAAAAGGCAGAAAGTTCACAACAGGACACTGTGGTGAAGGGGGGGACACGGCAGCCCAAGGGGACCCGAAACTACCCACGAAGGTCTCCTGAGCAGGGCCCCGTCACGTCTCAGCCTTACTTCCGGAGCATCCGTCCGTCTGTCCTCACAGACGCTGACCACACACTTGCAGCCTCAGTCCCAGAGCCCGGGGGGGTCCCGTTGTGTGGACAAGGGACCGCAGCCCAGGGAGGGGGACACCCGCATGGAAACCACACCCAGCTGCAGTCTTCCCGCCACTGCCACGTCACCTCTCCAGGAGGGGAGAAGTGCTCTCCCACAAAGGGCCACTTGTGCCCAGCGGTGGCGTCTATAAAGGGCCCGTTGGTGGCAGACCGTCTGCCTCCTCAGAGCAAAGGAGCCCTGTGTAAGCGCCTGGGAATCATTTGGAGAGAGATGACCAGACCATCTAAGTACCAAGGCACTGAGTTCTGGAGCCTTGAGGAGTTGACAGGCATTTGAGAAGCTGCGGGACGCCTGCTGGGATGCAAGATACGGAGGTGGCGGTGTCCTTGGATGGATGGTGGTAGCACTCTGCTCCCCGGGACAGGGCGGCTGTGCCAGGGCATGCGTGCTCCCTGCAAGTACTGAGCCCACGGGCTCTGGGAGGTACAACAGCCAGTGACAGGCACTCCGTACCGCCGGGCCGAGGGTGCCAGCAGGAGGCGAGGAGGGGCCAGAGAAAGTCAGCCTGGGAGAAGTGCTCTGCCTCTTCCCTGCTTCCCACCCCGGTCCGCTCCGCCCCACCGCCCCGTGAGTATCCTGGGGCATCAGGAGCACAGCACCACAGGCTGGGATGCCGAGGCAGAGGTGAAGGTGTGGGCGGGTGCCCCTCCCGAGGCTCTGGGGAGGGTCTGTCCTCCAGTGCCTTCGGGCACTCTGCTTGCTCCCCAGGACGACTTGCCCCAAGGCAGGTGCTGCTTAGCCCTCCGAGCCCCGGGCTGTGGCCACTCCCCTTCCTCTGCCCTCTCTCCTCAGTGTCTGCATCTCTTCTAGGGCCACCCTAACCCAGGGTGACACCTGAAGGCAAGGTGTGATCCTTACCTTAATCATTTCTGCAAAGATTCTTCTTCCAAGCAAGGGCTCAGCATGAGGCTCCAGGTGGGCATGAACTTGGAGGACACTGACCCGATGCCCGATGGCTCTGGGGAGACTGGCCTCCCTCCTCCCCAGAGCTCCTGAAATGTCAGAATGACCACATGCCCACAACCTGGCCCCATGGGGTTGGGAACAGCTCAATTAATCCCTTCCCCTCTCCGGGCACCAGTGGTTTCCCTTGAGGGAAGTGCCCCACAGTCACGGAAGCTAAGGCGGCAACAGGTCTGCGGTCTGAGGACCATGGTCACCATGTGTCCCAGGCCTGTCCTCACGCTGGGCCCCAGGTGGGCTCCGATCCCAGTCTGGACCTCCTGGCTCCAAGTTCAGCCATTTCTGTGCTCTATAGCGACCCTGACGGTGACCATGGTATCAACCCTGAGACCCCAAGGGAGACTGGAGCACCCTTTTTTTCAGTCTGAGAGAGAAAAGCAGAGCCTGATAAACAGGAAGAGCCACAGAGAGATGGAAAGTGGACAGTGATGGCAGAACGGGAGCCAGGCTGGCGTGTCCACGTCATCTGTCCCCTTGGCTCTGTTCACAGCCCCCCACCTGCACCTAAGTGGGCTCCGAGCCTGCCTGCAAGTCCCCCCAGGCAATCTGCCCCCCACCCTCCTGCACCACTCAAGGGAAGGGCACACCTGGGGGAATCTCTCCTTGGAGACGAGCACGCGGAGGGCACAGCGTCCTGGGGGTGTGCAGGGGCCTGGGGGCGGCCCCCACCTGCAAGGCTGAGGGCGTGCTGGCAGCCTCCCCCACCCTCCAAAGGGACGGCCGAGCCCCTACCCTGCACCACCCAGGTCACCTCGGGACAGCCTTGGTGGTGGGGGTGAGGGGGACAGCCGATTGTTGAGCAGCTTTATTGAGAAATAGGTCACATGCCATACACAGAATCACTTAACGGGTGTCCTTTTCCATCTAGCTTCTCTCTGGTGCACCCAGGTTCAGCCTATGTCAGCGCTTCAGTCCCTTTAAGGATAAGTAGAATATTCCCCCATGTGGATGGATGTGTTCTGCTCGTTCATTAGGTGATGCACACTTTTTAGCAGCGTGAACAGCATGGCTGCGAACATCCACACATGTGTGTTTACATGGGTGTATGCTTTCATGTCTTTGGACAGATGACCGGGTGAGGGATGCTGGGTCCATGCCAACTGGATATCTAGGCTTTTGAGGGACCTGCCGCCCGGTCTCCATGTTTGACACCCACCCCCAGAGCGAGAGGGTCTGCTTCCTCCTCCTCTTCTTAGATGGACACTTGCTACCACCCGACCTCCCGCTTAGCTGACCTCTATTCTTTGGGTGTGGGTGGTGCCTCGCTGCCGGCTCACTTCCCTGTGGCTAATGCTGCTGAGTGTCTTTTCCTGTCCTTGCTGGCCTTTCCTACAACTCTGGAGAAATGCCTCTGCAACTCCTTCCCTCACCCCTAAGATGTTTTTATGTTCTCTGAAAGGAAGAAGCTGAAGGTCATCTGAATCTAAAAGTGACAGGATGGGACTCTGGCCTCAGATGCCTGGACTGGATCCCACCCTGGTACTTTCCAAACATGTGGCCACAGGCAGGCCTCCAGGACCTTCAGTGCCCTGGCCAGCCAGGAGGGTGAGGGCTCGCCCACAGCGGGTGATGACCAGGATGAGCCATGGCAGGTGCTCAGGAGTGAAGCACATGGAGCCCCAGGGCAGAGCTAACAGTCCTTCTGGACCCAAGGCAGACCAAGTGGCGTGAGCGTGCCCTAAGTGTGCAGGCAGAGGAGCAGCCGAGCACCTGAAGCCAGCAGGTGAAGGCGGAGTTGGGGGTGAGCCACTTTTCCCTGAGGGGACAGAAGCAGAGCTGGGGCTCACCCCACGGAAGGCAGAAAGGGCTCCAGGCCCCCAGCCCTGGCAGCAGGGGGCCTGTGTCACCTAGGGGGGCCACTGCCCCCTTCCTCCCACACAGTGTCACCCATGGAATCCCAGGTACCCTCCTTGACTCCACCCCAAGCTCATGGCTGTATCGCTAGCCAATGAATCCCTGAGTGGCCCAGTCTGAGGGTCCCTGCTCTGCCCACCAGGACCACCCCCTCCAATCTGGCTGGACCAACAGCTCAGCCACCAGCTCCTTCCTAGGGCCTCCAGCCTGGCACATGACCTCCAACCTGGCTGGACCACTGGCTCCTTTCCAGGGCCTCCAGCCCAGCACGTGGCTGGTCCCAGGGGGTCATTGCTAGGTCTCGGAGCTGGAGGCTGGAGAGGATAAAGCTTCCCTGCAGAGCAGGGTCCCCCAGCCTTTGAAAAATCACAAACCAAAACTGTCAACAATGACCTCCGGTCTTTCTTTTCTGTTTCTTCCTTCCTTCCCCCTTTCCTTTCCCAGATACTGACATTCATTTTCTAAAACTACTGTTTAATCATCTCAGTATTTCATAAAAACACACTAACATAAAAAGACAAAAGTCAGGAGGAGGACATAATCTCAGAACAAAAGGCAGTCTTTTACAAGAAGCAGGTTTGATTTCATGAAACCCCCGATTTTGCTCTAGTTTTTTCCATTTGATTGCAGACTCTTAGAAACGTTGTCAGAGAGCACCCGTCCCAGGTCAGGGCTTCGGAACCTCTGCTCCCGTCTGAACCTTCCCGCCCTGACTTCGTTTCACAGAAGAGGAAACAGAGGATCAAGGGGTTAAACACAGGGTCACTAGCAGCGCCCAGCAGGACCCCTGCTGCTCTGAGTCACAACGTATGGACCCTGATTTTAGCCAGAATCCATGCCAACTTGCATGGCAAAGAGCACAAAAAGCTTGGGAAATATCAAAGTGCAGTAAAGGCAGTCAATTTCTGAATCTAAAAATAGGTATCCCATCAGCGTCAGCCTCACAGAAGGAGTCATTGTGCTCTGATTTTAATGGTGGTGTCTAAAATACTTTAGTGCTGATTTTTAAAGTGTTCATTCAAAAAAGAAAAGTGGCAAGTCATTTGGATCCATGTCAGACTGTCAGAAATTTAGTTTTCAGATGAACACTCATTCAGACAGGAACAAGAACTCCTGGAGCCGTCTGATGCCGGGGAGAGGATGGGGCATTCCAGGCAAGGTCAGGCTGGGCTGAGACATCAGAGCCCAGGCCCTCAGACAGCCGAGCCCCAACAACCCCAACAACCCATGAAGGCTGGCTCTCTCCTCCTGGTGTTATGGTCAGCTGGGAACTCCACGGTGAGGCAAGACAAAGGAACTTCCCACTACTGCAGCCCCACAAGGTCCCCTCCCCAAAACACTCGCTGCATCTCTACTCCCTGTCCAGTGCTCCCTCCCTTCCAGAAGGCACCCCAAGAGAACAGGGGCCTAGGCCATCTGGTCTGGAGCTGGCCAATTACCAGTGTCCACCACCAGGTGGCCCTCTTCCCTAGCTGGGCTCCCAGGAGAGCGGAGTCCGGGTCCAAGCTCAGAGGGGAGAGGCTGCCCAGGACCGACCTGCAGGGAGCCATCGACTGACTTGAGATGGTCCTTATACCACCCCCGTCCCTAAGACTGGAATCCCGGAATATCCCAGTTTGGTCTCAGTGAGATGAGCTGGAGCTGCTAAACCCCTTGAGGACAGGACAGGGTGGGGAACAGGAGTCAACGGCGATGGACCGTGTGTTGTTAAGTCACCAAGCGGCGTCTGTCAGGCTCCCCTAGCCCCCCACCCCTTTATTTAAATGGACGTGGCACTCACAGGACACTTCAGTGGCATTTGACATTTCAGTGGTATCCTGTGCAGACATCCCCGTTTCCACTTTGAGGCGATGCTTCCTCCCCCGAGGAAACTTCTGCACCAGCCCTCACACCCCACTCCTCCCCATCTGCCCACCCCGGCGGCCTTTCCTCTGCTCCCCATCTGTAGGGATATGCCTGTTCTGGGCGCTTCCTATGAGTGGAATCCCACCCCCCGGCCTTGGGCACCTGGACCTGTTCACACAGTGTGTCCCCGGGGCCATCAGTGCCGCACATGTGTCCAGAGCCCCCTTCTTTAGCCTGGTCAACATGCTGTGTGTATTGGCCGAGCTCTGTGGATACCCCATCCGGGAAGGGGCTTCTGTCTTGCTTTGCTTTAAACGTGCTCGTGGCAGCTAGTAGCAGTTCTGACTCGTGAGGCTGGCAGAGCTGAGCTCTGTAAGTACACCCCTCTGCCTGCTGTGTGGCTTGACCTGCCTCCTGTCACTTTCCCTAAGACGATGCCCAGGAAAGCCCCACCTGCCCTGGTGAGAGGAGTCAGGCCATGTCATCTCTCCAAGAAGCAGTGACCTTGCCCAAGGGCCATCGAGTGACACCTAGCCGGCAGCGTTCCCCCCAGGTGGAGCTGTCCCCACCTGCCCCCACCCCACAAACCTGAGCCTCACCCCTCTCTTCCCCATACCTTCCAGTATGCTGGCCCCTTTGAGAGCGCCCTTCTCCCATCTTCCCCACACCCAAGTCCCATTCATTCCCAAGGATCCCACAAAGGAACCGCAGTAACCGCTCCTTCCTTGAAACCCCCTCACTAGGGGCCTGCTGTGGGCTGAATTGTGTCCCCTCAGAAGATACGCCCACGTCCTGACCTCCACCTCGCCTGCCCCTGCATATGAGGCCCTATATGGAAACTGGGCCTTTGCAGATGTCTGCAAATTAAGCTGAGCTCATCCCAGGTTAGGTGGGTCATGCATCCAATACAGGGATTAGTGTCCTTGTAAGAAGAGCTCAGGACACAGAGAGACCCAGAGACACAGTGGCCAGGAGACATGGAGGCAGAGATGGGACAGATGCAGCCAGGAGACCAGGACACCAACAATCACAGAAGTGGAAGAGGGAAGGAGGACCCTCCCCTGGGGCCTCTGAACACCCTGATTCCAGACTTGTCACCTCCACAACAGGAGAGAATAGATGTCTGTGTTGTAAGCCCTCAGCCTGGGACACTCTGTCAACTGAGTGAAGCTCATGGGGGCCTTGTATTTAATACTGTGAATTATCATCATTTGTAAGTGGATTTCACCTCCTGTGTCAGGCAGGAGGCTTCTGCGCTCATTAAAACTACACTCCCAGCCTGGCACTTGGCAACAGCTTGAGGACAAGGGTGGGGGGCAGCAGATGGCTGGGGAGCGAGTTCTGGACCCTACACAACAGATGAGGAAGGCCTTCAGAGGCCAGTGGCCCCAGGAGTCATCCATAGCATCTCCTCTGTTTTCTTAACTCCTTTCTTTTTTCAAACTGCTTTTTATTTATTCGGCTGCACTGGATCTTTGCTGTGGCATGCAGGCTTTGCTAGTTGAGATGCACGGGCGTGGTAGTTGTGGCAGGCGGGCTTAGTTACGCTGTGGCATGTGGGATCCTGTGGGATCTTAACCAGGGATCAAACCTGAATCCCTTGCATTGCGAGGCAGATTCTTAACCACTGGGCCACCAGGAAGTCCCTGAAATGCTTTCTTTGCTTTTCTTTTTTAAAGCATATTTCTTTTTTATTTATTTATATCCTGGTCACGCTGTACAGCATATGGGATGGTTCCCCGACCAGGGATCGAACCTGGGCCCACTGTAGTGGAAGCGCCAAATGCTAACTGTGAGGCTACCAGAAAACTCCCGTTTTTCTCTTGAAGCCACAGATCCAGCACTGCAGGGGAGGTGCTTTCATGTCCCTCCCTTGAACCTGCCATGAAGAGCAAGGTAAGTGGGCACTTGGATTGACATGTTCGTCTCCCAGTAAAGTCACACACACCTCACTGCAGCTGCTGTAAGCTGAACTTATCAGTGTTCAATTAAAGGGTCATTTCTGGGGAATTGGGGCTGTGTGGGGCAGAGGACCTTCCCCATTGAGTGGGATTTGGGCAGAGGGCTGCAGCCCGAGTCAGGTTTCCCTGGAAATGGGTCTGCAGGCTCTGGTTAGGCTAGAAGGACCCAGGCTGTGCAGAGCTGGGATGGGTTGTCGTGCTGGGAGGGGGCACCCCCGGGACTCCCGCTGGCATTCAAAGCCGTCTCCTCCACTCCTTTAAGAGGGAGAGAGGGACTGGGTGGTGGGGGTCTTTAGTAGGTCTAGGGCCTCAGTGAAAGCTCCAGTGTTTCCAGAGGCCTTAGCCCAGGCTGGCCATGGCCACTCCATCACTGCAGGATACCACCCCCATCTCATCCTGGCGGCCTCATCACATATGTAAGATGTTTCCAGCTTGGAGGGGGCGGGTGTCTGAAGGGGTCACCCAGAGGCCCAGGCTAGGCCAGGACTCTGTCCCTGCATATGTGCCACGTGGCTGTCATGACCAATGACCACAAATTTCAGGGTTTAGAGCCACACCCACTCCCCCACAGTCCAGTGCTGACCTGATGGGGTGAGAACGCAGGTGTTACCAGGATAGTATTCTTTGCAGCCAAAGATGAAGAAACTCTATACAGTCAGCAAAAACAAGACTGGGAGCTGACTGTGACTCAGATCATGAACTCCTTATTGCCAAATTCAGACTTAAACTGAAGAAAGTTGGGAAAACCACTAGACCATTCAGGTATGACCTAAATGAAATCCCTTATGACTATACAGTGGAAGTGAGAAATAGATTTAAGGGACTAGATCTGATAGACAGAGTGCCTGATGAACTATGGATGGAGGTTCGTGACATTGTACAGGAGACAGGGATCAAGACCATCCCCATGGAAAAGAAATGCAAAAAGGCAAAATGGTTGCCTGAGGAGGCCTTACAAATAGCTGTGAAAAGAAGAGAAGTGGAGAACAGTGTGGAGATTTCTTAAAAAACTGGAATTAGAACTGCCGTATGACCCAGCAATCCCACTTCTGGGCATACACACTGAGGAAACCAGATCTGAAAGAGACACGTGCACCCCAATGTTCATCGCAGCACTGTTTATAATAGCCAGGACATGGAAGCAACCTAGATGCCCATCAGCAGACAAATGGATAAGGAAGCTGTGGTACATATACACCATGGAATATTACTCAGCCATTAAAAAGAATTCATTTGAATCAGTTCTAATGAGATGGATGAAACTGGAGCCCATTATACAGAGTGAAGTAAGCCAGAAAGATAAAGACCAACACAGTATACTAACGCATATATATGGAATTTAGAAAGATAGTAATGATAACCCTATATGCAAAACAGAAAAAGAGACACAGATGTACAGAACAGAATTTTGGACTCTGTGGGAGAAGGCGAGGGTGGGATGTTTCGAGAGAACAGCATCAAAACATGTATATTATCTAGAGTGAAACAGATCACCAGCCCAGGCTGGATGCATGAGACAAGTGCTCGGGCCTGGTGCACTGGGAAGACCCAGAGGAATCGGGTGGAGAGGGAGGTGGGAGGGGGGATTGGGATGGGGAATACATGTAAATCCATGGCTGATTCATGTCAATGTATGACAAAAACCACTACAATATTGTAAAGAAATTAGCCTCCAACTAATAAAAATAAATGAAGGAAAAAAAAAAAAACAAGAAGAGAAGCGAAAAGCAAAGGAGAAAAGGAAAGATATTCCCATTTGAATGCAGAGTTCCAAAGAATAGCCAAGAGAGATAAGAAAGCCTTCCTCAGTGATTAGTGCAAAGAAATAGAGGAAAACAACAGAATGGGAAAGACTAGAGATCTCTTCAAGAAAATTAGAGATACCAAGGGAACATTTCAAGCAAAGATGGGCCCGATAAAGGACAGAAATGGTATGGACCTAACAGAAGCAGAAGATATTAAGAAGAGGTGGCAAGAATACACAGAAGAACTGTACAAAAAAGATCTCCACTACCCAGATAATCACAATGGTGTGATCACTCACCTAGAGCCAGACATCCTGGAGTGTGAAGTCAAGTGGGCCTTAAAAAGCATCACTATGAACAAAGCTAGTGGATGTGACGGAATTCCAGTTGAGCTATTTCAAATCCTGAAAGATGACGCTGTGAAAGTGCTGCACTCAATATGCCAGCAAATTTGGAAAACTCAGCAGTGGCCACAGGACTGGAAAAGGTCAGTTTTCATTCCAATCCCTAAGAAAGGCAATCCCAAAGAATGCTCAAACTACTGCAAAATTGCACTCATCTCACACGCTAGTAAAGTAATGCTCAAAATTCTCCAAGCCAGGCTTCAGTAATACGTGAACCATGAACTTCCAGATATTCAAGCTGGTTTTAGAAAAGGCAGAGGAACCAGAGATCAAATTGCCAATATCCGCTGGATCATCGAAAAAGCAAGAGAGTTCCAGAAAAACATCTATTTCTGCTTTATTGACTACGCCAAAGCCTTCGACTATGTGGATCACAATAAATTGTGGAAAATTCTGAAAGAGATGGGAATACCAGACCACTTGACCTGCCTCTTGAGAAACCTGTATGCAGGTCAGGAAGCAACAGTTAGAACTGGACATGGAACAACAGAGTGGTTCCAAATAGGAGAGTATGTCAAGGCTGTATATTGTCACCCTGCTTATTTAACTTATATGCAGAGTACATCATGAGAAACACTGGGCTGGAAGAAGCACAAGCTGGAATCAAGGTTGCTCGGAGAAATATCAATAACCTCAGATATGCAGATGACACCACCCTTATGGCAGAGAGTGAAGAGGAACTAAAAAGCCTCCTGATGAAAGTGAAACAGGAGAGTTGAAAAAGTTGGCTTAAAGCTTTACATTCAGAAAACTAAGATCATGGCATCTGGTCCCATCACCTCATGGGAAATAGATGGGGAGACAGTGGAAGCAGTGTCAGACTTTATTTTTTGGGGCTCCAAAATCACTGCGGATGGTGACTGCAGCCATGAAATTAAAAGACACTTACTCCTTGGAAGGAAACTTATGACCAACCTAGATAGCATATTAAAAAGCAGAGACATTACTTTGCCAACACAGGTCCGTCTGGTCAATGCTATGGTTTTTCCAGTGGTCATGTATGGATGTGAGAGTTGGACTGTGAAGAAAACTGAGCACTGAAGAATTGATGCTTTTGAACTGTGGTGTTGGAGAAGACTCCTGAGAGTCCCTTGGACTGCAAGGAGATCCAACCAGTCCATCCTAAAGGAAATCAGTCCTGGGTGTTCACTGGAAGGACTGATGCTGAAGCTAAAACTCCAGTACTCTGGCCACCTGATGTGAAGCGCTGACTCATTGGAAAAGGCCCTGATGCTTGGAGGGATTGGGGGCAGGAGGAGAAGGGAATAACAGAAGATGAGATGCCTGAATGGCATCACCAACTCGATGGGCATGAGTTTGAGTAAACTCCGGGAGTTGGTGATGTACAGGGAGGCCTGGCATGTTGTGATTCATGGGGTCGCAAAGAGTCTGGACATGACTGAGCGACTGAACTGAACTGAACTGAACTGACTAGAATAATCCCTCCTGGAGGCTTCGGGAGAACCCGTCACTGCCTCTCCCAGCTTTCAGAGGTGCCACGTCCCTGGCTCAGAGCCTGTCCTCTCTGGTCTGACTGGGTGCCTCTGCCTGCCAGGACCTTGTGATGACAGTGGGCTCACTAGACATGCGAGGACCATCTCTCCCCTTCAGAGTCCTTAGCGGACCCTCACCTGCAAAGCCCCTTGGCCACCAGAGGCTCTGCCTCCACAGCACCTGACCCAAGACAGGCTCACTCGGCCCCACCCATGGGAACAGCTCTTGATTTACGAGCACCTTTACATCTGTATCCTTGGTGAGCCTCACAATGACCCACGAGGCAGGGACTCTCCTGTCTTAGGACCACATGCTCAGGCATGGCCCAGGGGACCTGCTGAGGTCCCACAGCAGGACTGGGGCCAGTCCCCGCCTGGCTCCACAGCGGGGCTCCAGGTGGGGAGAACCCCAGGGAGGGGGCCAGGCGGGCATCGTCCTGGGGCAGTGCAGGCATTCAGAGGAAGGAGACCACCGGATCCCCAGCCTGGGCCCAGTAGAGAAAGATGGCAGGTGAGATCTGAAGCAGGAAGCCCCAAGGTGAGAGGCGACCCAGAGAGAGCCAGGGAGGGGGAGAGAGAGAGGAGGGGAGGGGGGCCAGGCTGAGTGCTGGGGGCCTGGAGTGGGGACACGATGGAGACTGGGCTGTACCCCCGGCGGTGGAGATGCCGGGGGAGAGGGGGCGGCAAGGAGTGGTCTGCAGCTAGTGTGTCCAGGGGGAGAGAAGGGAACCGGGGTCACAGTAAGTTTACAGCCATGGGCTGGACTCCTGCAGGGGCCAGGTCCTGAGCCCTTATTCTGGCTGCTGGTCCCGCCCCAGCTCCCCGAGAACACCTGGCTCCCGGTATCCTGGCCACAGACCCCTCAGCAGCTCTCTGCGGCTGGCCCCACCCACTCCCCCCACTCCCAGTCCAGGACAGGCCTCCCTAACACAGCCGAGAGGGGCTCCACCTGGGCAGGTGTGCCTGTGCTTGCTCATCCCATTCAGCACTGGTGCAGATGGTGCACACACGAGTGAAGGGCTCCTGCATTGGGCTGGTCTGTCCCCTCAACCTGGCACCACTCCCCACTCTGTCTCTCTCTCCTGACCTGCCATGGCCAGCCGCCCCCTACCCCCACTCCAGGCCTGCTCTCTACTTCCTCCACCTCCTCCTGCAAACCCTGACCGTCTCCTCTTGGGGAAGTATCGCTGTACAGAACACAGAATCTGTGAGCAGAACCTCAGTGTCATCGGCCTTGTCAGCTCCAGGTCTGCATGCATTCTCCCTGGGCCCCTGCCCCAGCACTCAGGCTTCGCTGGGTGGGAACTCCAGGAGGGCCCCTCCCTGTCTTATTCATCACCCCGTCTCCACCCTGCGCATGCGACTCAGAAGTGACTAGAAGCGCCCCATGAGCCGCCAGCATCTGCGAATGGCCCCACGGGGCGACCCAGCACCCTGAGGGTGGCCAGTCCTGGTTTCAGAAGAGAGGAAGTGATGCACCGCCCACCCGAGCACCTCTGACCACGCTTCCTTTTTTCATAAACAAACTTTTTTCTCTTTGGTAACATGCACACAACATAAAATTTACCATCTTATCCATTTTTTAATGAACAACTCTGTAGCATTAAGTACCTTTACCTGTTGTGCAACCATCATCCCATCATCTCCAGAACTCTTGCAACACTCCAAACCGAAACTTGGTCCCCATTAAACACCCAACTTTCCATCTCTATTTCCCCAGCCCCTGGCACCTGCCCGTCTACATTTTTAAAAAATATTTATTTATTTATTTGGCTGCATCAGGTCTTAGGTGCAGCAGGTGGGGTCATTCCTTGTGATGTCCAGGCTTCTCTCTAGTTGTGGCGTGGGTGGGTTGGGGGGCTTACTTGCCCCATGGCATGTGGGATCTTTCAATCCCAACCAGGGATTGAACTTGCTTTCCCAGCATCGGAAGGTGGATTCTTAACCACTGGACCACCAGGGAAGTTCCCTACTCTTCTCCTTTCTGTCTTTAAGGATTTGACTCCTCTAGGGACCTCACCCTAGTGGAATCATACAGGATTTGTCTGTGACTGGCTTATTTTTCTTAATATAATGTCCTCAAGGGCTTTCCTGGTAGCTTCGTGGTAAAGAATCTACCTGCCAATGCAGAGGCCATGGGTTTGATACCTGGTCCAGGAAGATCCCACATGCTGCAGGGTAACTGAGACGGAGTGCCACAGTTACTAAGACTCTGCCCTAGAGTCTGGGAGCCACAGTGCTGAGAGCCCAGGGCCTCTGCTCTGTAGTCAGAGAAGCGGCCACGATGAGAAGCTCCTGCACCACTGCTAAAGACTAGCCCCTGGCTCACCGCAACTAGAGAAAAGCCCACACAGCAATGGAGACCCAGCACAGCCAAAAATAAAAACAAATAAATAACATCCTCAAGGTTCATCCATGTTGGAGCATCCACCAGCACTTCATTCCTTTTTAAAGCTTAATAATATTCCACTGTGTGTTTATACCACATTTTGTTTATCCACTGTCAGTGGATATTTGTGTTGCTTCCACTCCCTGGCTGTTGTGAACAGGGGTGTGCAAATCTCTCTAAAGATGCCGCGTTCAATTCTTCTGGGTACACACCCAGAGGCAGAGTTGCTGAGTCATGTGGCAATTCTGTTGTTAATTTTTTTGAGGAACCACCATACTGTTTTCCACAGCAGCTATTTTTAGTACTCTATATTCCTAGCAGTGCACAAAATTTCCAGTTTCTCTATATCCTAGCCAATACTTATCTGGTTTTCTGATAGTAGCCAACCAATATTGCATAGGAACCTGGAATGTTAGGTCCATGAATAAAGGTAAATTGGAAGTGGTCAAAAAGGAGATGGCAAGAATGAATATCGGTATTTTAGGAATCAGCGAACTAAAATGGACAGGAATGGGCAAATTTAATTCAGATGACCATTATATCTATTACTGTGGGCAAGAATCTCTTAGAAGACATGGAAGAGCCCTGATAGTCAACAAAAGAGTCCAAAATGCAGTACTTCAGTCCAATCTTAAAAATGACAGGATGATCTCTGTTTGTTTCCAAGGCAAACCATTCACTATCACAGTAATTCAAGTCTATGCCCCAACCAGTAATGCTGAAGAAGCTGAAGTTGAACAGTTCTATGAAGACCTACAGGACCTTCTAGAACTGACACTGAAAAAAGATGTCCTTTTCATTATAGGGGACTGGAATGTAAAAGTAGGAAATCAGGAGATACCTGGAGTAGCAGGCAAGTTTGGCCTTGGAGTACAAAATGAAATCAGGCAAAGGCTAATAGAGTTCTGCCAAGGGAAAGTACTGATCTTAGCAAACACCCTCTTCCAACAACACAAGAGACAACTCTACACATGGACATCACCACATGGTCAACAGAGAAATCAGACTGATCGTATTCTTTGCAGCCAAAGATGGAGAAGCACTATGCAGTCAGCAAAAACGAGACCAGGAGCTGACTGTGGCTCAGATCATGAACTCCTTATTACAAAGTTCAGACTTAAATTGAAGAAAGTAGGAAAAACCACTAGACCATTCAGGTATGACCTAAATCAAATCCCTTACGATTATACAGTAGAAGTGACAAATAGATTCAAGGGATTAGATCTGATAGACAGAGTGCCTGAAGAACTGTGGACAGAGGTTTGTGACATCATACAGGAGGCAGTGATCAAGACCATCCCCAAGAAAAAGAAATGTAACAAGGAAAAATGATTGTCTGAGGAGGCCTTACAAATAGCTGAGAAAAGAAGAGAAGCTAAAGGCAAAGAAGAAAAGGAAAGATATACCTATCTCAATGTAGAGTACCAAAGAATAGCAAGGAGAAATAAGAAAGCCTTCCTCAGTGATCAATGCAAAGATATAGAGGAAAACAGTAGAATGGGAAAGACTAGAGATCTCTTCAAGAAAATTGGAGATCCAAGGCAACATTTCATGTAAAGATGGGTGCAATAAAGGACAGAAACAGTATGGACCTAACAGAAGAAGAGATTAAGAAGAGGTGGCAAGAATACACAGAAGAACTGTATCAAAAACATCTTAATGACCCGGATAACCATGATGGTGTGATCACTCGCCCAGAGTCAGACATCCTGGAGTGTGAAATCAAGTAGGCCTTAGTAGGCATCACTATGAACAAAGCTAGTGGAGGTGATGGAATTCCACCTGAAGTACTTAAAATCCTAAAAGATGATGCTGTTAAAGTGCTGCACTCAATATGCCAGCAAATTTGGAAAACTCAGCAATGGCCACAGGACTGGAAAAGGTCAGTTATCATTCCAATCCCAAAGAAGGGCTCAATTGTGACATCCGCTGGATCACAGAGAAAGCAAGGGCATTCCAGAAAAACATCTACTTCTGCTTCATTGACTACATCAAAGCCTTTGACTGTGTGGATCACAACAAACTGGAAAATTCTCAAAGAGATGGGAATACCAGACCATCTTACCTGCCTCCTGAGAAACTTGCAAGCAGATCAAGAAGCAGCCATTAGAACCGGACATGGAACAATAGACGGGTTCAAAATTGGGAAAGGAGTATGTCAAGGCTGTATACTGTCACCCTGCTTATTCAACTTATATGCAGAGTACATCATGTGAAATGCCAGGCTGGATGGAGCACAAGCTGGAATCAAGATTTCCAGGAGAAATATCAATAACCTCAGGTATGCATATGATACCACCCTAATGGCAGAAAGTGAAGAGGAACTAAAGAACTTCTTGATGAAGGTAAAAGAGGAGAGTGAAAAGGTAGGCTTAAAATTCAACATTCAAAAAACAAAGATCACAGCATCTGGCCCCATCACTTCATGGCAAATAGAGGGGGAAAAGTGGAAATAGTGGCAGACTTTATTTTCTTGGGCTCTAAAATCACTGCAGCCATGAAATTAAAAGCTGCTTGCTCCTTGGAAAAAATCTAGGACAAACCTAGATAGCACATTGAAAAGCAGAAACATCACTTTGCCAACAAACTTCCATCTAGTAAAAGCTATGGTTTCTCCAGCAGCCATGCTACAGATGTGAGAGTCAGGCCATAAAGAAGGCTGAGTGCTGAAAAATTCATGCTTTCAAACTGTGATGCTGGAGAATACTCTTGAATGTCCCTTGGACAGCAAGGAGATCCAACTAGTCAATCCTAAAGGAAATCAACCCTAAATACTCATTGGAAGAACTGATGCTGAAGCTGAAGTTCCAATACTTTGGTCACCTGATGCAAAGAGCTGACTCACTGGAAAAGATCCTGATGCTGGGAAAGATTGAAGGCAAAATGAGAAGGGGGCAACACAGGATGAGATGGTTGGATAGCATCACCATCCAATGGACATGAATTTGAGCAAATTCCAGGAGATAGTGAAGGACAGGGGAGCCTGGCATGCTGCAGTCCATGATGTCACAAAGAGCTGGACATGACTTAGCAGCAACTGAACAACAACACATATAGATTGTGTGTGTGTGTATGTGTGTGTGTGTGTGTATAAAGATTCCACACAGAAACCATTAGAACTGCTAAATGAATACAGCAAAGTAGTAGGATACAAGGCTAACATACAGAAATCAGTTGCATTTCTTTGTATCGACAATGAAATCAGAAGGGGATGTAAAAAAAAAAACTTTCAAAATCACACCTCCAAAAATAAAATACTTAGGAATAAACCTGATCAAGGAAGTGCAGTTATATACTGAGAACTATAAATTATTGAAACTTAAGATGGTTCAAAAAATGGAAAGATATCTCATGCTCTTGGATTGAAATAATTCCTATTATTAAAATGGCTATATTACCCAAAGCAATCTGCAGATTTAATGCTATCCCTATCAAATTACCTGTGACATTTTTCACAGAACCAGAATAAATAACTCTAAAATATGGAACCTTAAAAGACCCAGAATTGCCAAAGCAATCTTGAAGAAAAAGAACAAAGAAGGAGACATAACCCTCCCAGACTTCAGACAATACTACAAAGCTATAGTAATCAAAACACAGTGGCACTGGCATAGGCACAAAACAGACATATGGATCAATGGAACAGAATAGATAGCCCAGAAATAAACACACACCTACAGTCAATTAATATTTGACACAAGAGGCAAGAATACATAGTGAGAAAAAGACAGTCTCTTCAGCAAGTGGTACTGGGAAAGCTGGGCAGCCACACACAAATCAACAAAGTTAGAACACACCCTCACAACATGCACAGAAATAAACTCAAAATTACTGAAAACTTAAATATAAAAGAAGACACCATAAAACTCCTAGAAGAGATTATGAGCCAAAACATTCTCTGACATAAATCATACCAATGTTTTCCCAGGTCAGGTTCCCAAGGCAACACACACACACACACACACACACACAAATAAATGAACAGAACCTAATCAAACGTAAAAGCTTTTGCACAGTAAAGAAAAAAAAAGATAACAAAAAGACATTGTACATAATGGGATAAAACATCTGCAAATGATGCGACTGACTAGGGCTTAATTTCCAAAAGATACAAACAGCTCATACTACTCAACAGCAAAAACAAACAACCCAACAGAAAAACAGGCATTAGACCTAAGCAGACAGTTCTCCATAGAAGAAATACAGATGACCAATAGGCACATGAAAAGATAGGCAACATCACCAGTGAGTAAATAAATGCACATCAAAACTACAATAGGGTTACCACCTCACACTTATCAGAATTGCCATCATTAAAAAGTCTACAAGTGACAAATGCTGCAGAGGGTGTGGAGATAAGAGAATCCTCCCACCCTGTCGATGGGAATGTAAGTTGGTGAAAAACAGTATGGAGATTCTTCAAAAAACTAAAAATAGAATTACTATATGATCCAGCAATCTCATTCCTAGGCATTTATCCAGACAGAACTAATCCAAAAAGATAAATGCACCCACTATGTTCACAGCAGCACTATTTACAATAACCAAGACATGGCAACAACCTAAATGTCCATCAAAGAAGATGTGGTCCATATATATATACAATTAAATATTACTCAGCCATAAAAAAAGAAGGAAATAATGCCATTTGAAGCAACAAGGTGGCAACTAGAAATTATCATACTAAGTGAAGAAAGATCAAAATACCATATGGCATCACTTACATGTGGAATCTAAAATATGACACAAATGAATCTATCTGTGAAACAGAAACAGACTCGGGGACACAGAAGGACAGACTTGTAGTTGCCAGTGGGGAGGGGCTAGGGCGGGCGAGAGGGGGAAGCTGGAGCTGACTGGTGTAAACTGTTACACACAGAATAAACACAAGGTCCCACTGCAGAGCGCAGGGAGCTATATTCACTATCCCATGATGAACCATAAAGGAAGACACTAACAATAAACACGGATGTATGTGTGTGTAACTAAATCACTTTGCTGTAAGCAGAAGTTAACAAAACACTATAAATCAGCTATACTTCAATTGTAAAAATGAGAAAAATAAGAACTGATGAAAGACTCAACAATATAATCAGAATAAACACAGGGTGAGATTTTTTACCGAAGCAGAGTTTGTTTACAGTATTGTGTTGCTTTCAGGTATACGGCAGTGACGTGGTTACCTTTTTATTCTTTTCCATCACTGGCTATTATAAGACACTGAATGTAGCTCTCTGTGCTATAGAGCAGCGGCCACAACCTTTTTGGTGCCAGGGACCGAAGACAGTTTTTCCACGGACGGGGGTGGGGGATGGTTTCAGGATGATTCAAGCTCATTACATCTGTTGTGCCCTTTATTTCTAATATTACGACACTAGCTCCACTTCAGATCATCAGGCATTAGATTCAGGAGGTTGGGGGCCTCCCTATACAGTAAATCATTACTGTTTACCTATCCTGTATATAGTCATGTGTAACTGTTAACCCTACAACCCTGATTAATCCCTCTCCCTGCCCCTTTGGTAGTCATGTTTGTTTTCTATGTCTATGAGTCTGTTCCTGTTCTGTACATGGATTCATTTGTATTGTTTTTTAGATTCTACATGTAAGTGACATGGTATTTGCCTTTCTCTGGCTGACTGACTTCACTTAGGATGATAACATCTAGATCCGCCCATGTTGCTGCAACCCCTGCACAAGCCAGTGGCCCCCCAGCTCCACCAGCACCCTTGGCTCTCAGCCCCTAGTCAAGGGGGCCGGCGCTCTCAGACAGACAGCTGACACCAGCCAGGCCCCCGAAGGCTTAATGCTCCTTCTCGGACACATATCTCATCCCCGTTTCTCTGCGACCCCGCTGCTCCCAATCATGCTGTGACCCAAGTCACTGCATCACTTCCTAACCCTTCTCAGGTCCCCTCGGGGGCTGTGTGAGGGCAAACAGATTAAAACAGGGGGAAAAATTAATCTTCCTGCTGCAAAAAAGGAATGGGACTATCCCCTCTCTTGCCTTAGAGCATTTAGAACACCTGTAAATTCTTTCTCTGCCTCCTCTGAAATGGATGTCATCTCTATAAACAACTCCATCAGCCTGGTGCAGGTTTACAACCCAGGACCATCTTTCTCCAGGGCCTGGGAGCCGCCTCCTGAAGTGTGATCCTTAGGGAAGAGGCTCTCCTTCTACCCCCAGATTCTGTGGGGTACAGGTCCCTGGCTCTAGGCTGAAACCCCGCCCCTGTGAGAGGCCAGAACGTCTACTGTCCCTTTAGATAAAAGTGATCAGCTAACACAAACCCCAATTACAGGGGGAGCTGGCGTGAACTGTGTGTGACCAATGGTGCTGTCCTAAGTCCTAAGTAAGGACTGATGCTGGTCTGTCCCAGCAACATGTGTCTAATGGGCTGACTCTTCCCAGCTATATAAAAGAGTGAGCACCCCTCCTGTCTGCAATGGCCTGGTGATGAGACAAGCGTCATGATCTGGTTTCAGGCTTACTCAATCCTGAGCCCATCCTCCCTGCTCTACCCTGTGGAGAAGTTTTCTCGATCGGAGGAGATTTTGTTCTAATTACACAGGCACACCTTGTAGGCACACTACAGGTTTGAGTCCAGAACATCTCAGGCTGTAAAGCAAGCATTAAAACAAGGCGGGTCCTTTACTGTACAAATTCTTTGCTTTCCCGGTGCATGTTCTATAGTCTAGCCTGTTAAGCGTGCAGTAGTATTATGTATAAAAACACTGTGCAAACCCCCCCTTCTCCCCGGCGGTTAGTGCTGAGAGTGCGGAGTGTGTGCTCCGGGCTCGGAACACACATTTATTACTTTTAAAAAATCCAAAAAAAATCTAAAAAAATCTTTTAAAAAACCCCCAAAAAAATTTACAAAAAAATCCGCGTCTCCCCCGCCGGAGACTTTTTTTTTTTTTTTCCTTCCTCTTTTATAAAATAACCCGGTGAAGCAGCCGAGACCGACCCGCCCGCCCGCGGCCCCGCAGCAGCTCCAAGAAGGAACCAAGAGACCGGGGCCTCCCGCTGCCCGGACCCAACACCGCCACCCTCGCTCCCCAGCCGGCAGCCAGCAGCCAGCAGCCAAGCCTCCAGCGGCAGCGGATCGACCCAATTCTGCGGCCGTTGAGTAGTTCCGATTCCGGTTGATTTTTGTCCCTCTGCGCTTGCCCCCGCTCCCCTCCCCCCGGCTCCGGCCCCCCGGCCCCCGGCACTCTCTCCCCTCCTCTGACGGGAAAGGTCGCGCGGCCTGTGGCCCTGCAGGCAGCCGTGCCGAGATGAACCCCAGCGCCCCCAGCTACCCCATCTTGATGATGGTATTGATGATGAACGTCTCCGGAAAGAGTTTTCTCCATTTGGCACAATCACCAGTGCAAAGGTTATGATGGAGGGTGGTCGCAGCAAAGGTTTTGGTTTTGTACGTTTCTCCTCCCCAGAAGAAGCCACTAAAGCAGTTACGGAAATGAACGGTAATTGTGGCCACCAAGCCATTGTATGTAGCTTTAGCTCAGCGCAAAGAAGAGCGCCAGGCTCACCTCACTAACCAGCATATGCAGAGGATGGCGAGTGTAAGAGCTGTGCCCAACCCCGTAATCAACCCCTACCAGCCAGCACCTCCTTCAGGTTACTTCATGGCAGCTATCCCACAGACTCAGAACCGTGCTGCATACTATCCTCCTAGCCAAATTGCTCAACTAAGACCAAGTCCTCGCTGGACTGCTCAGGGTGCCAAACCTCATCCATTCCAAAATATGCCCGGTGCTATCCGCCCAGCCGCTCCTAGACCACCATTTAGTACTATGAGCCCAGCTTCTTCACAGGTTCCACGAGTCATGTCGACACAGCGTGTTGCTAACACATCAACACAGACGATGGGTCCACGTCCCGCAGCTGCTGCTGCTGCAGCTACTCCTGCTGTTCGCACCGTTCCACAGTACAAATATGCTGCGGGAGTTACAATCCTCAACAACATCTTAATGCACAGCCACAAGTCACCATGCAGCAGCCCGCTGTTCATGTACAAGGTCAGGAGCCTGACTGCTTCCATGTTGGCATCTGCCCCTCCTCAAGAGCAGAAGCAAATGTTGGGTGAACGGCTCTTTCCTCTAATTCAAGCCATGCACCCTACCCTTGCTGGTAAAATCACTGGCATGTTGTTGGAGATTGATAATTCAGAACTTCTTCATATGCTTGAGTCTCCAGAGTCTCTCTGTTCTAAAGTTGATGAAGCTGTAGCTGTACTACAAGCCCATCAAGCAAAAGAGGCTGCCCAGAAAGCAGTTAACAGTGCCACCGGGGTTCCGACTGTCTAAAATGATCAGGGACCATGAGAAGAAACTCGTGCTTCACCGAAGAAAAATACCTAAACATCGAAAAACTTAAATATTATGGGAAAAAACCATTGCAAAATATAAAATAAATAAAAAAAGGAAAGGAAACTTTGAACCTTATGTACCTAGCAAATGCCAGGTCTAGCAAACATAGTGCTAGCCCTAGATTACTTATTGATTTAAAAACAAACAAAAAAAAAAAACACAAAAAAATAGTAAAATATAAAAACAAATTAATGTTTTATATACCATGGGAAAAAGAATTTTCAGCAAAGTACAAAAATTTAAAGCATTCCTTTCTTTAATTTTGTAATTCTTTACTGTGGAATAGCTCAGAATGTCACTTCTGTTTTAAGTAACAGAATTGATAACTGAGCAAGGAAACGTAATTTGGATTATAAAATTCTTGCTTTAATAAAAATTCCTTAAACAGTGAAAAAAAAAAAAACCACTGTGCAAACCTTAATTAAATACTTTATAGCTAAAACATGCTGACCACCCTCTAAGCCTTCAGCCAGTTGCAATCTTTTTGCAAGAGTAATACCAAGGGTCACTGATCACAGATCACCATAATACATATAATAATAATGAAAAATCTTGAAATATCACAAGAATTACCAAAACATGACATAGAGACATGGTGAGCAAATGCTGTTGGGAAAATGGTGCCCATGGACTTGCTCGAGGTAGGGTCACACAGATCTGCAGTGGACAGAGTGATTCAGTGAGCTCTGCCTGGGTTTCCTGACAGCTAGTGCGGGTGAGGAAAGAGCCTGGGTCTGGACCTGCCAATATGTGTGGCCCAGGACAGCCTCCCACGCGTCCTCCCTCTCCCAGGACAAAACTGGCTACAGCCTCTGTGGAAACTCACTCGGGTGGTGGAGTTGAAGGTACTTTGTGTGTGGAAAGGAGCTCTTTTCACTTTTATCTACCTCTATAGTTTTCCACAATGAGCGCCCACTGCTTATAACTAAACACCTGCAGTGATTTTACAGTCAGGGCCATGGGTGCAGGTCCTTTAAAGGCAGGCTGGGCTCCTCCTGCCTCAGCAGTCCCAGAGGGGGCCCTCTCCTCCGTGGTGCTCATAGAAGCTGACCTCCTGAGGGGCGGGAAGGCTCTGAGCGAGGGTTCTGAGGGCTCCAAGCTGCCCCCTGCTCTGGACTCACCAGTGGGAAGTGGGCGGGAGGCAAGAGGCAGGGGAGCCACGTGGGCAGATGGAGCATCACAGCTGGGAGTCGGGCAGGCACCTGGCCCTGCCTGTGTCACAGGTGAATCCTTCCTCTCGGAGCCTCAGTTTATCCAAAAGTAAACTGAAGGAAAACCACCATTTATCAAGAACAGGATCTGCCAGGTACTACCCTGGTGGCTCAGCAGTAAAGAATCCGCCTGCAATGCAGGAGACTGGGTCAGGAAGATCCCCTGGAGAAGGAAATGGCAACCCACTCCAGTACTCTTGCCTTGGAAATCCCATGGACCGAGGAGCCTGGCGGGCTACAGTCCATGGGATCGCAAAAGAGTTGGACATGATGTAGCAACTAAACCACAAGATCAGTGTTAATCCACAACTACTGCCTAAGTAGGTTGAAAACTTTATTTCAGGACCCCATTTACATTCTTAAATTACTGAGGACCCCAAGGAGCTTTGATCCATGTATGCTGTATCTATAGGTATTTACCATATTAGATATGGCTTAGAATTTTTAAATATTCATGTTATTTAAAAATAACAGTAATTAAAACATCTACTTCTGCCTTATTGGCTATGCCAAAGCCTTTGACTGCGTGGATCACAACAAACTATGTGATCTTCTAGATGGGAATACCGGACCACCTTACCTGCCTCCTGAGAAACCAGTATGCAGGTCAAGAAGCAACAGTTAGAAGGGGACATGGAACAATGGACTGGCTCCAAATTGGGAAAGAAGTACATCAAGGCTGTATATGGTCACCCTGCTTATTTAACTTATATGCAGAGTACATCATGTGAAATGCCACACTGGATGAAGCACAAACTGGAATCAAGACTGCCGGGAGAAATATCAATAACCTCAGATATTCAAATGACACCACCGTTATGGCAGAAACAGAAGAACTAAAGAGTCTCTTGATGAAGGTGAAAGAGAAAGTGAAAAAGTAGGCTTAAAACTAGACATTCAAAAACCAAAGATCATGGCATCCAGTCCCATCACTCCGTGCCAAATAGATGGGGAGACAATGGAAACAGTGAGAGACTTTATTTTGGGGGGCTCCAAAATCACTGCAGATGGTGACTGCAGCCATGAAATTAAAAGATGCTTGCTCCTTGGAAGAAAAGCTATGACAAACCTAGACAGCATTATTAAAAAGCAGAGATGTTATTTTGCCAACTAAGATCTGTCTAGTCAAAGCTATGGTTTTTCCAGTAGTCACATATGGATGTGAGAGTTGGACCATAAAGAAAGCTGAACGCCGAAGAATTGATGCTTTTGAACTGTAGTGTTGGAGAAGACTCTTGAGAGTCCCTTGGGCTGCAAGGAGATCAAACCAGTCAAGCCTAAAGGAAATCAGTCCTGAGTATTCATTGGAAAGACTGACGCTGAAGCTCCAATACTTTAGCCACCTGATATGAAGAACTTACTCATTGGAAAAGACCCTGATGCTGGGAAAGACTGAAGGCAGGAGGAGAAGTGGATGACAGAGGGTGAGAAGGTTGGATGGCATCACTGACTTGATGGACATGGGAGTTTGAGCAAGCTCTGGGAGTTGGTGATGGACAGGGAAGCCTGGTGTGCTGCAGTCCATTGGGTCGCAAAGATTCAGACATGACTGAGCGACAGAACTTAACTGAACCCATTACATATCAACAGAAATAATGTTTTTATGAAAAATAGTATTTTCCTAAATAAGGAGAAAATTCAGAGAGAAGGACATTGTGTTTTCAAATCTCTTGTCACCTGTCAGTACCTTTGCATACATGTTCAGTCAAGTCCAACTCTTTGCGACCCTAAGGACTGTAGCCTGGCAGGCTCCTCTGTCCATGGAATCTTCCAGGCAATACCAGAGTGGGGTTGCTCTCCCTCCTTGTTAGTTGCTTGGCCTGAGACGACCCAGCCCTGGGGTCTACAGGCTCTGTGGCAAGGTTAATTGTGACCTCCAAGAGGAATTACGCCAAGGGGGGGCTTCCAGGACTGCTGCTGCCACTGCCGAGTGGTGAGCCCCTGACAACCCATGCTCCCACAGGAGACCCTCCAACATGAGCAGCGCTGTTTAGGCTAGCCAATACACAGAAGCAACCTAAATGTCCATCAACAGAGGAATGGCTAGAGAAGACATGGTACATATATACACTGGAATATTACTGAACCATTAAAAAGAATGAAATAATGCCATTTGCAGCAACATGGATGGACCTGGAGACTGTCATACTGAGTGAAGT
Organism: Odocoileus virginianus; assembly: GCF_023699985.2. NCBI lineage: Eukaryota > Metazoa > Chordata > Mammalia > Artiodactyla > Cervidae > Odocoileus > Odocoileus virginianus. Next base: position 46,181,333 of record NC_069693.1, on the reverse strand, counting down.
CAGTCAGAGAAGGAGAAATATGATATGACATTCCTTACATGTGGAATCTGAAAAGAAATTATATAAATGGACTTACAAAACATAAAGAGACTCAAAGAACAAGCTTATGGTTTCCGGGGAGAAGGATGGGGGGAAGGGATAGTTAGGGAGTTTAGGATGGACAGGTACACACTGCTGTATTTAAAATGGATAACCAAAAAGGTCCTGCTTTATAGCACATGGAACTCTGCTCGATGTTATGTGGCAGCCAGGATGGGAGGTGAGTTTGGGGAGGAATGGACACATGTATATGTATGGCTGAGTCCCTTCCTGTTCCCCTGAACCTATCACAACATTGTTAACTGGCTATACCCCAGTAGAAGATAAAAAGTTTAGGGGAAAAAAAATACTGGAGTGGGTTGCCATTTCCTACTCCAGGGGATCTTCCTGACCCAGGGATTGAAACCATGTCTCCTGCGTCTCCTGCACTGGCAGGGGAATTCTTTGCCACTGCATCACCTGGGAAGCCCTCAAATCTCTTTACTGTTGGCTATTTAATAGCAGGCAGTGGGATTCTCATCTGTATATTATTTTGGTCGAAGGAAGCGAAGAAAATCTAACCCACACAGACATGTGACTGGAAAGGTCCTGGTCAGATCATGTAGCAGGGCCTGAAGACCAGCTTCCAGGTGGACTCTATCACATCCTGACCACTTCCTCCTGTTACAGGAAAGTCCAGTGGCTTCTTATGTGCTTTGAAAGGGTTGTTCCTTTTACCCAGGTATGATCTCAACATCCTGTATTGGGCCATTTGGAAAATTTAAGCTCAGGGAGTCTAAGGGACAGCTCACTGGAGGCACGCCTCATTACACAACATCAAACACGGATACAGCTTTCCACCCATCCCCACCAATTTCATCAGGAAAGCCATCAAACCTTGCGAAGCTGTCAGCTGTGCAAAATTCTAATTTTCACGCGAAAGCCTGGACTTTATCACCAGCACAGACCCTGAGCTGGTCTCCTGGTCGCGGCCTGGAGGGCACTTGGCACCATGTGAACATCCTGTCACAGCCACACCCGCTCCTCCCATTGCATCACCAAAACCATTAAAAGGGCAGAATTCAAGAGCTGAGATTTACTAAATTAGCATCTGCCGTGGCCTCATCAAAACAGCCTCAGTGTGAACTGCGGGGACTGGGTGACCATGAGCACATCCCAAGCCAAAGCCACCAAAGCAAAGGGCGCCTTACGACAAAGGCAAATAGCGTCCGAGTGGTTTCGGAACGGCAGACCTTTAGGGTTCCACACATCACACTTTGAGGACTGCTACATTAATCCCTCACCATCCCTCCACCCGGATCAGGGGCTGAGCTGTTTTGCCAAAGAAGAAATTGGAGGTTTAGTGACGTTGATGCAAGGCCCCTCCAGGCCCTTCTGTCTGTAGCAGGACAGAAATCTGTTCTCGACCCTGGTCCCCCCTCCACACAGCCCAGCTCTCTGTTGTCTGCCCCCTCAGCTACTGTTAAGACCACCCTCCCCACTGCCCCCACTTGGAGCCCCTCCGCTGGGGCTCTCAGATGGCCAAGTCCCAGGTAACACCCTCCCATACCCCCACACCCTGATGATGACCCCACAATTGGCACCCTTCCACAGTGGTCTACGGAGCCCCCACAATTGGCATCCTTCAGGGCTGACAAAGCACAGTTCACCCCCTTCCCCTTCAGGGACAGCATGAGGATCATTCCAAGTAGAAAATGAGGAGGTGGGCCTTGGTCTCCCAGGCTCCAGGCTGTTCTCACCAGAGCACAGCTCCCCTAACTTCCCACCTCCCTGACTTCTCCCTGGCTCCCTTCCCCCAAGCTCTAAGTTGGGGAGCCATCTCAGAGAGTCTGGGAGGCTCACGTGGACCACAGACACCTCTCCCCCTGCCTGCTGACCCCAGGACCTCCTCTGCTAGGAGCAGCACTCAATCCAGGCTCCAAAGATCCCCAACTGGCACACTCCACCCCTGATCAGCCACAGGAGGGGTTAAAGGTTAAGCAAGGCCTCAGCACGCCCCCACCCCGGCTCTGAGGGCCACCTTGGTGGCATCACTCCCAGCCACCCTCAGCACCAGCTGGCAACTGCCACACCTCCAGGCAACTCCTCCTTGGTCACTGCATTCCGTCTGGGCCAGGGTCCTGGTACCAGCATCCTTGCTGGGCCAGCTGCACAGAGCACCTGGAAGCCCGGGCTGAGCAAAGCAGCCTGGCCCAGAGGGGCCACTCCTCCTGGGCCCCATTCCCTGCCACCATCTCTCCTCCCTTCACGCAGAGCCGGCAGGCACCTGTGGTCCAGGCCAGGGGCCCAGCTCCTTAGTCGGTGGGGGCTAGGGTTAGGGTTAGGGGGGAGAGCCTGAGAGGCCCTGACCTTGCAGGGAAGAAGAGAAGGGAGGTACGGGCTCAGGGGGACAGGATCCTCCCAAAGACTTGTGGAAGAACCGGCGGCAGTGCCAGACGCCTTGGGGGGCAGGTCTGAAGCTGCCTGGGGTCGGAGGAGGACAAAGTGCTGTGCATCTGTGATGGGGGTGAGCGGTGGGAGGCAGGCGCTGACACCTTGCACCCATGGCTTGAGAACATTCTGGAACCCAGCAGGGGAGGGGCGTCCCGTTATCCATGCCCCACCCCGCCCGCAATTAAAGGAGCAGAAAGGCACGTGTGTCTGCACAGGCCTGTGGTCCGGTGCGGGGGGCGTTGGGGAGGGCTGGGGAGCCACCGACTGGCTGGTTGTAAGGACGCGACACCCCAAAGGGCGAGCTGCCCTCTCAGAGGCCGAGCACAGTGCCTCCTCAGCTACCCGGGGGTCGCTCCCCCGGAATGACCCGCGCGGCTTCAAAAACTGCAAGGAGCCCTTCGGGTCCACGCACAAAGCTCAAGAAACTGCAAATACGTGTCTTATCTGCACGTCGGCGACTTCAGGCGTTCCCGGTAGTCCCCTAAACGCCGCTGGCTCCGAGCAGCCCTGTGGTCACCGACGGCCGCCGCGCGGGCCGAGAGGCGCCCGAGACGCGCCCTAGACCCGCGGGCGGACGCAGGGAGCGCGGGGCCTGCCGGGACAGCGCCGAGCGGCTCTAACTCGGCGCACCTGCCGGCGCGGGGCTGGGGGCGCAGAGGGACAAGGACCCGCCCAGCCTCCGCTGGCGGCCTAGCCCCAACCCAGGGCAACGGGAGGGCTCCCGGGGCCAGGGGCCAGAGGTCCTGGCAGGGGGCTCTGCCGCGGCTCCTACGCAGAGAGTAGACGCGGGGGCGGGGGCACGGACCTACAGGTAACAGCGTGCTGGTCTCCAGTCGGATGAGAGGTCTCCACGTGACAGGTGGGTGGTCTCCAGGTGACAGGCAGGTGGTCTCCTGTCAAATGAATGGTCTGCAGGTGATAGGCAGGTGGTCTGCAGGTGACAGGGTGGTGTTCTCCAGGTGACAGGCAGGTGGTCTCCAGGTGACAGATGGGTGGTCTCCAGCTGTTTGGCCCTAAGGGCACTCTCAGTCAGCTGAATGGGGAATGTCCTTCTCTGTTGCTAGTTTCGGGGGAACACACAGTCTCATTTCAGCTTATTGAACATAAGACAAAGAACCAGGAGCTGGAGGAGCAGAGTCTGGCCTAGTGACAAGTAACCCGGGAAGTATCTAGGGGTCTCATGGGGTTTCTGAGGAAGGACCAACTTCATCTATGTCATTCGGGGAAGTCTTTGCAGCAAACCGTCTCCCAAAATGTTTCGAAAAACAAGAGATTTGTCCGGCTTCTTGTTTTGGGGGGTTTTTTTTGCCCATGTTACATGGCATGTGGGATCTTCCCCAGCCAGGAATCAAATCCATGCCCCTAGCACTAGAAGCTCAGAGTCTAATCACTGGACACTAGCAAAGTCCCCTGTGAAACTTCTTAACTGCCCCTGTTTTCTGGGAGCACAGGCTCAGAGGGGACCCGACCCAGACACCCTGGCTGTTCCAATATTTCCCAGGGGAACCCATGTCCCCTGGGCCCAGCCCAGCCGGGGAGCACAGCACTGCCCTGAGCCCACAGCGGCCCCTGCTGGAGGGAGGGAATGGGTGTCCACACAGGTCTGAAGAGGGAGCTGAGCCAGCCCCAGGCACTATGCCCTCGGCAGCCCCTGGGCATTTACCCCGAGGGCCACATGGGCTCAGCAGAGAGTAGAGCCTCAGAGCAGCTACGAATGGCACAGCCCTGGTGTCCCAGTGGCCCAAGGGCTCTATGTGGCACACCTGGCCTGGGGCCCTAGCACAGTCCCTTTCCCAAGCCCCGTTTTCTGGGCCTGTTCCAGAGAAGCGCATGCTCTAACCTCTTACTGCTGCCTCTGTTCCCACGGGGCGACAGCACCTCTGCATCGTCCGGGACCACTCGAGTTCTGAGCCACAGCAGGTTCGGCTTTACGTGTGTCCCCGCAGCCTCCTGGCTCAGCTGGGAAACAACCACAGGTGCCATGTCCACACACCAAAGTGTCTTTGCTTTTAGCCCCTCGGGTGCAAAATCCATCCAGAGCACAGTGCTGGTCCTGGCCCCTTAAACAGGGGTGCTGCTTGTCACAGGCGCTGTCACAGTCAAGGGCTGGGACTGTCCTCCAGCTGGCACATCCCTTAGCGTGCAGCGGGTTGTCACAGCTTTCGGCTTTTGTTCCCCAGACAGGGCGCTGCTCTGACCGAGAAGCTCATCTCTCTACTCCACGTGCCCAGACCTCTGGCCCCAGCCCAGCTCTGGTATTTTTTGACACTCTCTGGGGGTGGAACTGCTATTCTGAAAACCGGGAAATAAAAATTGGAGCCAGTGAGGGGCTTCAGAGGGAGGGGCTGATGCATGCCAGGTTTGGCGACCCGTGGGCCACCCGACAGAGCTCCAGAGAGCCACATGTCAAATTAAGCCAGAAGCACAGCTCACTCCGGGAGTTGGGGCAGCAGCCTGGGGTCCTCTCTGACTTTCACAAGTTCCTTTTTTCCATCTGCAGAGAGGTGAGGTGCCTAAATTAACTTATTTCCTGACTTTCATGTGTGTCCTGGGTAGGGGGCAATAAACAGTTAACCTCCCTGTCGATGAGATGTTCCTACACCAAAAAAAGACAGAAAGGGAGCAGTTCAGACAGCGAGACTGGTACAGTGGTAAGGCCAGAAGTCTGGTAACAGGTACCCTCACTGAGCCCTGTCTTAGCTGGGGTGGGGCGGCCCAGCGCAGGTGTGCAGGGTGACCAGAGAGGTATGGAGAAAGGCCAGGACCAGCACCAAGACCTTGACCCAGCAGGCCGTCTGCAGTCATGGGAGATGCTCACACCCAGGCAGCATCTGTCTTGGAGCTCAGCCACAAGGTCAATGAGAGGGCACCCTTCCTCCAGTGAGGCCCCGTCTTCTCATCAGCCCCCATCTGTCCCTCGGCTCTCTCTGGGGACAGAGTCCCACCATGGCCCAGCTTTCAGGATGCCCTTTCTCCCTGCCCAGTGTACTCCCTCACTCCCACCTCCTTCCATCCTGGAGGTCATACTCAGGCCACCTCTGGACACACAGACCTCCTCCCAAACAAGTGTCCATGGAAAATCTGCTTTAATGGGCATCACGGTGGCCAAGAGGTAAATAATCTCAGAGGGAATGGGGCTGGGCTCAAGACGCTGTGCCTTTGTCCTAAGGAGCTTTGTGGGCAGGAGCTCAGGGACTCACCCGTGGGGGACAGGTGACCCCCTGAAGGTCTTCCTGGCCTCAGTTTCCTCATACATTAAAACCGACACAATTGGAGGCCCCCCTTGACAGGGTCATTGCCAGGGTAAAAGGGCTGCAGATAGGAGGCTGGCCCAGGGCCCAGAGCCCTCACCCATCAGTAAGGACCCCCAGGGAGTGTGGGGGGATGGCAGCCATGGACGGCGGGGTGTGGGGAGGGGGAGCAGCCCAGCAGTGGCTCACTTGGGGCTGCAGTAATCCAGACCAGGCTTGTCATGTGACCATGGCCACACGCACTCACACCAGCTCTCTCTCCTTATTGGTGGACAGCAGGGTGGGCAGCTATGTGTCCTAATGGAAGGCTGGGCATCAGTTCGTCCAGCTTAGCTGCCACCTTCTGGCAGGTAAACAGGCCAGGTCCTGGCCAAATCACGTGGTACAAGGCAGGCCACCCCCAGGGTCCTTGACCTGAGGGCTGGTGCAAGGATCCTGGGTCCTGGCCATCTACACGTGGCCCTCAGTCCAGGCTCCACTGGTTCTTGGCGTCAAAGCAGAGGTGACTGTCGTTGGTCTGCATCCCTTGAAACCACTTACCACATGGAGCAACTGCAGGGAATTGGCAGGGAGGAAACAGGCCTGAGATTCTGAGAGTCGGGCCAGGCGACTCTCCCACCAACTGGCCCAGAAACCCATCCGGTTCCCCTGTGAAGGGCTCTTTCTGCCCCCTGCCACCTGAATTGTCAATGCCTTTGGCTGCAGCGTTCCACCCAGAAAAGTGGTGAAGCCTGAGAGGAGGAAGCCTGGGGCCTATCTGTCCCACGCTGTGAAATCCCCTCCATCCCTGGATGTAGAAGGTAGTGGTCAGCAAAACGGGCTCCTTGAGGGCAGAGCTTGGATGCCTCAGGGCAAGAGGGCTCAGGAAGGCTTCCTGTTTATGGCTCAGTGGCCACAAGAAACAGCACTCTGCTTTGTTCATACCCTGAGACAGCCCCGCTCTCACATTGTGGCCCAGGGACAGAGCTCACAGGGGAGGAGGTGGGAGGCTCAGAGAGCCATTGGCAAAGGGGTGTCTGCCCATCTCCTGGCCCTGCCAGCCATCAGCAGACAGGATCCAGCTGGGGAGCAAACCGAGGGAGGGGGGAGGGGCTGGGCTGGGGGAGGGCAGCCTTCAGACCATGCTGAATCCAGGCCCCTGCTGCAGGAGTGGGGGCCCTGCTGCCTGAGGGCCAGCGGCCTCGCTCCTGCTGGTCTCTGCCTTCTGGGGGGTCTCTCGGACTGCACTGTAGCTGGCAGTGCTAAGGCTGGCCATGCGCCTCTGTGGCCCCTCCGCCCTGCACTGACACAGCTGCCGGAAGGCCGCCTGGAACTTCTGGGACATGAGGCTGTAAATGATGGGGTTGACGGCACTATTGGCATACACGCAGGTGCGGCAGAAGAGGAGCACCCGGGGGTCCAGGAAGGGCTCAGACACGAAGGAGTTGAGAAGCAGCAGCGAGCGGTAGGGCATCCACAGGACGGTAAAGGGCAGCACGACCACCACCAGCATCTTGGTGACCTGTGGGCGGGAGGGCTGGGTGGGCGACCGCCATCACCCTTCACGCCGTGGGGCCAGCAAGGCCGGTGGCCAAGCTGAGGCTGTGGCTCCTGCCTCAGGATGTCTTTGCTGAGCACATGATGAGAACATAATTGCAATATCACTGAAATTACTACAGTGTGCCCATTGGGCTCTACGCTAAACGTTTCCCGTTCAGGAGCCCAGGGCCAGCATTCAAAGCTGTGCTGGTCGACACACCGATGGAATAGCCCCACCTCAGGTGCCCACTGGTGCACCCCATCCCCCAGACCTCTCAGACCCCTAGGAAGTAAAGACCGGATGCCTGGAGCGGCACCTCAGGCATCTGTTGAGGGGTGCTGCAGGGAAGCCTGGGTGGATGCCGTTGCTGCTGGCACTCAGGTTACATTCCCTGCAGCGGGCCTTCCAGTGGTGCCATTGTCACCTCCACCTGGAGGAGGAGGAAGGGAATTCCCCAGCAGTCTGGTGGTTAAAACTCAGGGGCTTTCACTGCCATGGCCCAGGTTCAATTCCTGGTTGGGGAGCTAAGATCCCACAAGCCTCGAGGCAAAAAAAAAAAAAAAATAAGAGGAAGCAGAGGCTCAGAATGAGAGATCACACTGCCCAGGCACCATGAACCAGCTTCTCCTGCAGCCCGTCTGTGCACAGTCATGTCCCCATTCTGCACCCCATTCTGTTCTTTCAGCTCAGGAGTGAGTCACCAGGGGGCTGAGGACAGGAACATGCTGGGCTCCAACTTCCCGCTGCCAGCCCAGGGTCACGGCATCTCTGGGAGGGAGGAGGGTCAGTGGGAGGGGAACGGGCAGATGTCCTGGCCACACAGAGGAACAGCCATCACTGATCCATGCAGAGAACTTCCTGGGGATCCCAGAGCTGAGGGGAGGTCTTGGGGGTCCCCTCATCTGCTCTATCTTGGCCTCTGCCTGCTGCTGCCTCCAGAGTGCAGGGGGCAGGGGGTGGGAGTGGGAGTGCTGAAGCCAGCAAGCCTAAGCTGGGTGACCTTGGCCAGCCCCCTTCACCTCTCTGAGCCTCTGTCTCCACTTGTGGCATCAGGAGAATTGCAGTGTCCTTCAGGAATTGGTCTATGGGGAGGTGGGGGGTGAGGGATCCCCATGAAATCATTACTCCTTTGCCCCAGGAAGTGTGACGCCTGTGTGTCCATAGCTTTGTGCTGGGGCCATGCTACAGCCCACGTGAAAGCAGGCCTCGACTGCTCACGCCTCTGGTTCTCCATTTCGCTCTGTCTCCCCGTCTGTCTCTTTATGTCTCTCTCCCTGTCTCTTTCTGTGTGTATCTCTGTCTCTCCTTCTCTCTGTGTGTCTCCCTCTCTGTCTCTGTGCCTCTGTCTCTTCCCCAGTCCCTCCCTCTCTCTGTCTCCCCCTCTGCTTCTCCCCCACTCACATTTCAGCTGCTCATCCACAGGGACCCTCTCTGCTCAGCCCTCCCCCCGCCTCAGCCTCTCCACGCGCCCATCGTGGTTACACGTGGGAGCCTGTACAAGCCTGTCTTGGGCTGCAAACATGTACGGATCTCCTGAACCCTGAGATGTGGTCCCCCGTCTCAGAAGCCCCAGAGTTGCCCCAGTCAGGGCTGAGTGCTTCCAGGGCCCTCGGAGTGTCCACCCCATTCCCCCCATCCCTCCTGACCATTCGTGCACCAGGCCCTCCCTCTGTTTCTCCCCACCTGGACCACTTCCTGGGTATCTGCTTGGTCTGCCCTGCTGCCAATCTCAGATCTTAATTCAGTCGTCACCTCAATGAGGCCTTCTTGAACTTTCCCCTAAACTCTCTCTCTTCTGGGCAGTATTCTGCAGAACAAGTGTTTACTTGTCTTACCATCAGCCCCAAAGGCAGGATGTTTATCTTGTTCTGTTCTCCCCAGCTTCCAGCACCTAGAACCTCACCGAACACACAGTCGGTGCCCAGAGACACCTGCTGAGTGAGTGGGTGAACAGGGGTGGAGCCAGCACCCCCCGCCCCATCCATTCACCCCTTTGCCGAAACCCCCTGTCTCTGTACAAACTGCCCCCTCCCACCCCCCAGCCTCAGGAGACCTTGTACCTGCTTCCTGGATGAAGGGAAGCCTCTGGTCTCGCAGCAGCTGGCCCCCGCACCCCCGCCAGGCTCACGAGGCTGTCTCCCCAGGGCTCTTGCCTCCAGCTGGGCCTCACTGTCCCTGTGCTGGTCCCCAAGCTGTGGCAGGTGTGCCAGGGTGCTCCGGAACAAGACCCTTGCGATAAGTCCGGAGAGCACCGTGGCTGCCAGTAGGGGCGCAAGGAAGAAGACAGTGAAGTCTAGCAAGTAGATAGGTAGGTACAGGCTGCAGGCCACCTGGTAGCCGCACTGGAGGCCCCGGCTCCCACCAGCATCCAGGTCCACCAGGAAGAACCACAGCAGGCAGTACACGGACATGGTCCCCCAGACACCCACCACGACTCGCTTGGCCTGCACCATGGTGCACACGGTCTGTGCCCACATCGGGTGGCAGATGGCAATGTACCTGCAGGCCACAGGGCAGTCCTGTGACCCACCTGCCCTCCTGGGCTATTGGGCTGCAGTGGGGACACCTGACGCACTCGGCCAATCAGATTCCCCAATGAGGAACCAAATGCGATGTGATGGTTTAACTGGCCCTTTCACTATGGACCTGGGAGGTTGTGGAGATCTGGGGAGTGGAGTGGCCACGTTGAGGCAGCCTCGGGGGCTGGCAGAGCAAGGCGCCAATCTCAAGAGGGGAGAGCGGGCCGAGTCAGAACATACAGCCCCTTAAGTTCTGGCCAGGCCCACGAGGCAGAGGTGCCCCTTCAAAGACCTTGACCTCTGTGAAAGTTCCAGTGGGCTTCCTACTGCCCACTACCAAAGGTCTCGGGCTAAGGGGTCAAGGACACTGTGACCCCAGATGGCACAGCGGGCAAGAGGCAGGACTGGGCCAGCGTATGTAAGTCAGAGGCCTCGGTTCTGTCCCCAATCTGTGTGGCCCTGGACAAGATGCTGAGTCTCTGGGCCAATGTGCCAAAGGCCACGCAGCTGAGAAGAAGCAGAGCTGATACTGAACCCAGTCAGCGGGCTTCAGCATCTACATCCTGAGAGGTGGGATTGCCTCTCAGGTGTTAACTTCAGAGCTGGAACAGGCCCAGGAGACTGTCCTGTCCAGCTCCCACATTCCCAAGGGGAACACCATGCCTGAGGAGTGCCAGGCTGCCTTGGCATCCTGCAGCAAGTCAGAGGCAGAGGTGAGATGAGAAACCCACTTCCAGGCACCTGCCCCCTCTCCACCGGGCTCCTCCAGGGTCTCACCCAGCACCCCTCTTCATTAACGGAGAGCAGCCTCAGTTTACCAAGGATCACAGCCAGGAAGTCCTGAGCTGTTGGGGGGGGGGGGGACTGGAGATGCACATACCTCTCCACTGTGAACGCCAGGATGGAGCAGGAGGAGGCATTGATGCCCAGATACTGCAAATAGGTGATGCCCAGGCAGCTGGCGTGGCCATACACCCACTGCCCAGCCAAGCTCTCAGAGACAGTGGGCATCCCTGCAGCCACCAGCACTGTGAGGTCTGCCAGGGCCAGGCTGACCACGTAGCAGTTGGTGAGCATTTGCATGTCCCGGGTGGTCAGCACCACCAGGACCACCATGGCATTGCCCACGATGCCCACCATGCACACAAAGAGCACCAGGAAGATGGAGACCCCCTTGTCTGCAGGGCCCGGGACAGCCTCACTGGGAGCCAGGGGCACGGTGCTGGGGCTGCCTGGCCCGCTCCCACTCTCCATGGTGGCTGCTCAGGCACTAGGGGGCAAGGGGATTCCAGAAGGTGTCCACACCGTTGGCTGGGGCCTCATGCCACTGGACAAACACTTGCCTCTCCCGAGAGCCCAGCCCCGGGGACTCATGGGGACCCAGCACAGGTGACGTGACTGGTTGGCCAAGAGAAGGACACAACGGGGACGCTCCTTCCAGTCTGTGCCATAAAGGTAGTCAGCGAGTCACCGGCTCTGCCAGTCTCAGTCTCCTGGTGCATAAATACAGATGGTCGTGCTTAAGACATGAGACGGCAAGGAGACTGAACCCAGAAGGACACATGTCGCACCTTGACTCAGTGCCTCCTGGATGCTTGGCGGCCCGCAGTCCTTTCACTAGGAAGCCACATGGCCTCTCCAAGTCCCGGCCAGCTCATCTGTGAAACTGCTTCTCAGGGATGCAGTGAGATCCCCACAAAACCAAGAGACACAGAGGGTTCTGGGCTGGGAGACTGGCTCTGTCCCACATCTGTTCCTAATGTTAACATTAAGGCTTTAATTCCCCTGGGCCTCAGTCTCCACACCTGGAGACCCTAACAGTAGCTCAGTCCCAGGGGGCTGTGCAGAACGAAAGGGACAGGCACACCAGGGTGTCAGGGGCCCCACACGGACTCCACTCCCCCAGCTCTGGAAACACCAGTCAGCCACCCACCTCGACCCATCACAGGGCGATGGAGCAGTGAAGTCATGGCTGGGACTCAGGCCGACAGGTGAGGTCCTGGTGCCCACACGGCCCTACAGCACACCTACACACGCACACCACACACTACCCACTCCTCCACCCTTTAATTCTGTGGGTGTCACTGGCCAGAAGGGCCCCCGCCAGCTCCCTCAGAGTCCCGTCTGGGCCCCTGGTGGCCGAGCGACCCAGGACCAGAGTGGAGCCCTCCTTGCACAGCAGCACACAGAAACCCAGGTACACAAGCTAGACACACACAACACACACGAAACAAAATCCCCCTGTACAGCACGCCCAACACACACCGACCCAGAGCCCAACATACATACGTGTCCCCACTTTGGCGCGGACATAGACACACACTCAACTTCGCACACACAGGTACCAACCACACAGGGACCCAAATGCATGCGTGGGTACATAACTGCACATCACAACTTGCCCACAACCCGGGCATCTGTGTTACAACTACAGATGCACACTGTCCACGTTCATACACCCAGGTGCTCAGAGACACAAAACGCCACATGCCTGTGCGCCCAGGCTCCTGCAGCCACTCCCCAGACACGGAGCCCCTCACCCTCCTGAACACGAGCCTCCCTTCACTCTACCTGGAGGAGACCTTGTTGCCCCTGGAACCCAGCGGCCGGCACGATCCCAAAGGCTGCATTTCCCTCCAGCTGGCAGAAGCCAGCAGCCACCAGTCCGGGGGAGAGGGGGGTGGAAGAGAACCCAGAGCTCTCCCAGAAGTCCCTCTTCCCCCATGGGCAAGGCCCCCTGCAGCTCACCCATCTCTGCCACCTCGGCATCCCAGGGTCCCCTACCTCCCCACTTCCATCTCTTCCTCCCCTGCACACAAGACTTTTGCCAAAGAACATTCCCCCAGGCGGCCAGCAGGGACCACTCTCCCCTAGCCCAGGTGAGCCCCCAGGAGAAACTTGCAGTGCTGAGAACTTACCAGGTCAGGAGCCTCCGGGCCTTTCTCCTCCTCCTCCTCCTCCCAGGGAAAGAGGGAGGGGAGAGACGGTCCCGCGGTCCAGCGGCACAGGCTTCTGTTCTGCAGGTTGCAGTGCTACACAGATGTGCTGAGTGCTCACAGACACGCATGAGGCCCTGCCAACTTCTCCCGCCCCCTGTCGTCCCCCCTTGTCCCCCTTAGTCCCCCCTCGTAGGGCTGAAGTCAGCTGACGTGGCTTCCCCAGCAGGGAGACCCCTGAGAAGAAATCCCAGGACCCCAGCTTCCCCCAGAGCACAGGCTGGCCAGGCTGGGAAGGACCCCATTAAGCCTGCTGAGCCTCTGGAGCCCTGCAGGACGAGGCAGAGACCCAGGAGGGTGGGGGTGGACCAGTCCTTTACTCCCTGGGGGCCCCCCACTTCCATCTGCAGAGGAGGGAGCACAGAGTTGAGTGCCTCCTGCAGGGTGTGCCTGCGGGGAGACTGGGACTGCGGTTGGGGCGTGAATGTTTCAGGTGAAGGATTGGGACTGGGCCTGGGCCTGGGGGCTCCAGGGAGCAGGGGACCCCATGCTTCCTGCTGGGCTGGGGCTGCCGCTGTGTTCCCCATGGCCAACACACCTCCTCTTGGCTAGCTTTCAGGAAGAGACCCCAAAGGGGCCCCACAGCTGGCTCAGAAATGAGGAATCCTGCTATGGCCTCCAAATGGCCATGGGCCTGGCTCCTCTGAGGCGTTTAAAGTGCAGATTTCATCCCCAGGTCCATCCTCAGGCTGTGAGTCGCAGCCCACACCCCCAGGAACCCAGGAGGAGCCTGGGAAGGGTGCAGATTCCTGGTCACCAGGTCCAGCATCCAGGAGCCAGGCCCTTGAATTTCGTCTCCCAGAAAGTCCAATGACAACAAGTGTCTTATCTCTTTTTTTTTTTTAACATTTTGATTTTGGAATGTAATATACTCATATAAACATGCTTGAAATACAAAAGGACACGTGAATGAATAAAGTGGGCGTGCGGATACCATCGCCCTGCCCTGGCTTACATCCTGGTTACTGTCTGCTGCTGCGACCACCAGGTGCTTTCTGTAACCAGCACAGCGGACTGTGTCCTGCTCATTCCACTGACACTGGCAGGTGGGCATCTGCCTGATTATGACTGTCCGGATCATCCATTCACCCCTGCTGTATGGCTCTCCACCACAGGCTGGGCTGCAAAATGTCCACACAGGATGGACTGTTGGTGGACTTCTATGTCGTTTCTAGTTTGGGGGATCACAGATGCCACTGCTGTGAACTCTCCTGTACGTGAGTCCTGGATGAGTACATTTTGGGAAAGGGCGGCGGAAGAGATGGCATATTCCCTGCCCTGGAAGGGGCACCCCAGCTCCCCCAGGGCTTCCTGAAATGCTGGGAAGCCACACGGAGGGCTCCATGGTGCCTGGTGGACAGAGGATTTCTCTGCCTCTCCTTGTGACCACCCTCAGCCCAACCCCCACCCCCTCCTCCAAACTGGCCCTCCCAGGGAATTCCTTCCCAAGAGAGCTCTCGACTGCTGTCCTCCTGGCTGGTGCTGAAATCACCTGGCTGGACTAGAATCTGTCTTCAGCTTCACGCGGGGCCCTCTCTCTATATCACTCCTCCTGCCCATTGGTGTGGGGGTCCGGCTCCTCTTTTGGACAGGAAAGTCACCAAAGAGACAGAGGCATCGCCAGCTAGCACCTACGTAGAGAGCACCTCACTTTCCCTGAGTGCTCACCCACTAGCTTGCCTGTGGACAGACCACATTCCTCAGTTTCCTGTGTCCATACCCTCCATGTGCCCCAGGAGTCCTGCAGCCAGCAACCCCCTCCCCAGCAGCACAGAAACTCTCTGTGTCTTCTCCAGGTACAGGGTGGTCACAGAGCTCTTGTTCATAATAAGAGAACTCCCTGACAACTTAGATGTCCAGAGTGGTAAGGACCTGATGCTGTTAAAACTGATGCCTTGGAGAAAAACTAATTGGCACATGATCCATTGAATTAATGAGGCTTCCCGGGTGGCTCAGATGATAAAGAATCCTCTTGCAATGCAGGAGACCCAGGTTCGATTCCTGGGTTGGGAAGATCCCCTGGAGAAGGGAATGGCTACCTACTCCAGAATTCTTGCCTGCAGAATTCCATGGACAGAGGATCCTGGTGGGGTACGCTCTATGGGGTCACAAAGAGCTGGACATGAGTGAATAACTAACACTTTCACTTTTCCGTTGAGTTAGAGGGCAGGCTGCAAATAGCAGGCGAGCATTCCCTCCTGTTTGAAGAATGTATTCATGTCTAATAGCCGCCGTCCACCAGGAGCTTGGCATGTGCCAAGCATGGGGCATGGCCCTAGGCATCTTGTGTAACCATCACAACTATCCCTTCATGGTGACAACTTCATTGTTGCTGTTTTCTGGAAGAGAAAGCAGAGCCTCACAGATGCAAGTCGACTGCTCAAAGCCACACAGCTGATCAAAGGCAGAGCGGAGGTGTGAGCCCAGATCTCTCCTTCTACAAAGTCGGTGTCCTCAGCCTCAGGGTGGATGGTCACCACTGTGCCTGTGCTGTGACTCCAGAAATGCCTGGAGAAAGGGAACACCCGGTGCTTGGGAGCCTACCCTGATGAATGTGGGTGATTCTGTAGTTAGAAAAAGTGACAAAATGCCTGGCTGAAGAGCTGCCTTCCTAGTGAGATCCTTCCTGTATTTGGTCCCAAGGCCAGAGCAGGACGTGGGCAGGAGGAAGGTGACACTTCCTAAAATGTCAGCCTCCAGTCCTTGGACTCAGGGCCTTAGCAAGCGGTGTAAACATCCAGCTGGGGGGTTCCAGGCTCAGGATGTCACAAACAGCACACCCCAGGGTGCTTCAGGGCCCAGGGGAGGGATTGGTGTCTGGGTGAGACCCCAAAGAAACACCACGTATCTGACTAGCACACACTAACATGGCCACTCAACTACCCTCTGTCAATACCCAAGGCCCTCCTCCTGGCCGTGCCGACACCTGCTGGAACCGTCTAGATGTCCCCGCAGCCCAGGATCCAAAGAGTAAATGTGTGGCCCTACATCAGAGGACTTCTGGTTTAGGGCCCTACATCAGCCCTTCTGGCTGGCCAGTGGCCATGCTGTCTGGTTATCAATGAATATCTGAGAGGGATGCCTGGGTCTTGCATGATGGGGTCTACTGGACAGAAAGGAGTAGGCAGCTCCAAGCCACCTTCCGTGAGGAAGGGGTGGGATGGGAGGTGCTCCTGGGAGGTGACGTCATGTTTGTGCAAAAGGAAGCAGAGATAGAAGTTTGCATAAAGAAATGAGGCCAGTTGGTACTAAAAGGCAAAACTCACACTCAGGCAGTGAGCTCACACAGAGCCTGGCCCCCACTGTAGCAGTGGCCCTACAACCTTGGCCCTCTGGTGCCTAGGGGCCAGCCGCCCCCAGCGCAGGGCTGACACTACAGTCTCCTTGTCATCTGCTCCTCTGAGTGTGGTGAAATCTGGGGCCGGGGCTGTCCAGGTCTGGTGCTCACACAGCCAGTGTCCGGCAGAGAGGATGGGCAGGCTGGCCAGGGCCTCGGGCTCTCGAGGTCCCTACACGGCAGCTCCGTGCTGGTCCTCTGCACCCAGCGGGGACCAGCCGGACTAAGGGACTGCTCAGGACCATGAGTCTTCACAGGTGGGCTGGTGGGTTCCTGGCGCCTTCCCGGAGCCTGGCCACCACAGCTTACTTGTCTTCAGGATAGGACCACAGTGGGGCCTGCGGTTTCACGCGAGCTCTGCTGGTGGCCTCACGGGTTCCCTGGTGAACTCAGTCAGTAAAGAATCTGCCTGCAAGGTGGAAGACCCAGATTCATCCCTGGGTTGGGAAGATCCTCTGGAGAAGGGAATGGCTACCCACTCCAGTATTCTTGCCTGCAGAATTTCATGGACAGAGGAGTCTGGCGGGCTCCAGTCCATGGGGTCACAAAGAGTTGGACATGACTGAGTGGCTAACACATGCAAGGTGAAGGAGGGTGTTGGGGTGAGAAAGTGCTGTGCCTGGATCACCACTGTGGGAGGAAATCCGGGACCCTTGATGAAGGCCT
Organism: Odocoileus virginianus; assembly: GCF_023699985.2. Classification (NCBI taxonomy): domain Eukaryota; kingdom Metazoa; phylum Chordata; class Mammalia; order Artiodactyla; family Cervidae; genus Odocoileus; species Odocoileus virginianus. Next base: position 46,164,573 of record NC_069693.1, on the reverse strand, counting down.
GCAAGTGGGAACTGAGCTGACCTTAGTTCAATTTTCATTCATTCATTCATGGAAACATTCTGCCCAGGCCCTGCTGTGCAGGTAGCCCTGGGGCCACAGAGACAACAGAAGCCCACAGCCTCAGCCAGGGAAGGTCCCAGAGCCCTTCCCCCTACCTCCTGGGGCCTGCAAACCTCCTGACACCAGCAGGGACAGGGGGCCACTCCTCAGTGGGTCTCAGGGTTGCCCCTGGATGTCTCCAGGGAGGGAAGGAGGCCAGGTGGAGTCCGTGCCTCAGAGGACAGAATGGAGCCTGTAGGAACAAGGACCCCAGTGGGGTCAGCACCCCTGATGGTGAGCCCACCGTTCTGCAGCCTCTCACTCCACCTGCATGGGGGCTGAGATGTGAGTGGGGTCTGGATGAAGATGGGGTGTGTGTGCATGTGTACACAAGCCTGCACCCACCCGTGCCCCTCACCACCTGACTGTGCGCCAGTGCAGGGGATGGACAGCCTGTGAGTGTCTGAGAGTCTGAGGCCCACCCAGACGGGACCCCAAATGCTGGGGTCTAGCTAGGGCACTCTCTGGTGACAGCATGAGGCAGCCACGCAAGCCAGCGGGGGGTTGGCCACTTGAAGAGGTGAGATCTCCTGGTTCCCACCTCTGGTGGATCCTTCCAGCAGATCCACTTTCCCAATTGCAGCTTTCAGACAGTTGCCCTCGTGGGGAGCTCACCTGTGCCCCTGGACATATTCATAAGGACACACACGCATGCGCTGAGGCACTTGGAGGCAGGCAGTTGGGCAGAGGAGCAGCAAGGGGATGAGCGCTGAGCAAAGGCAGAGGACTGAGTGAGCACAGAGAGCATCAGGCACAACTTGCTGGCATTGGGCACAGAGAGCATCAGGCACAACTTGCTGAACTGAGGAGGCAGGACACACCCTCGGGGGTTCAAGGGGAATCTCCCACCCTGGGGAAAACCTCGGGGACAAGTGGAAAGCCCTAGGCAGGGCAGGTGGGAGCAGAGCCAGAGCACGTGGCCCTAGGAGAGACAGACTGCAGGTGGAGCCTACAGAGAGGGAGGTGGACCCAGAGGCCCCCTCCAGGGAGCACAGATCAGCCCTGGTGACGCCTAGAAGCAAACTCACCTGGGCCAGCGACATTCTAGAACCACCTGCTGGGAAGAATAAAGCCTCACCTTCTTTGGGAGTAGATAATTCATCCACAAAATTTACATTTGTCTTACCCAACAGCCCCAGCCAGGGCACCGTGATATGGTCACTTGGGTTTTGTGATTGGGCTGCCCAGGCTGGAATCCCAGCTCCACGATGGTACAGCTTCTATTTCCCTGACTGTACAATGGAGAGAATGTGGGGGCTGCCTCCCAGGGCTTTCGTGAGATGCGGGGCACCAGGCAGGCAGTGATTCAGAGCTCCACACAAGGACAGATGCTTGGCACCTCTTGTCTCTTCCTTCATCCTGAGAGGGAAGCAGCAGGTGTGAACTGCCCCACTTCGAAGACCTGGAACTCTGAGGCCTAGAGAGCGCTGCCTGCATCCTTCACCTGGGGCCTCAAGGTCACAGGATTTGGACTCAGAGAGACCTGGGCTCTGATCCCACCTTGGCCACTTTCAGTCTTTCTAAATGCACCTTCCCCTGCCCCTGCTATACACACACACTCTGGCTGTTGTAACATGGTGCCTGACTTGGGGTTACGGACAATCCAGGAGCTCACAGCCCAGCTGCCAAGACAGCCAGGGGCCTGGGAGGAGGTCCATCGAAGGTGTGACCTGGAGAAAGGAGTGAGCCCGTTGGAGGAGGAAGGCTGTTCCAGGCGGCAGGAGTGGCTCCTGCAAAGACCTGGGAGCACAGAAAGACGTAGCGAGTCCAGGGTGAAGGAGTGAGCACGCAGGTGGCGGCTGAGGGTACAGTGTAGGGGTGGCATGCTGGGGGCAGAGGGAGTTGCTGGAGAGACCTCAAGCTGGAGTGATGAGACCGGAACCAACCTGAGATTTAGAAAGGTGGTTTCTGAGTGCCTGGGAGAGCCTGGGAGTCAGAGGCTGTGACGAAGCAGGAAACGGGGGAAAAACGGGAGGACACTTCGAGGTTCAGCAATGAGGAGTCCCCCCTTCAAGCCTCTCCCACTACCTCTCAGCTCCCAGTTGGTGTTTCCTGTCCCTTCCTCTACTATCTCTCTTCTTTTCTTTTCTTTTTTTTAAATAATAGCTGTATTGAGGAATAACTCATACACCATAAAATCTACCCTTTGAAAGTGCACAACTCAGTGGTTTCTTATACATTCATGAAGTTATACAACCATCACCACTACCTGACTCCCGAATATTTTTATCATCCCTGAAAGAACCTTTGTTCCCATTAAGCAATCACTCCCCAGCCCATCCCCCCGAGTCCCTGGTAACCTCTCACCTACTTTCTGACTCTGTGGATTGCCTCTTCTGGATAGTTCACGTAAATGGAATGTATTAATCAGCCCAGGGGACCATAACAGACCCCACAGACTGGGGGGCTTAAACAAGGCACCTATTTCTCACAGTTCTGGAAATCTGAGATCTGGGCTCTGGCAAGAGCTTCCTCCCACTTTCTTGCGTCCTCTTCCCATTGGACTGTGGTATCTCTTCTTAGACAGACTTCACCCTTCTATACTGCTGAGTAGTATTCTACCGTATGGATAGCCGCTTTTGTTTTTTGTTTTTTTGGCCACACTGCATGGCTTGTGGGATCTTAGTTACCTGACCAGGGATTGAACCCAGGCTGTTAGCAGTGAGAGCCCTGAGTTCTAACCACTGGACCGCCAGGGAATTCCCTGGACCACATTTTCTTGGCCCGTCGTCAGTTGATGGACACCTAGGTTGCTTCCACTCTGGGGCTGTTGTGAATAACACTGCTGGAAGATTCATGAATAGGTTTTTGTGATTCATTTCTTTGGGAGTGACATCATAGGTCGTATGGTAGCTCTATGTCGATGACCTCACTTTCTTCCTATCCTCATTTATTCATGCAGGGCCCATTACAAGGTGAAAATGCGGGCCCTTTTTTCAAAAATGATACAGTATTTTAAGGCAAGGACAGCAAAGCATTTGGCTAAGCCCAGGGCCCCTCTAAGTGCAGGTTTGTATTCTAACAGGGAGAGTTTGAAGCTCTGCAGGATGCTTGGTGGGGCTCCATCCGGAGGACTGTGAAGGCAGTTGGTTAAAATGCTCCAAATGCCACATAACGTCTTTCTGATCAAGGAAAGGTGACATCATATTAAGCTGATTGAATTTACTAAGATGCAGAGTTGTTGATCCCCATGGAAATGGTGTAAAATTTTAAGCTCTGATATTTAAATGCAGTATCTAAAAAATTATTAACTTTTGTGTTGAGCTGATTATTTTTTTGTTTCTTGAGTTAATTTTTTAAAAAGAAATCGGTGTTTAAAAAATTCAACTGAGTAAATTTGAAGATCTAATTAGCTTTATTCAACAATTTATGAATCAGGCAGCATCCCCTTTAGGAAGCAGAAAGACTTCTAGAAGCTATACAAAATAGAGATTTTTACGGGCACAGTTCAGTTCAGTTGCTCAGTTGTGTCTGACTCTTTTTGACCCCATGGACTGCAACACGCCAGGCTTCTCTGTTCATCACCAACTCCCGGAACTTGCTCAAACTCATCCCCATTGACTCAGTGATGCCATCCAACCAACTCATCCTCTGTCATCCCCTTCTCCTCCTGCCCTCAATCTTTCCCAGCACCAGGGTCTTTTCAAATGAGTCACTTTTTCGCATCAGGTGGCTAAAGTATTGGAGTTTCAGCTTCAACATCAGACCTACCAATGAACACCCAGTACTGATCTCCTTTAGGATGGACTGGTTGGATCTCCTTGCGGTCCAAGGGACTCTCAAGAGTCTTCTCCAACACCATAGTTCAAAAGCATCAATTCTTCAGTGCTCAGCTTTCTTCACTGTCCAACTCTCACATCCATATTGTGACTACTGGAAAAACCATAGCTTTGAGTAGATGGACTTTTGTTGGCAAAATAATGTCTCTTCTTTTTAATACACTGTCTAGGTTGGTCATAACTTTTCTTCCAAGGAGCAAGCATCTTTTAATTTCATGGCTGCAGTCACCATCTGCAGTGATTTTGGAGCCCCCCAAAATAAAGACTTTCACTGTTTCCCCATCTATTTCCCATGAAGTGATGGGACTAGATGCCATTATCTTAGTTTACTGAATGTTGAGTTTTAAGCCTACTTTTTCACTCTCCTCTTTCACCTTCATCAAGAGGCTCCTTAGTTCTTCTTCTGTTTCTGCCATAAGGGAGGTGTCATCTGAATATCTGAGGTTATTGATATTTCTCCCAGCAATCTTGATTCCAGTTTGTGCTTCATCCAGCCCAGCATTTCTCATGATGTACTCTGTATATAAGTTAAATAAGTAGCATGACAATATACAGCCTTGACATACTCCTTTCCCAATTTGGAACCAGTCTGTTGTTCCATGTCCAGTTTTAACTGTTGCTTCTTGACCCGAATATAGATTTCTCAGGAGGCAGGTAAGAAGGTCTGTATTCCTATCTCTTTAAGACTTTCCCACAGTTTGTTGTGATGCACACAGTCAAAGGCTTTGGCATAGTCAGTAAAGCAGAAGTAGATGTTTTTCTGGAACTCTCTCGCTTTTTCTATGGTCCAACGGATGTTGGCAATTTGATCTCTGGTTCCTCTGGCTTTTCTAAATCCAGCTTGATCATCTGGAAGTTCATGGTTCATGTACGGTTGAAGCCTGGCTTCGAGAATTTTGAGCATTACTTTGCTAGTGTGTGAGATGAGTGCAATTGTGCAGTAGTTTGAGCATTCTTTGGCATTGCCTTTCTTAGGGATTGGAATGAAAACTGACCTTTTCCAGTCCTGAGGCCACTGCTGAGTTTTCCAAATTTGCTGGCATATTGAGTGACGCACTTTAACAGCATCACCTTTTAGGATTTGAAACAGCTCAGCTGGAATTTCATCAACTCCACTAGCTTTGTTCCTATCGATGCTTCCTAAAGCCCACTTGACTTTGCATTCCAGGATGTCTGGCACTAGGTGAGTGATCACACCATCGTGATTATCTGGGTAATGAAAATCTTTTTGTATAGTACTTCTGTGTATTCTTCCCACCTCTTCTTAATCTCTTCTGCTTCTGTTAGGTCCACACCATTTCTGTCCTTTATTGTGCCCATCTCTACAAGAAATGTTCCCTTAGTATCTCTACTTTTCTTGAAGAGATTTCTAGTCTTTCCCATTCTATTGTTTTCCTCTATTTCTTTGCATTGATTGCTGAGGAAGGCTTTCTTATCTCTCCTTGCTATTCTTTGGAACTCTGCATTCAAATGGGTGTATCTTTCCTTTTCTCCTTTGCCTTTCACTTCTCTCGTTTTCTTAGCTATTTGTAAGGCCTCTGCAGACAACCATTTTGCCTTTTTGCATTTCTTTTTCTTAGGGATGGTCTCGATCACTGCTTCCTGTACGATGTCATGAATCTCTGTCCATAGTTCTTCAGGCACACTATCAGATCTAATCTCTTAAATTTGTCACTTCCACTGTATAATTGTAAGGGATTTGATTTAGGTCATACCTGAATGGTCTAGTGGTTTTCCCTACTTTCTTCAAGTCTGAATTTGGCAAAAAGGAGTTCACAATCTGAACCACAGTCAGCTCCCAGTCTTGAATTTGCTGATTGTATAGAACTTCTCCATCTATGGCTGCAAATAATATAATCAATCTGATTTTGGTATTGACCATCTGGTGATGTCCATGTGTAGAGTTGTCTCTTGCGTTGTTAGAAGAGAGTGCTTGTTATGGTCAGTATTTTCTCTTGGCAAAACTCTGTTAGCCTTTGCCCTACTTCATTTTGTACTCAAAGGCCAAATTTGCCTGTTACTCCAAGTATCCCTTGACTTCCTACTTTTCCATTCCAGTCCCCAATAATGAAAAGGACATCTTTTTTCAGTGTTAGTTCTAGAAGGTCTTGTAGGTCTTCATAGAACCGTTCAGCTTCAGCTTCTCAGCATTACTGGTTGGGCCACAGACTTGGATTACTGTGATACTGAATGGTTTGCCTTGGAAATGAGCAGAGATCTTTCTGTTGAGATCGCACCCAAGTACTGCATTTTGGACTCTTCTGTTGACTATTAGGGCTATTCCATTTCTTCTGATGGATTCTTGCCCACATTAGTAGATAAAATGGTCATCTGAGTTACATTCACCCATTCCTGTCCATTTTAGTTCACTGATTCCTAAAAGGTTGATGTTCACCCTTGCCATCTGCTGTTTGACCACTTCCAGTTTACCTTGATTCATAGACCTAACATTCCAGGTTCCTATGCAATGTTGTTTTTTTACAGCATTAGACTTTACTTCCATCACCAGTCACATCCACAAATGTGTGTTGTTTTTGCTTTGGCTTTGTCTCTTCATTCTCTCTGGAGTTATTTCTCCACTCTTCAGTAGTATATTGGACCTCTACAGACCTGGGGCGTTCATCGTTCAGTGTTGTATCATTTTGCCTTTTCATACTGTTCATGGGGTTCTCAAGGCAAGAATTCTGAACTTGCTTGTCATTGCCTTTTCCAGTGGACCACGTTTTGTCAGAGCTCTCCACCATGACCCGTCTGTCTTGGGTGACCCTACAGGGCACGGCTCATAGTTTCATTGCATTAGACAAGGCTGTGGTCCATGTGATCAGTTTGATTAGTTTTCTGTGATTGTGGTTTTCATTTTGTCTGCACTCTGAGGCATAAGGATAAGAGGCTTATGGAAGCTTCCTGATGGAAGAGACTGGGGGAAACTGGGTCTTTATGGGCACAGAGGGTAGAAAAATGAAGCTAAGAGGATAGGTTGCTCCAACAAGGGTGCCTTACCTTAGGGAGGGGAGGGGGTCTTACACAGATCACCTCCCTAGTGCTGATCAGACTGTTGGGTTGCAGACTGATGGGTTTAAATTTCCACTCTCGGGACAGGCTGCAACATCAGTTAGATTAGGTATTAAGGCTTGATAGAGTTATCATAAGTGATTAGATCTTGGACCTGTTGATACTTTTTAACAGCATGGGGATTAGTTTAAAACTTTAAAGCTTTGACATTTAAACTCAGTATCAAAAAATGATTAAATTTTGTGTTGGACTGATTATATTTGATAAAGCAAGAGCTATTTAGTACCACAGAAATAGTTTCTAAAATGTTTAAACTTTGACATTTAAACTCAGTTTTTCGAAAATGATTAATCTTGTGTTGAACTGATATTTAACAGAGAGGGAGCTGTGTAGTCCCTAGTAAGCAATTTAAAAAGTCTAAGTTTTGTTATTTAAACTCATTTCCCAAAAAGGATTAACTTTAGGCTGGGGGCTCTTCAGCAGGGCTGGAAAAGGTAAGCTCTGAGCCGTGACGTCGCGGGACCCACCTCCGCCTGGTCGGGTCCAGCAGGGACAGCGGACCGCTAGGCGGGAACCTGGGGCAGCACGTCACGTGACCAGGCGCTGAGGACAGCCCTACTTGCACCTCGATGGGCGGTGCGCGCGCTCTGAGCCCCGCCCCAGGGGCGGGGCCCCGGCCGCGCCTGCGCCGTGACTGGTACGGGCGGGCGCGCCCCGAGGGGGCGGGGCCGCGCGGGGGCGGGGGCGCGGAGGCCGGAAGGAAGCAGGTGGGGGGCGTGGCAAGCGAGGGAAGCCCGCCGGCCCGCAGATAACCGTCGCGGCCTGATGACGTCGCACAATGGCCGGCCCCCGCGGCTAGTGGAGCCCGTTTGTTCCGCCCGCGTCGCGCCTGAAGCCGGAGACTGTGAGCAGCGGAAGGGCCGAGAGACGCCTTCTCCGCGCCCTCCCGACCCCTGCGAAGCCGTGGCCCCCTCTCTGCCCTCGAGCTGAGGTAAGTGGTGGTGGTGGCTGGGAGGCCTGGCCGGCGGGAGAAGGAGGCCGAGGCGGCCGGACAGGGAGCGTGGCGGCGGCATTGAGCCGAGGCCCGGAGCCTCGCCGCTTCTGCCTCCGGGGAGCACTCCAGGCTGCCCCCAGCCGAAGCGTGACTCTCGGGCCCCGGGAAGAGGACGCTGAGCTAGGCATGATCCCAGGTTCCGTCCGGGCGAGCTGGCCGGGGGTCCTGAATCCCCCTAAACTCGAGTGCTTGGCGGCTGCCTCCGCACTCCGTCGTGGGGTTGATCTCCCGAGGCTGTCATTTCTCTTCCGGGACATTCGCGTGGTACTGCTTTCCGCCCACAAAGATGGGGGTGCTGAAGGAGGCACGCAAGTTCGCCCTCCGGACTGAGGATAGGCTCTTTGGGAGCTTTGAGCTCTCTGGATCCTCTTGGAACTTGCTCCCTCGACTTCCTGGGCGGCACAGGTTGGATCTGTTGGCCGTGCCCCAAGACGCACGCCACTCTTTGGATAAACTTCCCTGTGCCCCTTTGGTTAAGAGCCCATAGGATGCCGGGTCATTGCTGGGAGTACCTAAGACTTAAGAACTTCCAGCCTTACTCCTGCTAAAACTTAAGTGTTCCTGAATACTTTATGATAGCTGACTTTGCCAGATAGAGTGGTTGATCATCTTATATGAGCTGTTCAGCTCTGCTTCTGTGAGAGCAGATCAGTCTTTAGATTCATTTGGGGAGAATGGAAGAAGAGTGCGTTTGGGGGCATAGCAGTGGCTTTCATCCTTTCTCCTTCGTGTCGCCTGTGGAGTGGTCCTGTCCTAGAGCAGAGGTTGGGATTCTCAGGGTGAAGCTGAGCCCAGGTCAATTCCCGCTTCCCAGGCAGGGGCATCTTTGCCTGATGATGTTACAATCTGAGCACAAGTGTGGAACCCACCCAGCTCTGGAAACCAGTCACATGTGTCCTGGAGGCTAGAATTTCTCTCCAGTTTTTGGTGGGTAAGATAGCTTTGTGAAACCATTTCTAAGAGCAAAGGAGGTGTTTTCCTTTTTCACAGATCATCTCGAGGTGAGTGCTTCCTCCCTGGGAAGTCATTTGGTGTCAGGCTTAGTCGGTTTGGGGATGATGTCTATCACCAGTCTTGACATCTTTCCTTTGGATGTTGTAAGTCCCTGAAGTTCTGAACGTGAATTTTAACCAGATGTACCAGAACTTGGGCATTCAAATAGGGACAGCTCTGTTAAAAATTGTTGTCCTTGAAAGTTAGACTTGTATTTCATTGGTGCTCTTTTGCCAGAATCTCTTTAGAAGTCCTGTTTTGGTAGTAAATATGCAAGCCATAGGGGAAAAATCAGTCTTGTTCAACAGTCACACCACATGTTTGACCCAAAATCATCTTACCTGGCTTGGGAACTCACCTCACTTAACCAGACCAGGCTTTTGAAGAGCTTCATGCTGACCCACCTTGAGAGAGGGAGGATTTGCTGCCACTGAGTGCCCGGGGATTGTTCTGCATGTTCTAAAGTTCTCTCAGAAAGAAAAGTTCCCAAATGTTCTGTACTTTAGCGGTGCCCTTGGAGTCAAGGTGCAACCTTCCAGAATGACCACTGGAAAACGAGGCAGCACCACTCTGTGTCTAAGTTCCAGAATAGTCTTCTAAAAAGTAGACACTTATTTCAAGTTTCTTTCTGGCATGCAACAGGTATTTACAACCAAGGAGTCTTTGTGATTTATTCGACAAGCATCTATCAGTCTCCGTCTGCCAGTGTACTACGCTGTGGAGACACAATGATGGACACTGTTATTCTCTTTTCCAGGCAGTTTCACTATCTTGTGGATCAAAGGCCTAAAGAGTTACAAACTTTGCCAAGAATGCCCGATGATAGGGTGATTGTGTGAGAAGAACACACTAAGTAAGAGTTGTGAGCCTGGGAGTTGTGAAGACGTGCCCGGAGGACCCTGTGTTTCACTGTGTGCACTCAGTAGACCGCATGTTTTCCTGGCTCCTGACATACAGCACTTACTCAGATATTTGCCAAATTGAGTTAATCTCGGAATAGGACACTGATGCCCAGAGAGCCAGTTAACTCTCCCACAGTGGGCTTGGAACACAAACCGCATTCTGACCCCCAGCAGTACTCCCCTCCTGCCCAACAAGTTGTCACTCAGGGTGCTTCTGATAAGCAAGTCAGTTCTTTGGTATGTTTTCCTCTGCAAGCTGTTCACCTGGATGTAGCCTCAGATTGTAAAATCCCAGGAGATTCCACAGGGAGAGAAAAAGTGGGTCTCCTTTCCCCAGGAGAATGTCAGTGCCCCCTGTGGGTGACTGTGTGTCCTGGTGTGCCTAGGAAGGCTGTGACTCTTGCATGTGGTAGTTGTCAGCAGTGCCCCCAGGTTCAGACAGTAAGTTGTGTGGTAGCCATTTGCTGAGCTCAGAGGACCTGGGAGAGTCTGAGTCCTTCCACTCATGCCCTTCATGGGGAGGATGTCTCCCAACAGACTTTGCAAATGGATAATGGTAGTATAGCATGGTGAGTGTGGGTACATGGTAGAATACTGCACAAAAATACTCTGGGCAGTAGCTCTCAGTCTAGGGACTGTGGGTGGACCTCAGGAGGTTTTGAACTCCCAGAAATGGGAGCTAAATTGCTTATGTTCAGGTTTTTCTAGGGAGAGGAGTCATTCCCTTACTCAGATTCTTAAAGCAATCCATGTCTGCACCCCCCCCAGCCCCCCGCCAATGGAAGGCTGACAGCACTTGTGCACCTGGATAGAAGCAGGTGCACGAAGGGCCTTTTGCTAGAAATGGCCCTTTAGAGGAGGGAAGATAGCGCTGTGCTTGGGGAGGGGGGGTGAAGTGATTTCCATAATACAAACTGGGGGCACATTCAAGGATCTGCGAGGACTTCTTTCCACACACCATCCAGCAGCCTTGAGATTTTAGTTTGAGGCAGCGTTTCCTGTGGTGTTGGTATAGAAGTGTGCACCTTTGGGGGGTTTCTTTTGTTAGATTTACTTTTAGTTTTAAGTGCCTTGAGTTTCAAACTTGGGACACACTTAAAATAAGTGGTGTCACAGATTCAATTTCCATATGATCATCACTATTCTTTACCTAATAGTCTGTGTGGACCATATAGTAACTTTTCCATCTCTGTAAAAACCTGCTTTTGGGTTCTAGAAGGGCTCGGGCAGGAAGCTAGATGGATCAGCACAAAACTTGAGAAGGGAGAAGAGAACAACAGACAGATCTCCTGGGTCAGTGTAAGTCCCCGGTTGATGTGAGGGCTGTATTCCAGAACAGAATTTGTAGAGTCATTTGGCGCTCAGGTCCCATTTTCTTGTAGAACAATGGTGATGTGTGGCAGGTAGTCCCAGGGCAGGTAGCAGGAACTGATGTTCTGCATCAGGCCGGCTCCGGGACTGGGCAGCAGAGTAGACTCCAGCTTGGACTGCACTCAGTGGCTAGGTGGCCTTGGTTTCCTTCCCTGTGAGGGGTAACATCATTTGTCTAAAAGGTCGATGTGAGAGACTAGATCCAGTGCCTGGCAGAGTAGTAGTCTCACCGCAGGTACGGTGGCTGTTGATTTCTCTGCATAGTTGTTGTAAAGACGTGATCGTGCTGAGTCCGTTCTCTGGTGTGTGTTGGGTGACTGGCCCCTGGGCAGTCTCGTGGGTAGTGGGACACGGGTGTTGGAAGCCATCAGCCTCAGTCTAGGGACTCATCTTGCTGCTGCAGTGACTTCTAGAGTGGCTGCTGTTTTCCCATATTTCAGATAAAGAAACTGGAGTCTGGCAAGTTTACGTAATTTGTCCAGGACCCTAAGGCCAGGAGGCAGTGGAGCGAGGATTCGGGTTCTGACTCAGAAGCCCACACTGATCCCCATGTCCCAGAAAGACACGGTCCGCTTGCTTGAGTTTGTATATTTGAAGCTAGGAGCTCTTTTTCGTCCATTTCTTACCCTGGGATTTAAATCCAAGTTTGCCAAAATGCACAGAGCAGTTTGTTTGGACCTAATCATGACAATGGAACCTTTTGGCACCTGGGCCCCAGGAAGGGGCTATTATCATGTTACTTGCAGGCAGCCTTGGTGCCAGGAACAGTGAACAGGATAGTATGTTGCAAGGCTCAAGTAGCAGTTGTGTGGATTTTAAGCTAGTTTAAGAGGACACTTAATTTTGGTTACTAGCTGATTAATTTCAGAGGCAACTTGGTTCCCAAGGTTGCCATTAGACTGTACGATGTGACAATCGGAATTTGAGGCTCAGTGACAGTTGTGTGTGACTGCCTGCCTTCAGGGTCCCGGGGGCCAGCCTGAGCAACTGGGGAGTGAAAGTCCCTGCCTCTCTATGGAGAGGTTTCTTACGCACAGTGTAGTAAAAGCTGTACAAAGGTGGGCCTGGGACATTGTTCACCAAGGAAAATCTCACACATTTCACTGACATCATCAGCTAAGGTGAGGCGAGAGGCTGCTGGTTTGCCACTGGCCCCCGACTGGTTGCTGTACACCCAGCGCTGTGTCTGGAGGAGGCGAGGATGTGGGCCCTGTCTTGGTAGCTTTCTCACCTTGCTGGTTGCCCTGGACTGCCAGAGGAATGTATGTGGTGACAGGCTCTGCCCTGTGCAGGGAGGCAGCAAAATACAGCACTTTAGGACTGACTTTAATATTAATAATTCCTTCAGTAGGCCTGCCTCTGGACAGTGTCGTTAGAAGGCCGCAAATTGAATCATTTTCCAAACTGTCTACTTTTAAGTCACTTTGAATGGATTGGTTTGTAAATTCCTTTTACTGCTGACTATTTATAAGGTGATGACTTTGAAGTGATTTGTCCTTATGTTTGCTGAATTTTAATAATTTCCATTATCAGCAAAAAAATTTTTTTAATTATGGGTTCAGATACCAACTCTTGATATGTGCATCTTTAAACACAGGTTCTCCCTTTGAAAGGGTACATTTAAAAGATACATTTTAAAATATTAGTTACATATAAATGCATAAGTAATTTTATATAATTATGCAAATACAGTTATGTGTGTTTTCAGGTTTCATTAAGGTATCATGTGACATGACTGGCATACATTGTTTTAAATAAAAAACCTTGAAGACTCAGGTGAACATTAAGCCTTTCACTGTTCCTGCTCTTTCACACCAGCTTGATGGTGACCCCTGGCCTGGTGGACAGTCAGTGTTCGCTTGTAGGCTGTGTGGTGTTGGTTGGCTGTGTGGTGTTGATTTCACACACACACGCACACACACACTCTGTCACCCCAGTTTATGCAGCCTGCGTTTAGAACAATTGGGACAATTTTCTGTCTTTGCACATTAGGGTGGGAAAACCAGGAAAAATAGTCACTTTATAATTAAATCTAGTTAGTAAAAATAGAAAAGAAATCTTCTAGGATGACAGTCAGTGTTTTTATATTCAAAACTACTTAAACATGTACGATTTTCTGCCAGAGTTGTTTCCTGCAGCATGCCCATCCTGGAAAGGTACTTCTTGAGAATCAGGGTGCATGGAGGCCTTCTGGCGTCCTTTGGTGGCTCCAGAAGGGCCTGCGGTTTAAGGATCACCCCCAGTGATTGTGACTTGGTGGTCAGGGCCAGGCCTGGAGAGATGTATGCAGGAATGGAGACAGCCTGCATCCTGGGGACTGTCTGAAGCAATCGGGCTTGTGTTCCAGACCCTGTAGGGGGGCTCCAGACAGTGGTCAGGCGTGTTGCCTTCTGTGTTGCCACGGTGTTCCTAATGCACATCATCCTGAATTTCAAAAGAAATTACTTTTAAGAACCCAAAAAGCTGTTGCTTGTGGTGCCCATCTTCCTGCTCACTGGCTGATAAGCTTGGGTTGCCCTGGGAGGAGGGGGGTGTGCAGGGGCTCTTGCCACCCAGTGGTTCTGGGTGTGGGGCTCCTGATGCCCAGCTCAGCAAGCCCGGCCTGGCCCCATGGAGGCCTGGGCTGTGGTGCCTGGTGCTGCTGGTCTGCAGAGCACAGTCTGGGATGTGGAGGAACTGGGCAGCCATGGGTCCTGAGCCCTCCTGCAGATCAGGAACCCGCCTGGGGCTGGGAGAGCCGCGCGGGACTGACTGGCCTTTCTGCTGGATGCTCTGAGTGTGTTCTCTTTCTTTTGCAGAACCGTGGGTACTGATGGATGTGGCCGAGAGCCCTGACCGGGACCCTCGCTCTCCGGAGGACGAAGAAGAGCAGCAGGGGCTCTCGGACGATGACATCCTGAGGGAAAGCGGGTCTGAGCAGGATCTGGACGCGGCGGGTGGGAGGGCTTCTGACTTGGAGGATGAGGAGAGTGTGGCCCCAGGACTGAGCCAGGAGGACGAGGAGAGTCGTTCCGATGAGGATGACCGGGATTCTGAGGCTCAGGAGCTGAGCAGGGGCCCAGCCAGCCCCCCACGAGCCGAGGGGGACCGTGCCAGCGACCTGAGGGACGAGGCCTCGTCGGTCACCAGGGACCTGGATGAGCACGAGCTAGATTACGACGAGGAGGTGCCCGAGGAGCCAGCCCCTGGCGCTCAGGAGGACGACGCTGAGAAGGCTGGGCCCGAGGATGACGAGGAGCGTGGAGAAGGGGCTCCTGGGGAGGAGGGGAAGGCGGGGGGCCGTGCCATGGAGGACAAGGAGCCCCCAGAGGCTGCCAAGGAGAAGAGGAAAGAGGATGATGACGGGGAGATCGACGACGGGGAGATTGATGTGAGTAGGCCTGGTGGGCACCCCGAGGAGGGGGTGGGGGGCCAGCGCTGGGGCCGTTGCCGTGGTGGTGAGGGGACACTGAAGGCAGGGAGACTAGCTTGGCCTGGAGTCAGCAGCTGGCGGAAGTTCCACAGACCCTCACTTGTCTATCTGGTGCTGTTGGTTGGATCATATTTTTTTTTTAAAGAGGTCATTTTCTGCCTTTTTTTTTTTTTTTTCTGTCTTTAAGTACTGTTTGAGTTAGTGTTCAACTAGAACCATCGTGGATTTCAGTTCCTGTTAGATTCTTGAGACTGAGGAAACTTCCTTCCAGTTTTGTCTATTATTTTGGCCATTTTTCTCTTTGTCCTCTGCTGAGGGTCTCCACTAGGCCATGCTTCCTTGCAAGTGTCTCCTTGGGACTGCAGAAAAAGGGATTGTGTTGTCAGAGCACTTTGACTTTTGACCATCACATTCTTTTAACTTTATTTATATTAATCTGGCCTTTCAGGTTAAGGAGAAGGTGTCTGGTAATAATCGTTTTAGTTGTGAGCAGTTGGGTTTTTATGACAGATAATCTGATGAGAGAACTTCCATCACCATCTTTTTAAGAGGTTGAATTTTGAGGAGGGAAGAATTTAAAGTCCTGCTGAGAAATGCTTTTACTCAAAGGAGGAGAGAGAGGGACAGAACAGATTGACAGGAGTTTTAATGTCCCAGGAAGGAGATTCTGCTCATGGGAGAGGCACTGACGTGAGAGGTGTGAGGAATAGCTCTCAGAAATGCTCTGGGTTGCTGAGGGGAGGGGGTTGTTGGTTAAGTATGTGAGCTGGATTTGCTTGACACGCTGGCTTCTCCAGCAGCTAGTACGTATGCCATGTCTTGGGGCCATGGTTGTGCCTGGTATTGCTTCTTGAACTTCATGAGAACAGAACTTTGTGAGGCGTTACAGGCTCATGTGTGTAGTTACAAGCTTAGAATTTTAGATCTTTTGTCTTCTCACAACTAAACGTAGCAGATGGTCTCCTAAGCTAAGAGCCACTGCTTGTTAGTATTATACTTACTTACAAGGGTGCTGTTGGGACGTTGTCTGTGAGCATTCTTAGGTTCTGCCAGCTGTGCTTCCCTTGCAATTTGGAAACTTCTTCTCAACCAGAGGGTTGCCAGAGGAAAAAAAGATGCCACGAGACTCCAGTTAATCAGTTTGGATGACATTTGGGGCAGAAGACGAAATCATTGATTGAGATTGCCCATGAGTTTGGTCTCTCAGTTTTCAAAAAGAAAAGCTAAGCCAGTGTCTTGCCCATAGGACGTGGGGCTCCTAGTGACGGGACATGCGGCCGGCGGGTCTGGGCAGTCCTCCCCCATTAAGAAAGGACGAGGTGCAAGCTCTTCTTGCTTCAGCTGTGAATAGTCCACAGGGGAAGTTCATCGACTTCTCAGCCTTTCCATGCTCACATGCGGTCAGATATCTCCCCACAGGTCCTGGGGGCTCTCCCACTGCACTGAGTTAGATGTGGTGGCCTAGGACGTGACGTTGACCTGAGCTGGCCCAGGAAAACACCTGTTGTTTGGAGATAGCTGGTTTCTTCAGAAACAGCATGAGAAGTAGAAATCCAGGTTGACTTTCTTGCCCACTTGACCCTAGATGGTTGTTTGGTTTGGCTTGTGCCTGCCTGGTCTCTCAAGAGGGCCCTGGAGCCCCGCTGGCCCCAGGCCCAGCTTCATTCAGCCACAGGGTGGCATGTCTGTCCACATGCATCCCCACGGGTCCTGCAGTGTGCTGCTGGGCTCTTTGTGACACAGGGGCATGTGACCGGGCGGAGCAGAGCCTGTAACCCCTCCAGACAGGCAGACCTGGACAGGGGTGAGCGCTATGAGTGGAGACTCAGACCCTCATGGGAGCCCCTCTGGTTCACTTGTGCCCAGATGCCTGCATTCCAGGCTCCTCCCCATTCTTTGATCACTTGCTTAGATGTTACGCTCTTTCTGAGGGCTCTGCCCCTGACTGTCGCGTCAGGCTTGGTGCCTTTGCTGTGATTCCTATCTGAACTGACTGGGTCGTTAGTGTGTGTGTTCCTGTTGCTCTTTAGCACCCTTACTTCCAAGAACACAAGTGATTTACCCTTCTTTTAACTGAGAAGTGCTTTTCTCTGTTGGAGTACACTGACCTGCTTTTTTCCCTTGTAGGCTTTGGGTCAGTGGGACAGATGAGCTGGCTTGGAGGGAGGCAGGCCCCCTCTCCCCAGCTTTTCCACTTTCTTTCCTTGGTAGTGACATCAGTTTGTACAATGAACCTTTGACATTCTTCTGTTTGAACCAGGTGGTTTATAACTCAGGCCTTGAATGACTTGCACGTGTTTTGGTGAGCTACCTTCAGATACCAGTGCCCTTCTGGAAGTGCCACTTGCCTGTTGCAGTGGGAGGGGATTTTGCAAACAGGATTGTGGGCCAGCTATTTATAGCATCTAGCTTATTTGTGGAGGGGGCCGAGGGTCCCCGCCAAGTGACAGCTGAAGCATGGGTGAACTTGACTTAGTCAGCGGTCTCACCTGTGCCGGCAGCTCAGACAGCCAAATGGCGCGAGCGGCCATGTGTGCCTTGCATGGTCCTGCACAGAGCCTCCTCCCTCGAGGATCTATGACTTGCCTTTGCAGACTCCAGTCCTTCCATCTTTGGCCCTCCATCGTCTCCTCCGCTTTGTGACTTGGTTCTGTTTTTGTCTCGCATGTTGTCTGGTTAACGAAACTTTGGCACCTGGAGCGTCCCATCCACTTGGGAAGGGCCAGAGTATTCTGTTCCCTCCCTCCTTTCGTCAGTGACTATCACACTGGTAGGGTGGCTGCTCAGAGATGGCGGGACCGGGCCCGCACCCTGAGTGGACTGTCCACACAGCTCCTTGGGCAGAAGTGATGGCTCTTGGCCGAGCCAGGGATGAATACACCTCGGAAGCCTTTTCTTTACATGTGGGCTTTGTCTTTTCTCATGTTCACATCTGCCTGCTCCTTTCATGTCTGGACACATAGTATCTTCTACCAAAGGATTTAGGGGCTTAGAAATCTGGGGCATTGGCAGCACTGCCCTCTGGTGGGAGGCGGAGAAGCAGCCACGGCAGCCTGGCCCCCAGGGATTCAGTCAGGCCTCCCGCCTCCCTCTGCTTGGCTAGTTAGGGGCTGGACCACTGTGCTTGCTTAGCCAAGCAGCCCAGAAGCTCTGGGGTAGGAAAGCTGCCTTCCTGCCAGCACCCAACATGCTGGAACCTGTTTGTGGTTTGTGTTTATTGCTTCGTGCACAGGTCCTGGGTCCCCTCACAGGTGCTGTTCCACACCCCATCACCGTTTTGAAACCAAAACATCATCTCTGGCCCCAAAGGGTGTGCATGCAGGATTATAGACCTGAACTGCTAGCTCGCTATACAGGTGCAGAATCGGAAGTTCAAGGAGCCCCTGATTGGCCCAGCGGCCCCTGGGCCTCTGCTCTGGGGTGCAAGCCTGCATCTTCTTCCTTATCTGCTGTTGCCGGGGAGGCGCTGAGTTGGAAATGAGCTCTTTTTGTTGTTGAGGTCATACCCCAGCTTTGTGGTTTTGTGTTGTTTTAAGGAAAATAACCCACACAAAGGAGAAGGTAGAAGTCACCTGTGCTCCCCTCGCTCACATCTGACGTGTTGCCTCTGAGGGGTTTTTCTGTCAAGATGCTGAGCGCTCACCATGTGCGTCTCCTGAGGCTCGGGTGGAAGCTCTGGCTGCTGGAAGAGTAGGGAGGAGGGCACGGCTGGGGCCGGGGAGGTGGGGGGGGGGGGCGCCAGGTAGCAGGAGGAGAACCCAGGCCACCCCATGCCCTACGCCCCATGCATACTCACCCCAAAGACATGCTGCCTGGTTCTCCCTAGATTTGTAAACTGTAGGGGGGCCTGGCACAAGCTCCAGTTGTTGTTAGTTAGTTGTTGGTGCCCTTTTTAGCTGTTTATAGACCCACCAGTTTGCTTCTGGGGACACCTGCTCTCTACTGGCTCTGTTCTAGGTCACGGGATCAGGGGCCACCCGCCAGAATTCCTGCCAGTTACAGCCCTGACCTGGTGCTGGGAACTCTGGAGGGCTGACTTTAGAGACATCCTTCTTGAGTTGTATTTGCTTGAAACTATAAGATCCCAGAACACCTTGTGTTCGTCACTCGAGAGGCCATTGTGCTAAATGAACAGTTAGTTGATGATTGAGAATATTCTCCTGCTGGGTGATTTATTGATGCTTTCGTCTGTCTGGCATCTAAGAAGTGGCTGAGCTGGGCAGCTGGCTCCTGATGGCTCTTGTGAATATCGAGAGTAACATCTCCTCAGAAACAGATCTGTAACCTGATCGAGTGCACTGGCTGTGAATCTTGGTTTCTTTCTTTCTTTTTTTTTTTTTTTTTTGGTGAATCTTGGTTTCTTAAAAGCAGTTGCTCTGTGCTCATCATTTCAGTTCCTGTGCATTGATTTCCAAACAAAACAGAAGAGTTGAATGACTTCTGACCTCACAAAAGAGTTTTGTTTTTCTAATGAGAGCAAACAGAATCCACTCTCAGCTCCGATGTGAGCATCTGTATGACCCTAGACAGCACGTGAGGTGGTAGTGTAGGACCCAGTGCCTGAGGAAAGCAGGAAGGAGGACAGGGCTGGGAGATGGGGGTCGGGGGACCAGGGGATGATGTTGTTCACAGGGTACAAACTTTCAGTTATTAGGTGAATAAATTCTCAAAACCTTTAAAAAAATTTGTTACTTTCTCTAAAAGAAATCATTCTGCTGGTTCTCTTAAGAGAGATAGCTCTCAGGCATCTGTTCTTTTTTCTTACAAAATACTTCTTAATAACTTGGTGTTTTTAAGGCAGAAATTTTACAAATATTTACGCTTTGGAATAAGTCACCTTAAGTCCAGGGTTTGTCTCCAGTGTTTCTTCACTCAATGAAGACTGTTTACGGTGAGTCCGATGCTGCACTTGGAGCAGCAGCAAGTGAAAAGCACCATCTGGTCAGCAGCCTCGGCGGCTGGGGCCTTGTCCTTGGTGGGGGGCTGTGGGGCCTCTAACTCAGACTGTGTTACCCGCCGGGAAGGAGAGGCGAGAACATGGTCAGGCCGGACTCACCGCGGTCACAGAACTCTGGGGAGCATGCGGAGGGTCACGGGTGTGGGTGCCCATCCAGAAGCAGTCCCCAGGCTGAGTGGGATGGGCAGTCATTTGGACGAGGGCAGTGCTGCAGGAGATGAGAGGAGGGTCTCCCAGACCTCTGCCCTGCTTGTGGCTCCCTTGTGTTGACTACACAAGGGCGCTCTGGAACAGGCGCCCGGAGGGGCTCTATCCTGGACTTAGCATCTTAACTACATCTACAGGGCTCTGGATCCCTGCTTGGGCTAGGGGCCATCCTGGGTTGGGGTTTCAGCTCAGGGCACAGGTGGGGGGCTGGGGAGGGTGCAGAGCAGTGGTCCAAGTTGCTCTCTGAAGTCCCTGGAGGAGAGACCCACCCCTACTGTGGTCTTGAAACCCTCCTGCATTATAAAACCCAAGGTTGGGAACTCTGGGCCAGAACAGGAAGTGAAGGCCCAGGTCTAAGCTGAAGTGGATCCGCTCGCTGACCTGAGTCGCCTAAATTCCCTCCTCCTTGGCCCTAGACTTGTAAATTAGAGAAAGTGCCTAGTTGTGTCCTTTAGACACAAAATATTTTTTCCTGTAAATTTTAAGTGCAAAAAATATTAAAAACCTGAAGTGTGGCCATTTCCTGCCCAGAATTGCTAATTAAGAGAACTATGATGACATCCTGGCTTGTGTTGCATGTCACATACATCACAGAACATTGTTTCTTGGTGATCACTGTGATGCTGCAGTCTGTGGGTGAGCTTCGATCATCCCCATAGCCCGGTTGGGGGAGTCTCAGGTTTGGAAGCATGTATGAATGTGGCCGCGTGAGTCGCAGGGCTGTTCCCTGTCTGGTTTAGGGAGTGCTGTGCGCGTTGGTAGGCGTCCCTCCCGCCTCATCACCTCATTCAGGTGAGTCTCTCTTCAAGTGACTCTGTCTCTGTTTCAGGACGATGACCTGGAGGAGGGTGAGGTGAAGGACCCCAGTGACAGGAAGGTGAGGCCTCGTCCCACCTGCCGATTCTTCATGAAAGGTAATTGTCTGCGTGAGGGGCCTCTGCGTGGCCCGTTGGTGTGACCTCAGTTGTTCCCGGGACAGAGGTGGTGGTTCAGCCCTGGGCCTGGGCAGGGCTGTCCTCAGGGCCACAGTGACCATCTGTGGCGGTGGCAGCGGCAGAGCCTCGCTCTGAGCTGTGGGCCTTTCCTGGTCACTCTCGTGCCTTGCTCGGAGGGCAGCCAGCCTGCTTGTTTCGCCCTAGGCTCCAGCCCATCCACCCAGCACAGACCCATGTCTCCACTGTAGACATCATCACTCCTCGTCTGAGTGGTCCCTTTTCTAAGACCACGTGCCCCAGCTGTGACAGTTCCCAACTTTGTAAGGAGAGTTCCCACTTATTACCAGGCGTCAGAGGCTGGAAAGGAGCCTGTAGAAGGGTCGGCCTCTGAAGGCAGCAAGGCCCCTCCCTCCTGCAAAGCGGATGGAGTGAGTTGAGTGACTGTGACAGAGAAGGTGTGACAAGGGGCTCTCAAGCCCAGGGTGCGTGTGTCGGGGCTGCTCCGGAACAGCGCCGTCCGGCGTGTTTGTGATGGAGTGGCCCCTTGCACCAGAGGAAGGTCTTCTCCTGCCCGGGCTTGCTGTGACCCCAGACGCCTCGCGCACTGACCCAGCCCACCCGTGCCCCCTAACGTTCACGAGAGCTTCCTGTACTTCTTTTCCAGATGTTGTGACACCATTGTCCACTCCTCCACCAATATCAAATTCCATACCATTCAGAGGCCAGGTTAAAGGTACAAAATATACGATATTCGTCTCTCTAGTACCGCACAGTCCCCCTGCTCCGGAGGCCAGACTCCTTTCTTCTGGATCCAGAATCCTGCCGTGATGCCAGGGGTAGGGGGAGGCTCTGAGGGCAGGCCACGGCCATGATGGGCTCGCAGGGGCCGCGTGCTGCCTGCGGGGGGGGGGCGGTGGTGGAGCCCCGTCCTATGAGTGGCCGTGAACAAGCCCGTCCCTCATACTGAGGTGACCCAAGGATTCAAGCGCCTGGGAACGCTCGAGGCCCTGGTCAGCACGTCCTGGGGGCAAGTCCTCTTGGCTGTGCTGTTTCTGTGCTGCTCGTTGCTGCGCGATGGCTCCTCTGTGCGGCCACATGCACCATTCCCTGGATGGGAGCATAGCTGCCCTAAGGATGCAGATGAATACGCAGCACCTTCTAGAAAGTAAATGCTTACAGCTTCTCAAAGCCTGTGGTATTGGAAGTGTCAGTATTTCAGAAAACTTAAGCCAAAGACTTCCTTGCCATAAAGACTTCAGTCTGTCTCTGGAATTTCTGGAGTAAATCAGTGGAGCCCAACACGCGTGCATGCACACACATGTGCTGCGATCATTTCCAGTTAGCACTGTGCACAGACCCTGTGGTTAGAAGTCTGGCCACGGTCAGGACCTGCCGGAGGCCCTGTGGCAGCAGGGCGGGAGGCTGCAGCACCCACCTTTGAGGGCACAGAAGCTCCAGTCAGGTGCTTGGTGTCTCACTGCTGAAGGACTTGCCAGAATTTAGCTCCAGAAGCGCACACACTACAAAACGAAGCTGGTGGCCGTACACAGAGGAGCACTGGGGGGTGCTGGAGGGGATGCCCTCTCCAAGGATGTCTGCAGCGGGTGGGGGGGGGGGGGCGGTCATAGCACAGCAGGGGAGGTGCCTCAGATCCCACTGAGCACCCGGGTGGGGTTTCAGGGAGTGACACCGCCCACCACCACAACGTGTCAGGCCTTTCTTGGTAGAGAAGTCAGAAGCTACTGGTAAGCAGCGTTTTTTACAGTTTACTTGGGCACATTCAGTAACTTGTTTCAGAAATAAACTGTTTAATTTATAGTTTCCCTTCCCCCGATATTCTGTTCATTCTACAGAATAATGTGATAGATACTTCTTTGGGTGTTCTGGGACAAACCTCTTGCCTTTCCTTAGGAAAAAGATTTTGGGTGTAAACGTTTTTGCTTGTATGCAGTTTAAAAGATTATAAGCTGAGATGGATGCATTTCGGTTCTCTCCAATAGCAAGAGTCACTAAAATACAATGAAGTTTGCTGTGTCTGGGGAGGATGTGGAGAAACAGAACCTTACTTACACCCTGGGCGCAGCCTGCTCAGAGTGTGTGGTGGAGAGGGCTGCAGCTAAGCCAGCCACTCCCCCCCGGTGTATCCTGAGCCGCACGGAGACCTGTACACAAGTGTTCACAGCAGCATGGTCACAACAGGCAGAAGGTAGAAACAGCCCCAGTGCCCATCGGCTTGTGAGGGGATAAACAGGATGTGGTCCCTCCATACCAGGGAATAATAAAAGCAGTATGGATGAACCCAAGGACACTGCTGGTCGCTAACAGCCCATATTGTATGATTCTGCTTATGGGAACTATCCAGGGTGGACAGATCCATAGAGACAGAAAATGGGCTGGTTATTGTCCAGGCCAGAGCAGGAGGGGCAGCCATTGAGTACAGTGTTTCATTTAGGGAGATGGAGTGTCCTAGAATTATGTAGTAGCAATGGTTGCACAACTTTGTGAACATACTAAAACCCACTGAATGGAGCCCTTTAAATAGGGGTATTTTACAGTATGTGAATTATATCTTAATTTGAAAATTCTTAAACAGTGTTTGTTAGCTATATTTCTATTACAAGTTGTGATCTGCAGATTAATTGTTAAGTTGCCCAAATGGACACATTGATCTTTGTAACCAATGACAACAACAATGTACTTAGGAACACAAGTTGAAACATTTTAAAGCGCCAGTACTTTGTTTATGGTATATTTTCACCTGTCACCTACTTAGGTTGAGTCATCAAAACATGAAGTTCTGTCCATAAAGGCATAAATAGCATTTTCTTTAAATTGTCCTGCTCCTGGGTCTCTGATTACTTGGCCGTCAGTAGCACCAAGCCTGTTCTGCAGACCAGGCCTCCTGTATCTGCTCCTTCCTGCGCCTGCGCCCCCGCCCCCCCAAAACACACACACTTTCTTCCTCTTGTTAAAATTGTGGTAAAAAACACAACATAAAATTTACCATCTTAACTGTTTTTAAGTGTCCATTTCATTGGCCTTCATTGTGGCCATCACCACCATGGGCCTTCAGAGCTCCTTTCATTATGGAAACTTGAAACTGTCTGTGTTAGACAGGAGCTCCCAGCCCTACACCTCTGCCCCCCTCATCTCCATGAAGTTGAGTACCCTGTGTGCCTAACAGAAGTGCAGTCTCGTCCTTTTGTGAGGGGCTTATTTGACTCAGCAGTGTCCTCAAGGTTCATCCACGCTGTGGCAGTGTCGGGATTGCCTTCTTCTTCAGGATGGAGTAACAGTCCACTGCAGGGCAGATCACACTGTGCTTGCCCGTCGCCCATCAGTGGGCGTCTCGGTTGCTTCTTTGCTTGACCTGTTGTGATAATGCTGCTGGGAAGATGGGTGTGCAGATGTCTCTTTGACACCCTCCTCTCCAATCTTTTGCGTATACACCCAGAAGTGGGATGGCCTGGTCGTGTGGTACTTATGTCTTTAAAGTTTTAGAGACTGCCCTACAATTGTCCATGTGGCTCTACCGTTTCGCATCCCACCACGTCGCCCGGGGTTTAAGCTCTTTCCTCGTGGACGCCCATTTTCTGGTTTTGCAATAGTGATTGTCATCATGGGTGTGGGGTGGTGTCTCCTATGGGTTCTGATTTGCATTTCCCTCTGATTAGTGATGTGGAGCATCTCTTCAAGTGCTTTTTGGCCATTTGTGATTATTCTTTGGAGAAGTGCTTACTGCCCATTTTTTAATCCCTGCATCCTCTGGTGTTTAAGGCAGGAGGTCTCCAGGTATGTTCTTGCCACCTAGGGGCCCCTGAAGTCAGTGCCTTAGTGAGACTGAATGCACCACTCGGCAGGGGCCACCTGCTGCACATGCTGTGAAACAACGTTCATGATTAGTTTGAGTTTAGGTCTTTTCGTAAATAAATTTATCGAGGTATAATTGCCCTGTCATAAAATCCACCTATTTTAAGTGTCCAGTTTAATGATTCTTATTAGTTTAGCAAGTTGTGCAGCCAGCACCAAAGTCCAGGTGTAGAATATTTCCTTCGCCCCACCACAACCCCTCAATATGTGTCTTTTTGCTTTTCTAACAAAAGTGCAAGCATTCACGGAGCTCCTTTGCTGCCCCTGAGGCGTGAAGGGTGCCTCCAGGGAGGGCATGCCAGGTGTGGCCATGAGCCCAGTCCTGTTGACTCCATGACATCCAGAAAGCCAGGACAGTGGCTGCTGATAAGGTCAGCCTCTCAAGTGAAAAATCAGAGTGGTAGGAAACTTGACAGCTTTGCAGTATTTGATGACTTTTCCAAGCTAACGTTGCGTGATGTCACAAAATCCTACCTGGGTAGAAAGCCATTCACAGTTCAAGGTGGACCCGCCTGGGAGTCAGAGAAGTTCAGTGGCAGGGCTGGGGGAATTCCTGGCCAAAGCCTCGGAGGGCACACAGCGTCGGGAGAGGCCTCAGGGTCTCCCAGCGGCTGCACCTCCTCCCCAGAGCCACCCCCAGAGCAGGCTAAGTTTTCTCAAAATATGTTCATAAAACCTTTATGTTAACAAATATTGTTAACATAAATTACATGTGTTATATTTTATGTCTTTAAATTTTCTCAGTTTTAATATCAATAGATATAATCATTACAGAGACTCTGGGATCCTGAGACCGAAAAGTTACACAAACCACTGGTTTCAAGTCTGTCATTTATAAAGAAGCAACCCAGAAACTATTTTTATTCTTTCAACTACCATAATGAATAATGACTATTCCTGAAGAAGTCAAAGCAGCTCAGCACAGATGACCTGGTTGCCTGTGTCTGTCACAGTTCTGTGAAGAGGGGAGCACTGACTTTTGTGTTCTTACATTAAGTTTGTGTTCATTGAGTTTTATGCCTGTTAGAGGAAGCATTTGTAGAACTTGGGTTGGTCTTTAATATTTCCTTATTAGATTTTTATATATTCTGTCTTCTTTTCAAAAATATTTTTTTAAAAAACCATGAAGCACTTTATTTTGACAATCCCTATTTTTATTAGTTATTCTGAGTTGTTCAAATTAACAGGAAATGGGACCAAGGAATATCTAAATAAGACCACTGTGTCTTATTTAGAAACAAGGAAGTCTTTGTTTAAAATTCTAGTGCGCAGAAAGCATTTTGTGTGGAAGCTAGAGAAAGGAGTGTAAAATCATCTCCGCTGTTGCGGGAGGCACCACAGGTGCCGTGCCATGCAGGTTAGAAATGCCAGCAGAGGCGCCTCACTGACCTCCAGTCGGGCCAGCAGTCAGAGCTGCTAAGGCCTGGTGGTCTTTCTGACCAGACTCCTGGATCTGCTGTGTGGGGCGTGCCTTCTGTCGTCTGTGTTCGTGTCTTTGGTTTCTGCTGAGACTGAGGCAGGGTGTGTGTGTGTGTGTGTGTGTGTAATAGGCACCTTTGTTTACATGTATTCCTGTGACCCTCCCACCCACCACCACACTGCGTCCTTTTTTTTTTTTTCTTTTGGCTGTACCACTTGGATTACAGCAAAGTCCTCTGCTTGCTCCCTTTGGGCTCCTGTGCCTGTCCATGCAGACCCCTTACCGAATTGTAATCCTGTTTCGTCATACAGTCACAGTCCACATAAATTTTCTGGTAGTGAAATTTCATTTAGAAGCAGAGGAGAGTTTTTAAACCTGTAAATCTACTTTTGCTTCCATTTCCTGGAGAATTTTTTTTTCCCCAAACAAATTGCTTTCTTAAATTATGAAAGTAATGTGTGCTGACAGAGAGTCAAAACAGTATCAGTTATCCTGATACAATTGGAGTGTATCCTCCCATACTTCTTTCTGCATAATTGAAAATTCACTTTTCAAAAGGCTGGTGGGATTGCACTGTTCTTGCCACTCTTCCTGCCTGCAGGCGCGGGACGCCTGCCCTTGCATGTATGTAGACCGCCCACACTTCCTGGAGCAGCCACCTCCTTCTCTTTGGAGGCCCTGGGCCCAGACACAGGCAGTCTCAACTCCTCTCTCTCTGCTCATTCTCCGGCTCCTCCTCCCTGCCCTTAAAACCTGAGGAACCAAAGAGCTTTTTTTGTTAGTGGTCAGGGGTGATATTTTTGTTTTGTTTTGAAAATTCAAATACAAAAAGAACAAAGAATAACACATTCATTTACCTCCTACCCATATAGGTATTTTAGATTTTAAATATTATGGAAATGCTGTGCTTTATTTTGTTACTTTTCTGTGCTTACAATTTTTTTGTTACCTTTTAACTGCATGAGCAGTGCGAACTGTGATGTGAATTTATGAGAGTCAAGCGATGAATAAGTGCATATTTTGGAGTTCTTTATTTAGATGTATGACTGCACATTCTTTTTTCTTTAAAACTGTCTGAGTCTCTGGGGTTTTGAACCCCCTGGAGTGTGTTACTTAGCCTCTGCTTTGTATGTGATCTCTCAAACACTTTTAGAAATTATAAACTTAGTTGATTGTTTTTGCATTCCCAGAGAAAAAAATTTTTTAAGTATCCTTTATTCTATATTTAATTCGGAGCCATATATTATTATGTTGGTTTTAATACAAGTTGAAATGCTCATAATTTTTAAAAGGTAAAATTTAGTGTTTCTTAAATATCAAATGATTATTTCTCTTTAATTTACGTGATTTAAGGAAAAAAACATTTTTTTGACAGAAATAGTCAAATGAAATACTGTGTTTAGGAGTGAATGTATATTAAAAGATGGCTTACAATTTAACTACATGCTAACCAATTGAAAATGTTTTCTGAAACCACTTAGATATTGTATGCCATATTTATTTTTTAAGCCTGCACACATATTACCTATTCAAAAAATTAAATTAAAAAAAAAATTCACTCACTAATTAAATTTAAAATGTAGTCTTCTTTTCTGTCCTGAAAAGTCAGGTGGTTTTCCTGAATCTTGGTGTTCTGTTGCTGAATAATGCTAAAGGTCAGCCTCTTTAGTTCTTTGTTGTAAAGTATAAACACCCCATTTATTATAGTTGTCTATGTGTTTTCTCTCTAACCCTTTTTTTTTAAGTAACTGGAAGTAGCCTGCAGTGGCTTGCTAGGAGAAATGCAGGTGTACAGAACTGGTAAAGATCACCCTGGCATAAACTGGCAGTGATCGCTATTGTGCTGCTCTTTGATTTCTGTTTCAGTATGGGGCTCTCTTGAGTCAGAATCATGACCTTGTCAGTGCACCTTCGGGTGTGTATGTCCTGAGCCGTGAAACCTGAGGCAGGGCCACCCTGATCACTGGGATGCTGTGGGTGTCTCTGTTTAGGGGAGATGAACTACTCTTATGGTGACTGTGGGGCAGGGTCCTGTGTGGGCCCTTAAGTGCTGCTTGCAGGGCGGCCCAGACTGTCCAGGCCTGCCTTCATGGTCTCGTGGGATGGACAGGGCTGTGCTCGGCCTGCTGCCTGGGTGTCTTGCCGGTCGCCAGTGGAGCAGGGGGAGCTGAACTGTGCACATGGGCCAGGCCCCCTCTGACCTGCCTCTTATTTCCACAGGGAACTGCACCTGGGGCATGAACTGCAGATTCATACACCCTGGAGTCAACGACAAGGGCAACTACTCCCTCATCACCAAGGCTGAGCCCTTCCCACCCAATGGGGCCCCGCCGCTCGGACCGCACCCCCTGATGCCTGCCAACCCATGGGTACGTGAACGCCATGAATGTCATTCCTTGCTGGCAGATCACATCTAAACTCTGTTCGTGATGTTCCAACTCAAAAACATGACTGTGCCTTGTGTGTAAGACATTTCTAGGCTGCCACAGAGGCCAGAGCTGCCTTCCAGCCCTCTGGTTGTCCCCAGCTAGGGGCCCCCGGAGGCTTGGGACAGCCGGTCAAGGGAGGGAGGCTGAGAGAGGAGAGCAGGCAGGGCCCGCTGGGGTTTCACTTGGTATTTTTGCGCCCCCATTTCTAAGTTTTGCTTGCTGTCGTAACTTTTGGCTTACATTTTTTTATAGGGCGGGCCTGTAGTAGATGAAATTTTGCCGCCACCCCCTCCAGAACCCCCCACAGAGAGTGCCTGGGAACGAGGACTCCGGCATGCAAAGGAGGTAACAGACCAGTGGAAAGCCTATGAAGAAAAGTACTAGTGGTGGTCCTTGCACAAAGCCAGCATTTCTCTCTCTCCGAGGCTGCTAGGTCATCCAGAGGCCAGGGGGGCCATGCCACTTCCCCTGTGGCCTCTGTATCTGGAGAAGCCATCTTTCCTGGGGAAGCACAGTGTTCACCCACCTCCCCCTCCCTCATGCTAGGCCACACCTGGCACCTGGCTCCCAGTGCCCGCGCTTACCCCTCTTGGCTCTG